>NC_142619.1:48561798-48876097 GCF_059453375.1 Lepisosteus platostomus
CGTTACCAATAGAGAATAGAGTACAATAGAGTTACAGGAGCTAAGAGAGTTTCTTTTAGCTTATATTGTTTATAAGATAAAGCAATATAATACTGTTACATTGTTTGGGAAAGATATTGCAGTGGGAATGAAAGATTTCCTGAGTCTAATACTCTAACACTCTCTAACTCTCACACAGAGGTGTCTCCCAGAGAGTAAGAGCGGGGGAGAGACACACATCCTATAATGCTCTTGGCCTTCCTTACTAGAGGGCATTTACAGTAGGTAGATCTGATTTGCCCCAGTGACTTTGCTCCTCATCTTCACTAATTTTCCCAACCTGTTGCAATTAATGGTACTGACATTGCCAAACCAACACGTGAGAGAGTATCATAAGACACTTTTAGTAAATGACTTGTAGAAAAGTGTTAAATAGTCTTCACAAGAAAAAACAGTCTCTGTTGGCATTTTTTATAAATGGCGTGACAATATTTGTCCCATCTAAGGTTTTTGTCCCAAATACTTGTACTCGTTAACAATTTCTATAGTCTGGCCATTAATTACATTAGGTTGGAGGGGTGCTGCATTTTTCCTATAATCAATGACCAGTTTCTTTGTTTTTAAGACAATAAACTTCAAAGAGAACTCGACATACTGTGTAGTGAAATCGTTTAGAATGGGCCCATGATGATTTTCTGGGTCCTTTAATAGGGTGACCAGGGCCGTGTCATCAGCAAACATAATGAGATATCTATCTGTGTGTTTGCTCTTACAATTGTAAGTGTACAGCAGGGGGGATAAGACATAGTCATGTGGTGATTCGGTGGAAGTGCAGCAAATGTCAAATAACCATTTCCCCAATTTGACGTGTTAAGTAGTTTACAAATTACAAGGGGTTCATAATGAAAAAAGATGTAGTACATATTTTAAATGAATATTTCCTACAGATTTTTACAATAGAATATGTCAACAACATACTCCATGATAAAGACAGTACTGGATAATTTTAGCATAGCTAACATGGATTTTCAACAGGGGCTAAGGCAGCTAAAATCAATAAATCATCAAGAGCTGATGGCATTTTCCCAGTCATACTTAAGGACTTGCGGGGTGGTATTTATGGATACCTAGTGGGGATATCTCAACTCAGCATTTCAAAACTCACTTATAATGAAAGCAGTACCCACAGATTGGAGAAATGCTGATGTAACATTAATTTTTCAAACAGAACAGAACTGAACTAGGACTTGGCAAATCAGTCTTAATTCTGTTATACATACATTTGTGGAACTGATAGAGCTAAATTTGAGGAATAAACCTATGGTATTTTAAGAAAACAACCAACATGGATTTAGAAAAGGACGTTCCTGTCTAACCTGCTAGAATTCCTTAAACAAGCAACAAGGACAGTATATAACATTTAAATATGTGATATAATACTGTAACGCATAAGGCCGACATTACGTCACCGCCCTTCCCTGTGAATAGCAGGGACCGTAGCTGGCGGGCTGATAGGAGATTTCCCTTTAGCTCAACTGGCTAGGTCCCTGTTGAGTGACGTCGGAGGCCCGTGTTTGAGTCCCCAGCGGTGGGAGGTCGACCTGAGGTGGCAGCGGCAAGGGCGCATACCCACGTGAGCCTGAGAGCTCTAAAATACATTTCAGCTTCCTTTTGACAAGGTTCCACATAAATGTATGATTCTTAAATTAAAAGACAATCAATTTTAGGCTTGTTGCTCTTCCTGATCTTTGTTAGTGATTTAGATTCAGGTGTAATTAACAATCTAGTTAAATTTGCGGTTGATATAAAAATAAGGGGAGAGGCCAACAGAAAAACAGCAGCATAAGGCCTAGAATTGCATAAGGCTTTGGACAAAGTCATGGACTGGGCAGGCACGTGACACAAAATTGATCCACACCAGTGGTAGGAATATGGTTGTCTGTCGTGGCCAATGATGACGGTTGTACTTCATGCAGTTTATCTGTTTGGAAGATGAGCTGCACGAAGACACCTGTGCAGGAGAGCTTTTTGAAGTGGGAAAGCCATTGCACTGGGGCAGTCCCACTGGGTCCTGGGGTACAAGAAGTCGTCATGACTGATGACATCATTGACATCATCGCGATCAACGGCTGTCTTAACGCAAGCGCCAGGCAATCGCCACTGCACACCCATCATACTGTATATATACACACAACAAATATATAGTTCAGGTGGGTAGCTGCATCAGCATGCGTAGGCTGCAAAGGAACAAGTAATAGGTTTATTCCATGCTGAAAAGAGAAGAAAGAAAACACAACGTTTTGGCCGTGGAGCCTTCTTCAGATGTAAGTTGTGTTTTCTTTCTTCTCTTTTCAGCATGGAATAAACCTATTACTTGTTCCTTATAGTTTCACTGTATTGGTTGTCAAACCATTTTTATAAAATGGTCAAATGGTATAAAATATGAAGTGATGAAAAAATAACAAATTAAACAATAAAACATTTTCAGCTTTCATGGACATTTTTCCCTTTTACAGTAATAATGAAATACAAATCCTTCCCATTTTTATCTAATTACTCTGTATTACAACAGAGTTTATTTGGTACTCTTTTCAAAAACAATAGGTTTAGGTAGTGTGGTATCATGCAGGGTGTATTCAGTGTAGAGGCAGAGCCCTTTTCTAAGGGTGAAACATTACCTTGACAACCACCGCTGGGGCAGGTAATTTTGGGGACAACTGTGGGGACCGTTTAAGAGCACAATGAACCCTTCTCCGGAGGGACCAGCTAGCAGGACTTTAGTCCTGAACCCCCACAAGGGGAGAATATTACAGAGACAGTCCTGGAGGGGATTGTGAAGAAAGAGCTTAAGGCTGTCTTTTTTTTTCCTGTAGTCCTGTCGTGTGTTCTCACTGGGGCAGGCTGAGTCTTTAGGCTTCACTCTTTTTTTTTCTCCAGTTTGGACCCCACAAAACAGGGATAGTCCAGTGGATCCCACTGTTTCAAGTTTCAAGTAGTGTATTTTTCCTTTTCCTTTTCTTCTTTTTGTTTTTCTCTCTTTTTTTTTTTGGTTAGGCTCACATCGGTGCCTCCATGCCCTCAAACGGGGCGTTGACTTTTTCCGGTGTTCGCTGTGGTTCCTGCCCAAAACCCGAATTGTTACACATGGCGCCCAAATGTGGGGCCACGGTTGAAGAGGTTAGTAACCCAATGTTTTATTTTTCCCTCTCCGCCTCCACGTGAGGCGCAGGCTGGGTTTTTAGGCCTCACTCTCCTTTATTTTCCTCTCCTCTTGGAACAGCGGCATCCAGGCTGGACTGTCCTTATTTAGCAGGGTCCAGCCTGGACGCTGCTGTTCCAAGAGGAGACTTTTTTTTTCCTTTTCCTTTTCTCCTTTTTGTTTTTCTCTTTTTTTTGCTAGCCACACACCAGCGCCTTCGCCCCCTCAAACGGGGGGTTGACTGTTACTGGTGTTTGCCACGGCTCCTCCTCAAAACCCACAGTTTTGAACAAACATTTAACAAAGTGTTGTTGAAATTCGATTGAATTAGTATTGCTTTCTTTTTGTGGCAGCACATAAACTAGAACGTGTCCCAAGAACAGTTCCTTTGCAGAACGTCTCTGAGATGTTAAATTAATCTGGGGCTGTCCTGCCACAATGCAAAAAAAGTTTTTTTTTTGGCAGGCAAAATGAAAATGTATGATTGTTTCAAAACAGTAATGGTTCTTGAAGTAAAAGACCGATAAGAGTTTCAGATTTGAAGAAATTGAATTGTTATGTTTATAAAGGTATTTTAAAGTACAGTTTTGTGGATCACCATCTCTTCTTTGTTTTACATTCCAATAAGAATGAGATTGATCTTGTTTACTCATTTTCATTAAATCAGGCTATCAGAATGTGAAAGGTATGAGCCACTGGTGAAGGGATCCGGCCTGCCTCTAATTCCAGTCCCATGCAGCTGCTGTTAGGTCATGACACCCTGAAACACAAGAGAAGCATTGAAATGTAAAGCCACCAAGAATTGCCTAGGGACCCAATACGCACTAATCTACTTGAACTGCAAATACGACCCCATTCTGGACACTAGTACAGTACTCTAATCTGCACAACAAAGTAGTGTTCTCCCCTGGCCACATGTAAGCAATGCACTACAGTACTGAATGGATTTCTTTAAATGGGTGATTTCTCAAACCCTGTCGCCAGCTGTCACAAATACAATTATGATTTTATTTCTTCGCTTGAGGAAACTTTTTTTTTCAATTTTAAGACTGCTTCTGATTCCACTGAATGGCAGTGATTTTACTTATCTGAAAAAAAGCATTATATATATTATATATATATTTGAAAAGAACAAAATGAAACCTGGATTTATTGGTGCATGCATTACGTGGGCATTGTGGAACCACCTGTGTTAATATTTGACTGCCCCTAAGCAATGGCTTTTATCAGCATCTGTATTGGTTACCATTGCATTTCTGCTGCTATATTTTTTCATTATCCAAACATATTTGTGACTACCTTATTGTGTTTTAAATCAAATGTGTGATTATGTGGCTTTGAGTCAGTTACTGCCAAATGCGTTTGTATTATGCAATGGTTTTATTATTTATGCAAAGTATAGAAATATTAATAAACTCAGAAACCCCTACATTATACATAATGTTAAAAGAATTCGACCATGTCTCAAAGCTCCCAAAGTAGTAATGATCACATATTATAAGCAAATCTACTTTAAGAATGACACTTTCCTATTAGTATTCTGGATTTATTAGTAAAACTTTGCCTTTACAATACTATCTGTTAAAAATCCCTATCTGCATTTTACAGTTATGACATATATTTTGACAGACAACCATGCATCCATCCATCCATTTTATAACCAATTATAACCATTTTATAACCACTTTATCCCAATGAGCTGGAGCCTAACCTGGCAAGCAGCAGGAGCAAGACAGGATACACCCTGGACTGGATGCCAGCCATCACAAGGCACACAGAGACAATTACACACTCACACCAGGGCTAGTTAACCAGGACTGTGGGAAATTACCACAGCACCCAGAGGAAACCCATAGAAACATAGGGAGAAATACAAATGCCACACAGATAGCACCCCATGCCCCAGAGCTGCAAGGCAGCAATATTAACCACAGCACCACCATGCCACCCTGATTTCAAACACTTTCCAGTAGTTCTTTATGAACTGCAGTGGATACTGCTGTAATGATTTTTATTGTAATAAATCTAAATCTTCTATGTGTTATACATGAATTAAATAAAGAGATTTGGTTACTGCAATGGCATAGTGGCCACATAGTTTTGCATTTTGCATTGTACCAGCTGTACAGACACTAAAGAATCTGACAAATGCTTTTCATTACCAGCAGGGGGCAGAATACTAAAGAGTTCTGCTATGAAAGGCGGTTAATGGAAAAAAAGTCAATTTATCACGTTTGGAGCACTTTGCTATTTGCAAAAGTTGGCAACATCTGAGTATATGCCCCATAACGGATATAATGGGAGTTTACCAGGCTTTAACTCCTGCATTTATAAATGGATGCAGAAACTCAGACGTGTACTGGGATAGTGGAGATTTCCAGTCAATACACTCCACTCCAAAACCTTACCATGTGGTGTCAGGAAGACATACTGTATGTGAATGGCTGTGATTATGAATTCAAAGGTACTGATTAAGTCAATCCAGTGGATTTCTTCAGAATAAACGGTGAAACAAGAATCAAAGGACACAAGTGAAAACTACACAGCGTAGTATAGATGTAAAATGGAGAACAGTGGGCTAAATGCCCTTCTCTTATTTATGTTATGTATGTTATTTCTAATCCGTGAAGTTTATTTTGTGGATAACTAACAAGATTTGCTTTATTTGTTGACTTATCCTCATACGTGTTATATGAAGTAATGAGGAAGTACTGTATCAACATCCAATATTTTTCTAAGGAGAGAGGGACTAGTGGTGTCAAAGTAGCAGGATTATAAGTAAAAGTAATACACAATAAAGCACTAACTGAAAGCTTATTACAATGGTTTGTCATTGCATTTGCAACACATTGCCTTGTCTTGCTGGTACTCTACGTCTTAATACAGAACTGCTAATAAATATTCAAGTGGTGAAGCAGTTTCTCACTTCTCTGCTGGTAATGCTATGTAGCAGGTCTGCAGAAGCACAACGACTTTTTCACCTCACCCAGGTGCTGCACTTAAGTGATGGAGTCCCCTTCTATATATAAACCAAGTGATAGGTAGTACAAATGCAAGACAATAATTATTGTAGTATGTACAGTATGTTATTATTACTAAGAATCTCTACAAGACTGAGGGTAGTATAGCAATGTTTAAAAGCAAGTCACATTTCAATATCAGTCTACTTCCTGAAGAGGGTTAAGGAGGTTAACATTATCAAGAATTCTGGTCAATAACATAAGCATTCATCCATCTATTTTCTAACCACGTCTTCCAATTCTGGCTCAGGGGGAGCTGGAGCCTATCCCGGTAAGCAATGGGCACAAGGCGGGATACAGTTTGGACAAGACACCAGTCCATCACAGGGCGGACACACAGACACAGACGTGCGCACACACACCAGGGCCAGTGTTCCCAAAAGCAGGTTAACCTGCCATTATGCTGTCGGTCTGTGGGAGGAAACCAGGGCACCTGGAGAAAACTTACATGAAGAATGGAGAAGACGTACAAACTCCACACAGACAGAACCCCAGGTCTGGAATTGAAGCCAGGGCCCCAGTACTGTGAGGCAGCATTGCTAACCACTGTGCTGGCATGCCCTGTGAATACACTCATATGTGCTCTACTGTATATCTTAACTGAAGCATATTAGGGTATTGAAAATTAAAATGCCCAGTGAATTCGTATAATATAATTACTAGGTAATTATACTAGGTATTATACTATACAGTACTTACTAGGTAGGTGAGCTTCTGTTGAAAAAACACCCAATCACAAATTAACATTTGTCAAAAGAGTTTTAAAATGTGTTACAAATATGTTATTATAGCTGTATCACCTCTAAGACTGTTAATACTCACAGTGCAGTCTGGTTTGTATTTTCTGTGAGGTATCCCCTTGACATTTTCCTTTTCAACATTTTTGATCAACTGTCTTGACACCTCAACTAGGAACAACTGAATTTCTTCAGAATAAACAGTGAAACACAAGACACAGGACGCAAGTGGAATCTAAACAGAAGTGCATTTAAAACGGAAAAGAGTAAGCACTTCTTTACCCATAGGGTTGTAGAGGTAAGGAATCGGCTAGCACAATGCCCAATTCATATACAGTAACTATAGTTGAGCTCAATCTGCAAAAACACATTTCAAATTAATACTACTTTTTTTACAAATATATTTCATTATATATATATAAAAAATATATAATATTATATATAGAAAATATATAGTTCTGTCAGTTTTTATTCTGCTCATAAGAGTTACTTTCTAAGGTTTTTAAATCAAAGTGGAAAGTAAATCCTGACATAAATCCATGAATGATTTTAAATCCAATTAATCCATATTTTAAGCTACAGTCAAAAACATGAGAATCTTGATAATATTATTATGTGCATTCACACCTTTTAAAATGCTACACAAGAGATAATATAAACTTAAAAAAGCAATTTAAGAAACATCTGAATATTCAGAATGTTGTGATATGCAAATCAAAATAACTAGTGTGTCTTCAACAAGGGACTGCACATTTAAAATTAAATAAAATAAATCACGCCTACATCATTCAAATGATAAAAACTCATTTAGTAAAACTATGTTCAATTCTGATTAGCAGTAATGTACCATATATATTTTGCCCCGCACTAAACATAGTGTGTTGCAGTGTTTCAAATGAAATGGATTGGTTAGGTTTAGCAAATTAAAAGTTTGAGTATAAAAGAAAATCTCTCCAAAATACAGTAAGTCAACAGAAACAGCATTACCTCAAGATGCAATGAAGAATGAATTACAGAATTCAGGTGGTAGAAACTGCTTTTCAACAGAACCCATGAAGAAATTATTACATAAACCTTCGCACCAAAGCTTGGAAAGCAATGAAAAGAGCTCATGGAACTATCTCTTGAATGTTTCTCCATAAGTGCTTTGAAGAAGTATTTTTATGTTCCTTTTCTGTTTTCAGTCGAGTGTGGGTGTTCATCACAGATCACACACAGGAAAGAAAAAATGATCAACTGAGGCAGTATTTTCCAAATGAGAAACACATACTGCTAGATATTTTTATACATTTCCACAACGCAGCACCCACCATGCACCTTTTCACTTGCAAATGAGAGTATCTGTGCATTTTGATGGTAGTTCGTAAAAACACTTAAAGGTCAAAATTTTCATCTCTCAGTGGTACAATTTCTGATCATTGTTGGCTGTGGACTGATTTTATCATCAACAGAACATGGAAAATTGTATTAGAATTCCTCAGGCCTAATTTATTTGTGTGCAACTACGAGAGTTGAAGTTGCTTAAAACTAAAAGACAACAGGCCTGCAGAATCAAGATGACACAAATTATTGGGATATTTTCCTTTCTTTTTCAAACCAAACCCTTCCTTTTTGAGAAAGTTTCTAAAGGTCTGTGAATAAGAAGGAAACTGGGATATTTCTTCTTTTGCTGCACAGTTAGTAATGAACTCTGTAGATACAGAAAAATACAGATTTATCCTGGATTTCTGGATCATTGATCTGAATTAAAAAACAACTACTTTTAGTTTTTACTTGTTGTTATTATGTCTGTTATATATTAAGGTCCTTTGTTGGGTTTACCTTATTATATTGCCATCATGCCCTTAAAGTCATAAAGAATGAGAAGTACAAGATAAACCAGTTTTTAGTATGTTCTGTATCATTGCGAACATGTACACTTATTTTTGTACGGGGTTATCCCCAGCTGATTATTTAAAACGCGTAATTTACACTGCTTTTAGTGTTGTATCTTTCTTGCATTTTAAATACCCATAAAAATGCATTCTAAAATAGTCATACTTTAGAAATCTGTTTAACCTCAGATAATTATATATTACCACATCAAAATTATACTGTGTGGGAATATTTTGTTCTTAATTGTTACTGTAACGTAAAGATGATCAAAACGTTAAAAAGAAAAAAACAAGCTATTCCGCTCTGCGACATTATCGTTCTTAAGAGCTTTACAGTTAAAATAACTTATTCATATAACACATTTTAAACTCTTCTGACAAACGTCAATTTTAGCTCGAGTATTATGAGCTCCAATGAAAATCCGACAGAGGCGGAGTCGTACCCAATAGTATCACAGCCTGTCAACTACAAGTCGGAGTAAGTGAGGGTTGTAACAATCGTGATGAGCAGTGAGCAGTTAGTGTACAGCACAATGATTTCACCATGGTTTTGACAAGTCACATCGATATTTCTGAGGACATTTTGTATTTTGTGTAAATAATGTGGCTCGCTTATTTGTAAATTAAAGCGGAGGTAATTTTGAAGGTAAGCCAATTCGCCCTTTTGGATAATTACTGATTTGTTTCTTACTGAAACTTTATTATTAATATCGTTATCAATAGTCTAGCAATAGGGAAACCACAGATTCGCATGAAAATAACTTATATACTTAACCTAGGTTTGGTGGGAGAAAGATATTTTGATATGTTTTTTTTTTAAACTTTGCGCCCCTCAACCCCCTAGAAGGTGAACCAGATAAAGTTTAATATTGTATAGAAGTAGCTATGATTAGAATTGATGTCTGTGCAACAACACATATTTATTATGAAGTACTAGTGGGTTGTTTTACTTTTCCATTAGTATCCTTTACCGACTAACAACAACATTAAGTCAAGATGCTGAAGTCTGGATTTCACAGGTTGCGACACGTCGAGGAATTAACTAGATTCCTGTTTGCTAGCTGTCTTTTTCCATTTAAATAGCGCTGTTTTACCATTTTTACATCAAATGTGGAATTAAGTTCCTTCTTCAGACTTAACGAGTTCGGTCGATGTATTGAAAACATGTGGTGAAAAAGAGCGTTAAGTTTTATGTGGTACGATTAACTGTTTACTAAATGGGAAATGTGATGCAGGTCTATGTAATGTGAAGCAATTCATGTGGAATATATTTAACCATTAACCAAAGACTACGTATGTGCAGTGGAGAAATTAGTCATAGAGTTCTGCCTGTATGTACTGTATGTCTCTCGTGCAATTAGAAGTATTTATAATGGTGTCAAAGTATGCTGACACAACGTGTTTTATTGTGGATATTTTTAGGTATTTTACCACCCCACGAAAAGTTTTGCGTTTTGTAGATGCAGGTGTATAGATGCACATTTGAAACGGACGACTTTTGACATCTGACCAGGGAACAATTCAGTGTAGTCCTACAGAAACTAGTTCGAGTTCTCTAGTACATCACTAGATGAAATGTACAGTCTGCTGTGGCTAATGGTACAGAGGCAAACAAGGATTTAGCTATGTGCAAGAAAGGGAAGTGTTAATGTTTTTGTTTTTTTTGTTGTTGTTGCTAGTATATATTTACTTGCAGAAGTCCCCACAGACAGAACTGTTGTGATTTTTGTCAAAGATGTAAACATATCTGTGACGTCAATGAACTGATTCCTGGCCACCTTCTTTAAAACAGCTTTAAAATTCATGCTAATCAAAATCTGCATAATATCAGTCAAGTCATCACTGGAATTTTGATTTGTAAGTGTTACAATAGGTGCAGCGAATGAATGAAAGTGAACATGCTGGATCATAGGGTATTTACAGGAAAAGTGTTGAAAGACTGGTGTTAAAAATAATCATTTTCTGATGACTGCTAAGAAGGATTATGTAAGATTAGCCTGCATCCTGTTGGATCATTTTGTACTTTTGTTTTTAAAAAGAGGCTATCTGTGAGCAGCACAGTGATGTTGCTGTTATCACTGCTGCCAATTCATGGGGTGGATTCTGTGTGATTTTTCCATGTTTTCATATGGATTTTCTCACAGTGATCCAGCTTGCTGTCTGTGATTGACTGGCTATTCCTAAATTACCCCTTTTCTAGCCCTGCAATGGACTGGCGTTCTCCCCAGATCACATAATTTCCATCCCGCTTTGTGCCTCATGCTTCTAGGAGAAGGTCTGTATTGCCATGCCAGGCCCTTTATCAGGACAAGTGGCTTTCTGATAATGGATGGTATCTCTCAGGACTCACACCTTTGATCGCAGGACTGCCAATGTGACTAACAGCTGTGCTCTGTACAAGGGGGTCTCTCATTAATATCAACGCTTGAACACATCTGCAGGGATGCAGAGAGGTCAGCTCTTCTGTCGCTGATCAGCCCTGCTATTTCTCACAACTGCTGCAAAAGTAAATACTGCTAAATAAGTTCTTCATTCATCAAAGCAAGAATGCTACTGATGCATGACATCATCATTTAATGAGAAGTCTCTACATCCCCTGACAGCACAACTTGTTTTGCAACATTGTACTTTTGGAATTAGTTTGGTTTAGGATTAAAATTGAACGGTGTTACCTGTCTCTTGAAATGTGGTTCCCCAGTTACAAAAAAATTGCATAAAAATAGCATTTAATTGCATTAAAGATGACTCAGTTACACATTTAAAAAGGACTACAAAGACAACACCTGGCAAAATTAAAAGTGGTTATATTATTTACAGTAGCTTGTTTGAATTAGATAAACCTTTCTAAGAAGAATGTAGATAATGTAATACCATCCTGAACAAGACTAGTTTTCCCCTGGAATCAAAACAGTTCTGCATAATAAAGCTACAGTATATTATTTTTCTGGCAAATATTAATTAATCGTGTAGCTCGTTTAATGTTGAGCACCAACATTGATACAGGTCAGGGTCCTGTTATTTAAACTTTAGCCAATTTGATGTTTTTTAAGTGAATACAGCAATATCCATGACTGAAGGCGGCACAGTGGCACAGCAGTGACTGCTGCCACTTTACAGTGCTGGGGCCCTGGGTTCAGTTCTGGATCTGGGGTGCCATCTGTGTGCAGTTTTGATGTTCTCCCTGGGTTTGCGTGGGTTTCATCCAGGTGTTCCAGTTTTCTGGCCCTGGATGAATTTTGTCTGTGTCTGCCCAGTGATGGACTGCCATCCCATCAAGTGCATATCCCAACTTGTGCCTGTTGCTCGCCAGGACTGGCTCTGGCTCCTCCGCTTGGTTAAAGCGGTTCGAAAATGGATGGGTGGATTTACAGTGTGATTGCTCTGACTGGAGATAAATTGGTAACAATATAGGGAATGTACCTGACACTTTAGAAATGCATCATAAACAAGCTATTGACATTACATTGTCAGTTGATGAAATATTTATATATGAAAACAATGATTGATTAAATAGGTTATTAATCATCATTAGTAGGGATCAATTACTACAATGCTGTATTCTTTTTTTGTTAATCCATTACAGGTTTTTAAGAATGTATCTTTATAATAACACTAAACTATTATTCGGTAGTCTGGTCATTTCCAATGAAGAATCATTTATGAAATATGTTTATCAATTTACACTGCGGCAAAGACATCCATTAGGTTTCAGCAGACCTTTCAAAATAATGTTGAAGTGTTTTTTTTTTTTCACGTGACTTAAATGAAGAGCGCCTTAAGCTAACAATTTGCAAGCAGCACACCTCCGTTTTGAAAATAAAAGCTCAAAACCTTGAGCTTGACTGATTTAAGATTAATATAGCAGTGATGAGAAGCTAAGAAGTGGCCCAGTGGATGTGCTGTTACAGCAGCTCGACAAGCATACAAATGGAGTGGAAGTTGTACATTACGGTTCTTGTTGGCCTTGTATTTGAGCCTCTGAAGGCAATAGATTTCAATTGTTGCTACACCTCTGAAGTTTCTAAATGTAAAGGTCAGTGTATTGATTTTGAACATTTCTGACCTTCTGCCGGCCCCTTCGCAATGTCTTTATAGGATCAAATCAAAGTGTGCTTTTAGAGCTAGACACCTGCAGGTACTGCAGCTTCTGTAATTCTCTTTGAAGTCATGACAAAGCAGAATAAACATAGTAAGTGTAACATCAATGGCTAAGTGTGAAATCCCATCCTGACAATAACATTAAAACTGTCATATTGATAGCTTGCTCGTCTTTGCTTGTGTGTAATATATAAGACGCATTGCGATATCAAAAAAATAATCTTACAATACATTTTTTAGTTGTTTTCGTTGGGAATCAAACAATACTTTTCTACTGAGTGCTTTGGAACTGTGTGCTGACTTTTAAGTTTTTTAACCCACATTGATCATAGTTGTTTTTTTAATTAGTATGAATCACTCATTGCATTTGGTGGATGCAATTTAAATATGAATTATGCATTTGTAACAATTATGAACAAAGATATTTTTAAAGTTTTGTTTGGATTCTGTCTGGATTTTCTGGATGACTGTGCTGTGCTTTGCAGTTTATGCCCCTGTGGTAATAAACTTAAAAATACTTTTTTGGTGGAATTAAGCAGATTGGTGCTAGATATATCCTCTGTTGATAGCACCCAGAGCTGTCTTTTGGTTGCCAATGCTACCCATGTATATCAAGCTTGTAGAATGTCTTCTATGAGGAGAACCCACCTGTGTAATTTTTCAAAAGTAAACAAATGTGCAGGAAATGTGGTTTACATGGTGTAATTTAAAAGCTACAGGAAGTGCTGGGTTAACGAACAGCATATCACAGTGAAATTATTGAGCGTTCTTTAAGCGGGAGTTATTCTTTCAAGTTCCCGTAATAGACACATACAATTATCTCCTGAGTTAGTATGACTTCCTCAGTTCTAAGCTTTAGGACATATTTTTGATTTTTAAGAAGATTGTGTGTTTTCACAGCAAGGTTTGTACTCTGAAGTGTAATGTGTGATGGTAAACGCTTGATGATGTAAAAGTGTTTCCATCTGCCTTGAAGTGACATAAAACCTGAGCTCCACCTGAAAGCAAACATTCCTGTGTGTTCTTTGTGTTTACATTCTACACAGTTTTAATTTTGTTTATTAAAACTTGTTTTGGAAACCAGCAAGTATGTGCAAATATGTAATCCTCAAAATGACAGTAATAGCATTTTTAAATTTTCTATTGTGTTTTAACTTTAGAAAGGATGGTCTTGTTACCAGTTTAGAGCAATGAAGAAAAATGAAGTGTTTACCAGAGATACTATTGGAGGAAAATTGATATTTGTGAGTTAGCAGTATATGCTTTTATCCATATCACTGCACTAAGCATATCCAGTACTAGTCTAAAGAGATTTGGTACAGTTCAAAATAATAATTTAAAGATAGTTTTTTTTTTCAGGTTAACTCCTTATACTTTTAATATGCTGCCACAAGCAATTGGACATATATTTTTTCTTCAGTTTCCATTGTGTTTTTGAAAAATGTCATTTTACTTTCTTAAAAGACATATTTCATTGTCTCATTGTCTACTGAAAAAAATCATAATTAAAGAGAATACAAAAGGCTTTACCTTTTCCCCTAATAAAGTACATGAATAGCATGAAAAACATTGATTTCTGTCACCCTGAGTATCATCTCGGTCTTATGCCTTTCATTGCGTGGCTAAAAAATGTGTCCGCAGTGGTTTTTTGATAGTTATGTGTCAGATTGTAGAAAAGATTCTGGTGGTAATTCTTAGCTTGTCTAAGTGTAAACATCAGAAGTATCTGTGTGAGAGAGGTGGGCCTTTCAATCCCGTGGTTTTTTAGTTTAAAAAAAAAACTATAGCTGACAGGATGTTTTGCTTGAGCTCTGCCCTCAAGTGGAAAGTGCTTGTGAAAAAAGTACTTTCAAGACCTGCTCTTTTTTCCTTTTATTGTATTCTTTCCTTTCACGGAAATGTTAAAATCATCTGAAGCCCTAATGTGAAGCTAGTAAGTTAGTGCACCACTGGCACCACTGACATGCTTATATGGCTTTTACTGGAGACGACAGGCCTTATAATGGTTGGATGCACTGCTGTAGTTCCCATTTCAGAGTCATGGTCTCACTCATTTTAAAGGTCTCTTTAAATTGCCAGCAGTTTAAGACCCATGGAAAAGGGGGATTTTCCCCAGTAAATCATCCAGTAAGGCACAAAGTCCCCCAGAGTAACATATACAGATCTGCTCCCCTTTTCTCTGACTGGAGCTAAAGTTAATGCCCATGCCTCAACCATCATGAAAAGACTGAATTAGAATGGCTTTCATTGGAGGCCTGGAAACCCGGAAGAAACCAGTGCCCTCTAAAAGGTCCACTTGTTTCAAGTTCACCAGAGAGTACCTGGATGATCCACAAGACTACTGGATTATTCTGTGGACTGACAAGTCAAAAGTTGAATATTTGACTGCAGTTAGAAATGTTTTCTACAGTGTAAACCAAACACCACTTTCTAACAAGAACCTTGTCCTGACAGTCAAACATTGTGGTGGGAATCTTTGGAGTTGCTTTGCTGCCTCAGAACCTGGATGGCATGGCTTGCCATCACTGGTGGAACCATGACTCCAGTATTTTATCAGCGAATTGTGGAGAATGTCAGGCCCTCCATTCAGCTATACTGTAGGTCATGCAGCAGGACAATGATCCACAAGAATATCTACAACAAAATGGCTGATGAAGAAAAAAAAACAGATTTTGGTTTGGTGAAGTCAAATTGCAGACCTAAATCCTACTGAAATGTTATGATTGGATCTGAAGCAGGCTGTTCATGGAAGAAAAACCCTCAAACGTTCTTGACATGAAGAGGTTCTGTAGGGATGAACGGATCGAAGTTCGTGAAAGCACAAGTGAGGGACTGATAAACAGTTACAGGAACTGTCTAGTTGAAGTAGTCATTGCTGCCTAATGAGGTGCGACAAGGATATCTTCTGTTGGAGTTTTGTGTTAATTAAATCATCCCAAAATATTTTATGTTCTTGTATTTAATCAGGCTATCTTGTATCTTGTATTGAGACCCAATAAAATATGTACCAAGGCGTTCAGAAGCTTTTCTTTGGCATTGTTTAAGAATGTTCAAAGGATTTATTCTGCATGTTATCAAAGGTTAGCATTGAGAGGATTTCTGCTGCTCAAAGAGATTTACGCTTTTTTTTGCTGCAGTGATATTTCTGAAGATGCAGTCAAAGTAAATGCTAGCAATTGAGGTCCTACATGAAAGGTTTATTTCACGTTTTGGAGAATGTCTAATGGGACTTCATCTACTGTTCGCTTTAATAGAGGTTTAATGATCATCTAATTCAAATTAAAATGTTTAACTTCGCTTTTAAATACAGATTCCAAATTTCAGAACTGTTTTTAAGTGGATACAGGCATTGACGTATAAGTATGTGTATTAACTGCAGCGGACATTGCTATGATACACAGAGCAGGAGAAATGATTGGAAACACAATGCACCTTGTGTCTGAGAAGAGTGTGATAAAGAAAGTGATAAAATCTCATAGGTAAGAGATTAAATAATTAAGATACTGTATAAACTTTATTCCGTAGTTTCTCTTTTGTGGTACTTATTCATTCTTATACGAACTTTATTCGTCTTATTCAGAAATATATGCATATTTAAAATTGAAAAAAAAAACAAAGTAAAATCAAGGACATAAAGAGAAGTGCATTATACTGTGGTTTAGTACTGTCTCCAATGCTCCTGTATCCGACTTCCCTATTTCAGATTAAGGCTGTTGTTGTGCATTGAAATAATTTCCTTTGGTGATTGTTTTGCTACAGTGATGTCTGTGATTTGAACTGGCATAACCTGGAGTCAAATGCTACCAGGAGGTTTCCTCAGTTTTGAGTTTAGGTAGAGAGCAGCAGTTATTGGAATCACACAAGATTACACCCGGAGGGGTAGACTTCAGTGAAGGCGTGTTACTAGGCAGGAGGCACAGCAGTGCAAGACAGTCAGATGGGTTTGAGATTTCCGTTGGCCTCTGAAAAACTCTACCAGTAACACGGAGGCTATGCTGGATCCATTCCTGTAAAGGTGTTGTATTTCTTTTCTATAAATAGGCCTGAATTATTTTCTTATGTCATACTCAGCTTATGCCATGCAGACTTCAAGTCGAATCTTAGAACTCTACTCATGAGAACCTTCAAGTGTGAAAAAAAATGGTGGTTTTGTTTTGTGGCTTTATTTTATTTTTAAACCCTAATGTTTTAGAGCTGTGGCCATCAGCGAGTTCCCTCGAGCAGAGTCTCCGGCTGACGTGACTGCAGGCTCCAGTGCCCCCCAACCGGGGCAAGCCCATGGAGTTTATCTAGAAGAGAAGCAGCGTCACAGGCAGGGCTTTTCACACAGATACTCCCCACAGCGCCTACTCCTTCTGAAAGGAAACCGCCTGTCACCGTTTGGTCTGGTGAGTACATTTTTCCAAATGGCCACTGTCAGTTAAAGATAAAAGGCTAATAATAAAATGAGGCCTTCCCAACCCAACCCTCACTGTTTCCTTGACATTTGGGCAGGTTGTTTGGGCCTTCAGCAGTGAAGAAAATGTCTCCCTTTCTTCGTATTGGATTCTCCAACTTTGAGCTGGACTCTGTGCCATACCAAGAGGAGGTGCTTAACCCCTATTGTGCAGTGTACATGAAAGAAGCAGTGGACACAGGTAAAGCATTGGGATAGCCTTTGTTTATTGTGTTTTTTAATACATTGTTTTCTTTCGTCATTTTTGTAGATGTCGTAGATGTCGTTTTTTAGATGGCTAACAATCCCCAGTCAATTAACTTTCACTTTCCCAACTTCTCAGTACTGTGCATGCATTCAGGTACAGCCTCAATAAAGCTTGTATGACCCGCTAGTCAGTCTGGATAAACATAAATGACGGCAGCTGTCATATTGAAACTATCCTGGCTGTCCATTTGCAATATTTGTTTTTTAATATACAATAATTCTTAGAATTTTTGCTTTTTACGAGAAGTCAGATTAACTATTTATTGACAAAATGTTAAAGTGGCAGCTTTGGAAGGGCTGTAAAGCAGCCCACGTGTACGAAATGTTTGTCAGTGAAGCCTCAGTATTACATTATACGATTTTAGCATAACATCTCTTAGCATAACATGATTTTAACTATATACGTCCCAGCATTCTGTTTGCCATTTTAATTGTTTCCCCAGATTGTTTCAAAGATATAAATGATGTGTCAACATAACCACTGGTCTACTTAAGCCAACAATGAGCTGAGTCAGATCACATTCAGAACAAGTGCAGCTGGACTGAAACCTGGTCGATACACCAGCTCTGAAGGACCAGGGTTGGGGATTCATGTTTTAAATATTTACCTCTGTTGTAACATCGGCTTGTGAACCAGCAATTTATAAATGTTAAGTAAAAAGACGCCATGCTAATAAGGGGATACCAAGATAACAAGGTTCCTCTCATTTTTAATTTTCCCGTAACACAATTATTAATAAACAGACTACAGAACACAAGTCGAAAAACATAGAAGCCAAAATTTACATTTGGAGAGAGTTCTTAATGCTCAGCAGCTTATATTCAACATCATTAATGTTGACCACTCCAAAGCACTCAGAACTGAACCTAAATCAAGGGTAGGTGAGACTGCTTTCATATAACAGCCAATCTTCCACAGGTGAGCCTGAGAACTGACATTTCTTTTAGCTGAAGATAAAAAGGAGACTTTGGTCCCTAAAAATGCATCCAGATAACTGATAAATTGTGCCTGGGAGATCACCTATGAAAATGTAAACAGTTTCACCAATATGAAAATGCATTTCTTTGCCTAAATGTAATCTTAAATTAATTGAGTGCAAAATATTTTTTTCACATATAACACTGGGGCGAGTGAGCACCTGGTCATCTTTTTAAACATTTCCAGCCTCAAAGGTTGTCCAGCCACCTGCTGTAGTGTCAACTCAGATTGAGCTGTTATCCTCATAGATACAGTAAACCTGTTGCTTTGCAAACATCTCTAATTTTAGTCATACTGGTGCCTGGGGTGGGAGAAGTTATTTTCTAAGATTAGGGACATCGGTTAATATAGGAATTTTAAGACCAATCCAATTTTAAATCCAAGCACTGTGAGTCAGCTATAATTGGTAGTCTAGCCACTTGCTTGAGATAGAGTTGTGCCTGGTATTTCAAATAGGTCAAAATGGATTAGTAGTAATAAGATATATGTACACTTTGAGAGGCAAACTAATGATTACTCTAGTAATTATATTTTAGTACTAGAAAACTATTCTGAATAAAAATTATTCACTATTCTGAATAAAAATCATAATACAGTCAGACATTACTGAAAATATATTATAGAGTTGGTACATTGATGACTTTTTTGGGATCTGTACACTAAGATAGTATTAGAAGAAGTCACAATGTGTGCTCTTTGCGTACTTGCTGTATAAATTGCACGCTTATTTATCTCAATTTTGAAATGTGATTAGACTAAGCAGAAACTGAAATGATGTCCACGTCTTCTGTACACAGTGCTAAAGAACAGTCAGCTTCACACCCACTTGTGTGTTATTGGAAAACCCACAGTTGTGACCTCTAGTGGATGTGGGCTGTGTGGCGTTCTTTACAAAACACAAGAAACAACTTGCAGCATCTTGCTTTGTCAATATAGTTAAATTACACTGAAAAGAAAAGAAAATTCTGATACTGTGGAAATGTTCCATTTTAATTCTGTTTGCAATTTATTGGATGTTACCATGTTACCCCATAAGAAGCACCAGAGATAGAGTTTCACACTGGAGGCTAGAAATTGATCTGTATTCAATGGTAAAGCAGATCTCTTGTAGGCTTAAAATCGGGGTGGTACTCTTGTGTGTCTCCTCATATTGTACCAGGCTGAAAGAGTAACTCGTCTTTAGAAATGGCACTCTTTTATATGGCTGTAGCACTGGCGTTCTGTGTCTCCCCACAGTGTCCTAGGTGCACAGACCTCAGGTCAAAGAAATGAGGATTATTCCTCTCAGTATATACTGTCACTTTTGCATTACTGTGTTTGAAGCTGAAGAGCCAGAGCTGGTCTAAGATCGATGCAGGATCATCTCTTCACTGATGTGCAGGCTTTGCTGTTGTGCTGTAGTAAACCACAAGAAATGCTTTGAGTCAGTCTGTCAGGAAATATCAACATGGCCTATGTTGCAGGTTCATTTAATGTTCCATTTTCTCCATGAATGTGTTTTCCAGTGTAGCCTACATCTTTAAGCTCTCCAAGATGAGACATGCATAACCTTAGTGACTTTTGTTAATATACTGTAGTACATTCAGTACTTAATGTTAAATATGCACAGCATGCAATACATAGTGCTTATAAGCTGACTACCTGCACATTGGTTTGTTGTTCTCCAAGTAGTACTGTAAATGCCATACAACTTTTAAGCACATGTAAAGCAGCACAGTGTGTCTTTAGTAGTTCAGGTGGGTAGCTGTGTCAGCATGCATAGGCTGCAAAGGAACAAGTAATAGGTTTATTCCATGCTGAAAAGAGAAGAAAGAAAGCACAACGTTTTGGCCATGGAGCTTTTTTCAGGTGATACCTGAAGAAGGCTCCATGAACAAAAACGTTGTGTTTTCTTTCTTCTCTTTTCAGCATGGAATAAACCTATTACTTGTTACAGTGTGCCTTTGTTTTGTATTTCAAAACTTTAACCCAACTGTTTAGGATATGTAACATCTGCTGCCAGAAAATGAAATATATATTTAAACATCTTAATAATTGAGAGACATTTGATATTTTGTTTTTAAAAAAGGAAACAGATTTCAATCTTTTAGTGACAAACCTTGTGGTTATCCTTGATGATTTTGAAAAAATGAAGTCTCCACTATGTCAAACTACATGTTTCACAACTCACCAGAAATTAGGGTTGTTCTGTTCTTTGTTCCTTGTGTAATGCCCACAGTTGGTCAGATTACTCATAACCACCTTAATCTGACAACACCAGAATCTTCCTGAAACATTCTAGATGTTTCATGCTGTGCACTATAGAAAAATTACGGCTTGTTTCTGCTGGCAAATTGTAGTAGTGCAAGGATGTGTGCATATCCAAGCTCAGGTATAGTTATATTATTCTCTTCAGCCAATCAGTCCCTTCAAGATGTTTGATTTCTTGTGTTTGAACAGAGAAGGGGCAGGTCTATAAGCAAAAGAAGCCAACCATGTACCCTCCCTGGAACACGACCTTTGACGCCCACATTAACAGAGGGAGAGTGATGCACATCATCGTGAAGGATAAGACACTGGAGCTGAAGTCAGAGGCAACGGTGCAGCTGGACTCCCTGGCTACCAGGTGTAAAAAGGAAAATGGAAAGTTAGAGATCTGGGTGAGTCTAGGGACGTTAATATTCAGCCATTAAAAATGAGAGTGGTGTGCTATTAAAACAAAGTTTAACTGCAGACAAGTGCTTGAGATTAAAGATTAAACAGAAAGTGGTGCAGGCCAAAGCAGTGTCCTTGTCTGAAACAGAAAAGAGTCATGTGGTAGCAGTCAAGATGGAGCAAAAACTTATCAGTCAGTCTTACATAAATGCCTATCATTCATATACAGTACGTGAGCAGATGCAATCCCTAATAAGAACAAGTAGCTCATGGTTGAATTATGAAACAAACAGAGGTAAAAGAGTTTTTCAGACTTTGCAGAAATACCAAAAAATAATGTGGAACTAAATGATTTAAGTTGGATTTTAGGCATCTGCAGGAACCTCTACCAGTTCTGCACTGGGTGAGTGTTAAGTGTGCAGAGTAATCTAAAGTTCTAAAGGTTAGAGTCAGGGACACAAACACAGGTGCCCTGAATTCTTTTTCAATTCTTTCACGTTGCATAAGGGGAGTGAAGAAAATTGAAGTTTTGGTTCAGGGTACTAGAAGAATCTCTGTTCCGCTTCAGAAACCAAAGTATTTTAAAGAGGAGTTTGTTTCAGAGAAAACAAATTACTCAGAACAGATTACAGAGAAGTAAATAAAGATAAGTAAAAAGACTTTGGTTGTTTGTATTGGGTGCATCTCCTTTCTCTAGCATTGAAAATGTGATGTCATGTGAAGTACAAAAAGTGAGATAAAATATATAAAAAGAGATTTAACTATTTAGACATAGTATTCAGTTCTGTTCAGGTTGCCATCATTGCTATATTTGTTAGCTTTAGTATTGCTAATCCAATTCCAATTATTAACAACAAAATAAAGATTGCAAGAGGTTAGTCTTGTTGCAGCAGACATAATGGTCCAAACGCCATAAAACAAACTGAAAATGAGGATAAAGTAGCTTGGAAATCACTTTACTTTAAGATGAAAAAAGTACTACTCTAGCTATGGTTCAAAATGAAGGCATTAATAATCTCAACAGTATTGAGATTTCAAAGTATTATGTTTATGGATTGTATATTCTCCTCATGTTTGTATGGGTTTCCTTTCGGTACACCAGTTTCCTCCCATAGTCCAAAGGCAAATTTGATAGGTTAATTCTCTTCTAGTAGAAATTGGCCCTGGTGTGAGTGTGTCTGCGTTTGAGTCAGTCTACCCTGTGATGCACTGTTATACACCATCTCACGTCTGTTGCTTGCCACTGCCTCCTCCGCCACCCTGTATTGGATAAAGCAGTTAAGAACTGGATGGATGGAAATGAGTAAATAAAACACACACATTAGCAAAAAGCTTTTCTTTGATATGTTCTTAATTCCAGGTTGAGTTAACACCACATGGTCGCCTACTGATGGAGGCCAGGTACTTTCTAGAGAAGAGTGGTAAGTTGCGTGAACATAATCTCTTTTTGAGTCTCAAGAAAGCTCGAGTCTTTAAGCTGCTTTCCAGTGTTTTTAATGTTGAGACAATCAGATAACATTGACCAGGAAGTGCTTACAATGTTTAAGTTGAATTTGTACGTTGTCATTACCTTCACCTCCATCTGAAATAACATTTGCTTCAACAAATTAGAATTCTGCAAAGTTTCATAGATTCTGATATTCACTTTCATCTTTGTTCTGTGAAAATGAACTGAACACCCCTTAGATTACATAATATACAAACACAAAAAATCTGTTCTTCAGAAGATTGTTTGTCTTGATGTGATTGTGAGATGGTGTGAAAATTGTTCATAAACTTAAAGAAGGGGACATACTGCAGTAAGCCTATTAATTTTACATGGTGTGGTTTTTATGTTCTGCTTGGTAAAAATACAGAAGACATGCAGTAACATTATTCATAGCATGACTTCAATGACAAATGCAGTCATTGCAGCTGTCAGCCTTTGGTTTAAGAAATGCCTTCAGTAAGTAATTTCCAGTCTAGCTTGAGGGCAGTTTGCCAAATGTTTCCCCTTGCTGTTCCACTTAAACCACACAAATGTCACTTTTGGAGAGAAACTAGCAGTACAGTAGAATTATAATGTGGCTCGGGAGACAGTTGAAAACCAAGGCATGGTTTTGCAAATCATTTTCAGGACTGAGTCCCTCAGTGTGTATAATAAACATTTGTACAAAAACATGTTGCAGCATCTGCGTATGTTTTTTAAAAGAATATCTGTCTAAGTTCCCATTTTTCTTAAAATATGCTAAACATTTGAAGTTAATAAGTATTCTTCATTATGGGGTATTGCTTTACAGACAAAATCATTCACTGTATTAAGCTGTGTAATTTCACACATTTCAACAATACTGTATATTAATTTATTTTGCCTGTCTGAGCTTTTTTTCCATTCAATGTTTTATCTTCCCATTCATCATATTTCTTCTGAATTCTTTAGTTGCTACAAACATTAATTAATCTGAAGCTCCAAACCCAAACACTTTCAAAGTTTTAAGCAATGGATTAGAAAAACAATAATGAATATTTTAAAAGTGTCCGTCTAAAAGAAACTAAGGTCTTTTAGTGCATTGTTCCTCTATTTAATTACCTTGGCTTTTAAATACCCCTATTACTCAGTAATATTTCAGGTTGTTAATAAATAAAGGTATATAAAAGTAACAAGTAGATCATGCCAATATCAATATAATTAGTACCAATATTAATGTGCATAAGGAGTATAATAGTGGTTTCTGGTATTTATAACTCAGTGTTATATGATCAGGCTGTCTGGAACATCCATTTTAAACCAAATTGGGATTGAGACACTGTCCTTCTTGAGAGGATTTTTTTCAAGAAAAGGGTAATTTGGTCTGAAACACTATGGTTCTATTAGATTTATTTTGCATTGCTTTTCCTTTTCTGGTTGTTCTTAGATGCTGCAGGACACAGTGAGAGTGAGAGTGAGAGTGAGGGATTCTTTGCCCTGCATCAGCGTAGGGGGGCTATCAAGCAGGCCAAGGTTCACAATGTAAAGTGCCATGAGTTCACTGCGACGTTCTTCCCTCAGCCCACTTTCTGCTCCGTCTGCCACGAGTTTGTCTGGTATGTTTTTATTTTTAAGAATATCTTGCAAAATAAATCTGCATGTACTTCCCCAAACTGTAAACTGTGCGTGACAAATATGGCTCATGTATAAACATACTGTCCAGAAAATGTATTTCACATGAAAACTGGTGACATAAGAAAACATTCAAGAAGGGCATTAATGCATAAATGCATAAGGTCCTTAAATTGCATTTGCAAAGGGCAGACTCAGTTTATTCATTGGAACAGTGGTGGTAGCAGTGAGGAGCTTGCAAAGACACATACTAAGCCACCACAAATTCATATCAGGAAAGTATCTGGCTTACATGCAGTGATGTAATTTTATGCTTCAAACTGAAATGCCCCCAGAAAGGTGCCAACAACTGTTTTTGTGCACAGAAATACCATTACAGCACTTCTGATACTTTACAATGCCAATCATAACGTCAATGACAGGACGGCCGAGTGTAATAACCCTGACACAAGACAGTGGGGTCTGGGTCACACACTTGTGTAGTCACCTTCAAGGAGCAGCTGCAACAGGCAGAACACTGCCCAGCAACCGAAGGATCCGTCCGCAAAAAGTCACCAACAAGTTACGTAAATTTGTCACTGTCGACCAGCAATACGTCCAGTACTTCAGCTACAATTTGTCACCATGAGTTACAGCTCCAGTGGGGCAGGCAGCACTGCAGTCAGTCTCATTATTGGTGGAGTAACGTCATCTCCACTCACAAAACTAGATTCAGCTCAGTGCGCAGTGAAGAATGACAGTGTCTGAGTCAGACTGCATCATGGTTCCCTTCATGTCCATGGTCCAGGTCTTGTGATGTCTGGCTCTGCAAAGCACGCTTTGTCCAACAGACTTCACAACAGCAACAGATTTCATATATGTCCATGATATGAAATGCCTTTGGTTGAGCACATCTGGAATGAGACTGCTGACCTGTGCAGGGACCTGGTCAACATCTTGAATAAAGCTGCACAGGTGTTCTGCACCAAGGTAATGGGCCCTATGAGGTGCAGTGGCCTTGCAGGTATCGGTGCCAGTGGCGGCCATCAAAGACACTGACTTGGTGATTTGATTTTACACCAATACATGAAGCTATGTAGGCTGCAAAACTTGGATGGGTAAAGTGTATGGATTGTTTTAGAACTTCATGCACTATTAATTTTGTTATATTGTTGCACTTCTGTATTCACAAATATACTGCTTTGCCATTCCATTTACACTTTCTTTTTTTGGGTGCGCTATATGTAAAATCAGACAATTCTTGTGGTTGTGGAAATTTGCAGTAGAATTTTATAAAATATCTTTTGTACGTTTTGTTTTGTTTGTTGTTGATGTATTTAAAAATGTATTTCTGAAGGACTGTTTTCAATTGGATTTTTTTCAGGGGTCTGAATAAACAGGGCTACCAATGCAGACGTGAGTACATTCTAAAGAGATCAATTCAGATAACACACGTTTTGTAAGATAGAGAACATCTGTGTACTTAACATTTTTTTTCTATTTGTTTTTAGAGTGCAATGTTGCAATTCATAAAAAATGCATTGACAAAGTGATAGCCAAATGTACCGGATCTGCAGTCAACAGCAAAGAGACAATGGTATGGACTGTGAGGATGTGTACTGTTGTACTTTTCAGTGAATAAATTTGGTACAAAAGGTACTTTACAAAAAATAAATGGATATAATTAAATGGTTAAGGATGCAATTAATACTTTCCGCAAATATTTTACTGTTATATGAAGTTTGTGAAAAGATACAACACTTAAAAGTATTTTACATAAGAGCAGTTTACAGAATAAATACACAGTGTCATGTTTATATATTTTTCTAATAAATATAAATTTCAACTTTAAGACACCTTATTTTGGAGAAGAAATAGAACTAAGTTTGCACTTGAAACAAATATCTTTGTTTTGTGAAAAAGTACCCCCAGCCACCTTTTTAATCCTAGACTGGATTTGAGTTTGCCAGAATTCAATTTATATATGTATAATTAAAGATCCAGGAAATGGCTTCTGATGCATGGCCAGGGAAACTGACTTATTCTTTTGATTATGAAATAGAAGTTCTTCTTAGTAACTGGGGAACTTCCTAACTCACCATTAACAGTCACGTAAACCAAATACTAAAAATATATATAAAGTACTACACCACACCCTAAGAACATTAGTGGTATGCAAAACTATAAAATGAGTATCATTAAGTATGTGTTTCTTTAAAAGGCCTTGTAGGTCACTGTTTTGTGTCTTGTGTATGGCCTGGTTCAAAATAGTAAAGTTTATAAGAAAAGCTGCATTGACCGTTTCTGCTCATTAATCTATTTGATTAAATTAATTAATCAGTTCTTTCTGTGCTTTTTTTTATTAAGCGGCTTACACTGAAGCTCACAGATATTTTAAAAGTAACACTATTAGTGTTAAAAAGTAACACATTAGCTTGGCCTCTGACTTGAAATATTTTTTAAGGTTTGAGACGGAGAGCAAAGAAAGATTAGCAGGGTGGCTCAGTGGTGCAGTGATTAATATCGCTGCCTTGCAGTGCTGGGGTAGGCCCTAGGTTTAATCGCGGAGCTGGAGTGGTGTCTGTGTGGAATGTGTATGTTCTCCTCGTGTTTGCAAGAGTTTTCTCTCACAGCCCATAACCATGCTCGTAAATTAATTGGCTTCTGGGAAATCAGTGTCTCCATGTCTGTGTGTCTACCTTGTGATGGACTGGCGTCCAGTCCAGGGTGTACCCTGCCTTGCTCCCACTGCTTGCTGGGATAGGCTTTGGCTCCCCTGCAACTTTGAATTGGAAGAAGCTGTTAGAAGATGGATGGATGAAGAGAGAAAGCATAGCAGATGTAGAGCTCTTTCACCTGGGCTTGCAGTTTAAACGCTTGTACTGTTGCTCCTTTTTAGATCCACAAGGAGAGGTTTAAAATAGACATGCCTCACAGATTTAAAGTCTATAACTACAAGAGCCCGACATTTTGTGAACACTGTGGAACACTCCTATGGGGGCTTGCAAGGCAAGGTCTGAAATGTGAAGGTGAGCCATTCACTTTTCCTTCTAGGCTGTCTGCAAGGTTTCTTGTTCACAATTCTGTTGTTAGGATGTAGGAGCCAAGCATTTATCAGCCTTGTACCTCAGATTCCGTGATGGGCTGTTAACATTTGTCTTCTCTCTACAGAATGTGGAATGAACGTTCATCACAAATGTCAGAAGAAAGTTGCAAACCTCTGTGGAGTAAATCAGAAGTTAATGGCTGAAGCACTGGCCATGATTGAAAGTGCACAGCAGGTTAGTGCTATGATCTTACTAAGTATTTCCTCTTGGTGAGATGCTGCATGCTTGTAGTCCTATTGGAGAGATAATATGTAATTTGTTCTGACTTTCTACCTTTTCTGTCACTTTCTGAGGATACAAAAACATACTAGTCTGCATCCATTAACAAACTTGGTGGTTTTAATTTTGAATTAATTTGAAATTTCTATAGAATATTTCCAGGGGTATGTCCTTATAATTGACTACAATAAGAATTACAGTATGTCATTAGTATGAATGTATAAATTTTGAGTTTTTACACATTCAAAAAGTCTCTTTAAAGTTCAAAGAAAAGCAAAACAAAGTTAAAAGCGCTTCTGAAATGAAATCACATTTTCAAAATGAAAAAAAAACTGCCAAGACTTTTTATAAATCATAATTCATCCTAGAAATCTTTTAAAATGTTTCTGTATCAAAAATAAAACCAAACAATAACTTTGAAACTTTGATCATTTCGGCACAGAGTATGTACTATATTTTGTCATCACGTTTCTGAAGTGTTTTTTATTTTGTTCAGTATTTATTTTTCATTCTCCCTTTCCTGTGAATTAAAAAAATAAATCTTCCAGTTGCAGTGAGTGTGGCTACTTTTGATGAACACGCCATTGCTTGGTAAAAGCCATGTATTCAAGCATTTCATCACACATAAATAAGAAGAAATTACGTGGGCCTTAGTTTCTAACCAGCAGAAGAGAAACAGGCCACATTGTACAAACTACAGCACCTGATGAACAAACATTACTCATTGAGGTGCCTACACCAGTAAGATGTCAATATATATATTATATGTACTATCACTTTTCACAAACACCTCCAGACACTTCTTTCAGATGAAGCAGTAACTGCAGTCTTCACCCACACCGACACCCACTTCACACCCACTCAGCTGTTCATCTCTTAGAGCCTGCAGGCAAAATCATCATCAACAACTGTTGTCATGTGATGGATTTTAAGGCATCAAAGCACACACTTTTACTGAAAATGTTGTCTGTTATCTTTCCATCCAGTAGGCTGTCAGTTGTGTCATACAATTACTATAGATGTCATTTTAATTTAATTTCACTCCTGCTGCTTAACATTACACAGAAAAGACTGTAAGGAGATATCCACGAAACCCAGAATCTTGACTCAAGCAGTTTATTGAGTCAACACATCTCATAAGATGAGACGCTGTTTTGTACATTTTTATGGTATAGAATTTATATATTGGGTAAGCCAGCCATTTGTCAGCAGACACTGAAGGTTTGGAAGCCCACCAATGAATGATGGATTTATAATATATCATTATTTTTTTCTTCATTTTAAAACAACACGGTATATCTGACGATTTTTAAAATATAAATACATTTTTAAGTTGCTGTATTGGAAAAATACCACCATTCCTGCTGTACTTAGTGTTTTTAGTTGAACATTGGAGATACAGTTGAATTTCACTGAGGGATTGGAAGTGGGGGGAATATCAGGAGGTATTCTCTCACACAACAGGAGGTGAACTTTATCAAAATTAGTGTTTTCATCCATAAGGCCCGATGCAGCCGTGACACAGAGATCATTGGCAGGGAGGGGCCAGTTGACATCAGCCAGCCCGGTGTTATAAGAGAGCCATCTGGTGTTCAGCACATACCAGCGCCTGTATCCACAAGGAAAGGTAACATAACTCTGCCAGGTGGAATTGTGAATTGTGATGCCTGCATTAACAAAATTGTTCTTTGAAGAGAATGAAAAAAAAGAACACCGCAGTTCTTTTTGTAGCTGTTATTCTTTGTAATTTATAAGGGAAGACAGTCACAATTACAATGTTTGTAACTGCGAAGCAGAATGAAAACAGTCAGGTTTAAATTTCAAGATTATTAATCCAGAGACATGGTCAGGTGTTTCTAAATGGTTTTCCTTAACAGAGAACACATAGTTGTAATATAGCAAAACTAAAAAGAACAACATTCAATTTGTGGACCGTCTTCCATGTCAAACCTATATTGTTGGTCAATATAAACCTATATTGTTTGTTATTAGGTATCAGACCATCTTGCTTTGACTTCAGAAAGGTCTAAATGAAAACCAATGAACTTTCTTTTAAAGAAAAGTAGGTAATATAAAATCTGAAAAAAAGAAAAATACCATCAGCACCCCTTTACAGAATTTGGCACACCTAAATGAGCAATTTGATATATATTGCAGAACAGGTTGGTCAAGAAAAAACATTTGTAGGTGATGACCTAAAAAATAATAACAGCTATCAAGGAAAACACCAACAACCTCCAGAGTACGGGAGTGAAGATATCAAATATTTAAGATGGCAGAATTACTAAGGCTACACTGCAAGATGTAAACATCTCATCAGTAGGAAAATAAAGCCAGATTCTAATTCTCAGAGAAGCTTTGGATCATAGTTTAATGGACATTAAAGATAAATCTAGGCCAAAGTGATGCAAAGATTAAAGTGTGGAGAAAGGAACAACTGCAGCTTGTCCAAACGATACTATTTCATCTGTGAAGCATGCTGTCACAAGTAGGTTATATAATTTTACCACTCTGGCAAGTCACAGAGGTCACCCATGCGTGTCATGCTGAGGATATCCTGGCTGGCTTAAACCTACCCAGTCCTGGTAGTGCTCAGCCAGTTGTAGGCTGTCTCTTGGGAACTCTCTGCCAAGGTTGCAGGCCAGATTCAAACCAGTAGTATGTGCTCCAAATGAGAATTTCATTTGTAAATGCATGGAGGTATCTAATTTTGATTTTATGAATTTTAAGGAAATATAATATGTTAAAGCATAAGTGGCTATTGTGTGTACTGTCAGTATCCTTTAATTTGTTATTTTTTATCACTGCCTTATTGCTTTCACACTACAAACAAACATGCATCACTGATTGTTGTTTAATGTTTAAATGTATTGTCTTCCAACCTAACTCTATACTGGAATCAAGGACGTCATGTCCACTAATGTTTTACTGAATATTTTTATTGTGGGAATTTGAAAGATGCTGATTTCTATGACACCTTGGTATTGAATATATTCCTTCTTTTAGATCTCCAGGGAATAGCCTGGGAATGTCCCAAAGAACAGCATCAAGAACCAGAAATTCCTGAACCCACGTATGCAGTAGCAAGGAAAGAAATGCGCAAGTTTACCATTGATGATTTCATTCTACATAAAATGCTGGGAAAAGGAAGCTTTGGAAAGGTAAATAGTGGAGAAAAATGGCCAATCTGTGCTTACAAGACCATTGACAATTCATATATGCTAAGAGATGGCAGTAAAAAAAACAGGTTTTAGGCATCTTGTGCTGTTGAATTGCATTTTAAAGGCATACATTAGATATGTTACAAACCTTACAGGGTATTCAGACTGTTTAATATTTCTGCACAATGATAATCTAAAGACAAAAATGAGCAAGGTTTCCACATTAATGTATAATAGATGAGCATGGAATTGTGTTATGTAAAAACACTCCTATTGTGTTAATTATTTTTATAAAAGGCTTTAGTACATGTATGAAATACCACAAAAATGTGTATAGTTCACAAAGACTTTGTTTTCAATTCAAGCAGTAACTCCAGTTTTATATAGACGTGTGCACCTTGTTTGTATTGTATAATCCCGTTTGTTTGTACGGGGTATGTACAGTGTCGTACTTCATTACTGTATTCACGCAAGCCATTTGTCCTTTTGCTTAGAAGTTTTCAGAGTTAGAAAGGAACCGGTCTGTTTATTGAATCTGAGGGTTTTCGCTTTCAAATTTTAGACTAACAGCCCTCTTGTTTGACATTGCAGGTGTTTCTTGCAGAACTTAAGTCAAAAAATCAATTCTTTGCAGTGAAAGCTCTGAAGAAGGACGTCGTGCTGATGGATGATGACGTGGAGTGCACTATGGTGGAAAGGAGGGTACTGTCTCTGGCATGGGAGCATCCTTTTCTCACACACCTCTACTGCACCTTCCAGACCAAGGTCAGTTCACCCCTGGATCACCACCACTGGCAGGGCTGGAGTGAGCCAAAATAATCGTCAGCCAGCATTTTTATATATTGATTTGCGTTATGGGCATCACCGATTCTAGTGGTGCTCAGCAATGGGGATGACTTTCAGAAAGTGAATAATGTGAAATAAGTCACAAGCTTTTGTTTTTATTTTTTGAAATGTTTATGCACCAAAAACATAGTACAAGACAAAGTTTCGTTGCCTTATGAGTTAATTGAATTTCTCTACAGGGCAGTTTCAGCAGAGAGCAATAGTCGTGTTTTCCTGCAATTAAATTGTAGATTCGTTTTGGGGACAAACTCCATACCACTGAAACAAATGAAGGGCTTGTACTTACAACATGTTAATAAAGAAATCATCTGATTTTCCGTTGTTGCCATTGATCAGACTTAGCACACTAATTCCATAACTTATTGCTGATGTCTTATAGATGGTTTGATAAACACGAGGTCACCAATTCTTCCAATCGTGTTCACATGTCTGAATTTTACCAATTAATCATTTGCACAGAGGTAGCTCAGCTGTGATCTGATAATGTGGGTTTCTTTTGATAGGAAAACCTCTTCTTTGTGATGGAATACCTGAATGGTGGCGATCTCATGTTCCACATACAGAATTGCCATAAATTTGAAATGCCAAGAGCAGTGTAAGACATTTTACAGTTTTGTATATACATTTTTCTCATATCTTAGTGGAAGCTGAGGTGGCTGACAATATAATAAGTTTCTTATTGTCCTGTAATAAGTTTTGTTATGTTGTTTAATATTCCGTGTTACATTTACTTGGGATAAACGATTAAAGCACCTGTTCAGATTACTAGCTCAAATTAATTTATTTAGCCGATGCTGTGTAGACCACTTACATTTGTATTCATTCATACATTTTACTGAAATACCTTGCTCAAGGATGCAACAGCAGTGTCCCAATATGAGATGTGCTGGTTACAGTCCAGAGCCCTAACTACTGCTCCACACTGCTGTCCTGTTGCATGACATGTAAACATGTAGCTCTATGTGAATAATTTACAGTTTGCAATTACCAATACTTGCTTCAACCTTAATTTCATTATCTAAAAACACTTATATCTATGCAAATACAAGTTTCACTCTTTAACCTCTATGATATTAAAAAACAAAGGTGTAGGTGTGAGTGCAGGTGTACTGTACAAGCATACTGTATGTTCTGGGAGGTTGATTAATGAGGCTGATAGCAGCCAACAGGATGGAGATTTTACAGTGGAAAAATGTTTTTTGGGAAATTTAAGCTGATTGTGTAGGTGATCTGTTAGACCTAATGCATTATTTTAAAATGCAAACTTAATATTCAAGTTACGTCACAATTCATACATTGCAAAGATTTCTATATCTTTGAGAAATCAAAATTCTGAAAATAAATGTTAATTTATAAATGTTTAATAAATATTAAAAGTGTCATAGTTGATTGTGTTTAATCGACATTGCCCTTTAAAACTATTATTTATATCTGTTACAGGTTCTATGCTGCTGAAATTATTTGTGGTCTCCAGTTCCTTCATTCTAAAGGCATCATATACAGGTAAAATAAGAGATACACCAGGCATGTTTTCATTAGAAAGTAAATTGAACACAGCATACAATGATAGCTGCTTTAAATGATCGGAGATTCTGACTTGAGCAGAAAAGGCCAGTGTACCATCATGAATTCATTAATATATTTGAATTACAAACGTCCCTGACTGCTCGTGGCTATGGGACCTTAAATAATGAGAAATTGCATTGTAACTTGAATGGAAAAGACTAGGGTATGCTTATGAATTATTCCATTAATATATTGTAATGCCAAGTATTCCTGATCGCTAGTGTTAAAGGGACCTTGAATGATCAGAGATTGGATTCTAACATAAAGGGAAAGGGCCAGTATATCCTCATGAATTCAATCCATTGATATAATTTTGATAACAAATTTTCCTCATTTGTGTTTAAGAGACCTGAAGTTGGATAACGTACTACTAGATAAAGATGGACACATAAAAATAGCAGACTTTGGAATGTGTAAGGAGAACATGTTTGAGGATGCCAGGACCTGTACTTTCTGCGGAACCCCTGACTACATTGCCCCTGAGGTGAGCATAATATTAAACATCTATATCTAGTAAAATAATGCATCTGATTAGATAAAATGCACATGATTTAAAATCACCTCTACAAAAATATTTTTAAAAATTACTGTAGCCACAATCCAACTGACTTTCCTCTAAAATAATGTACAGTAGTATTCAGCTGATACAAATGATAATAATAATATGATATATATAGGTAGCAAAGTGGCACACTGGTTAGCATTGCTGCCACACAGCTCTAGGGTCCTGGCTTCAATTCCTGGAGTGTCATCTGTGTGGAGTTTGTATATTCTCCCTGTGTTTGTGTGGATTTCCTCCAGGTGCTCCCAATTTCTTCCCACAGTCCAAAGACATACAAGTAGATTTATTGGATTTGTGGAAAATTGGCCCTGGTGTGACCTGTAAAGGACTGATGTCCCAACCAGGATGTATTCTGCCTTGCATCTGTTGCTTGCTGGGATACGTGCCAGCATCCCCAGTGACCCTGTTTTGGATAAAGCAGTTGGAAAATGGACGTATGGGTGATATGTATGCCTGAACGAAAGCACATGTCACAGTGTGTGTTTTATTCTGTAGATTTTGCTTGGTCAGAAATATGGAAATTCAGTTGATTGGTGGTCTTTTGGAGTCCTGCTGTATGAGATGCTCATCGGTCAGTCCCCTTTTCATGGCAACGATGAAGAAGAGCTCTTCCAGTCAATCCGCACTGATGACCCCTTCTATCCAAGATGGCTCCCAAAAGACGCTAAAGAGATTCTTGTCAAGGTAAGAGCAACAGAATTTAGGGGATATATAAATCTTAACCTTTTTAATTGTACTTTTTTGTCTGTTGTCTGAAAAGATGAAGTGGATTAGAGATGTCTAGCCATACTGATTGACATCTGTTCATGATTGTTATAATTATAACACTTAAAATGAAGAAATAGTTGTGTTCTTCCATTCGTTTAATTTCAAACTGTTTGTACTACTATTAATCAGTGACTATATAAATATAAATTATCAATATTTAGTTTGAATGGTTCTAACACTTTCATATGTGAACATCCATACAGTATATTAGTGTTACCTGTCACTAATCTGCTCTTTAATCACTATCCCTTGAATTAATCAAGTCGTCTCTTAACACCGACACCGAAAAGCTTTTGGGTATAGAAGTGCCTCCTGTTACTGTTACATTATAAATGATAAGAAATCACATGTAAAAAAGCCACCTCTCTACAGTGACACAATCTGAAAGGTTTTAATCCAATAACAGTTTATGATACGATGTTTCTTAATATTTGGAATTGTCCATTCATTTTTCAATTATCTACTCATTTGGAATCTCCATATGACAATCAAATTGTTGTATCTAAACAATGTCTGTGATGAATAGGGACAAACAGGATGTTTTAGCTACTTGCAGTCAGAATGGTGTTTCTCATTTGCACATTGTGATCAAGCATCACTGAAAGTGTGATTTCTCATGAGAATTACCATTCTCATATACACAGACAGACCTGTTGCAGAAAGGTAGATTAGCTAATAATAAATAAATAAGCATTACATCTGTATAAGATATTAATAATTTATTTTGCTGCATTCATTTACATTCTCTGTTACTTCCCTATTTTTGGTTCAGAAAGAAGAAGTTAAGGTTACCGACTGGCAGCTCATAAAAAGTGTTTGTTCAGACACAGATAAAGTATATTTAAAAAGCTCTGTATTCTGTGAAACACCCAGGTGAATTTTCATTAATGAACTCTACAGTTATGGAAGATAGTTTACCAAACAGTCTTGAACGATAGTTTATTCTCTTGCACCGAGAATTCTCAAACATTTAACAATAAGATATAATAGAATAAGTCTCAAAATGTACGACTATATTTTTGACTTACCTCTAAATGTATTTAAAATGTATATTTTCGGATAAGTTAAATATACACATTTTGGATATTGTTTAATGTTTTGGCCTTCATTTTGATCAATTAATCATTCCTCACTGTGATACACTAGAGTGATTTTGAATAACTATGAAGAAATGAAAATGTAAAACAAATCAGAGGGAAAAGATTGATATGGAATCAAGAGAGAATGAAGGACAATATTCACACAGTACTGATATAGTACCCTTGAGTGGAAAATGTAGCACTCATTAATAAAAATTTAACCTATAAATTAAGCACCATTATCAAATTAAGAATTTATAATAATCACAACTTTTGATAATATTGCTTTTAACAGATGAATTCTCAAAAGGCAGGTGACAGACATTTAAGAAAATTCATGTATTTTAATTAATAAAATCTCAAAGGACAAGAAACACAGAGCACAGATAAGGGGTGAATGCACAAACTAAGGTAAAATAATTCGTGGAAAACCATGGGGATAGGACAGTTGATCTTCCTGATTTATATTAATGATATAGATTTTGGCATAGTGATTAAACTAGTCAAATTTGCAGATGATACCAAATTAGGAGGATTAGGAAACACTGTATAATCTGCAAAGATGGTATTTATAATGTAGATGAGTATAAAGTAATGCATGGAAGTAGCAAAAATATAAATGACCAATCTCAAATGGGAAACACTGAGCTTGAAGTAACAATTTAAGAAAAAAAAACTAGGTGTTTTTGTTCACACATTTATTTTCCATCTTATAGAAAATATAAGTAAACATTAAATAAGGCAAAAAGAATGTACAGAGATATAGTTGAAAGCATAGAGATGCCATGTTAAAAATACCCACAGATCAGTCCAAGGAACAGAAACCAAGTTCATTTCTGGTAAAATGAAAGTCCAACTCTGAAAGGTTAGAAGAACTGAATATTTTTAATCTCAAACAAGGAAGACTATAAAGTATTAAAATTCCCCAAAGGCGATACACTTCTGAATCAACACTAAAACAGGGACAACAGGAAACAAATGTAATCAAGCACTAAATCACCTGATTAGTGACAGAGTGCTTAGGTACAAGTGATAAAATGATTTAACCTGTTGAATCATGCCGTGTCAAAATTAAGAAAGAAAAACACAGAAACCAACTGATATTCACCACTTATCATGTCAACACCTTCATTCTGTTGGTATGTTGATGGCCGAACTAAATGACTTCTGATAGATTTCGCGAGCTTTGGAGTAAACTCCTCTTTGTTAAAGAACTGAGGCTTTGCATAGACCGGTGGTTCTCAAACTGTGGTACGCGTACCAGTTGTGGTACACGGAGTGCCGCCAGGTGATACGCCATATGTCCCTGGAACTTTGTTGTGTGCACTGAAAAATTGGGTTTTAATATTTTCTAATTTAATAAAATTAGTTTGTATCGAATACGCAGCCGATGTACTACGATACAGTGCGCGCTAATACTTGAGTGGACACAAGAGCTACAGTGTAATTCTATACCATTTTATAGGTATGCATGGTACGAACGCAAGTGACCAATTGTATTTAAAAAAAGTTATCTCCAGCAAATAGGGAGGTAGAGAATGTGCGTGATTTTGGACCAATGCCCAATTTTGGACCAATGTTGTGAGCACAGGAAAGCATAGAAATGCGTACTACGAACACTGGCAATCTGAGCACAGGAAAGCGTGATAATAGAAAAATATTAAAGAACTGTTCTAGGTTCATTTGAGAAAAATACACAGAGCGATTCTGTTTCGCTCCCATGCGCATGAAATATAAACTTCTTTTAACTTCTGAGACAAACCCCTGAAATGGAAACGGGGAAAAACGCAAGCTTGCGGAATGCTAAAGCAGGTAAGGCCCATACTACTTGTGAAGTAACTTTGTTTACCATTGGCAAAAGAGCTGACACGTATTATGTGTGGAGAAAAAGCTGCTGAAATGAAGCTGCTGAAATGGTGCTTTTTTATTGTTTATTTTTAATTGTTGTTGTTGTTCCTTTTGTCATTCTGTAAACTGCTTTGAGAAACCACCTTTAAAGGCACTATATCAAATAAAGTTTATTATAATATTTATTATATGTGTATGTGAGTGTGTGCGCGCACGCGTGCTCATGTTGGTCATTATGATTTTCAGGGGTTCCTATGAGAAGATGACTTGTAGGTGGTACTTGGATGCTTTGGTTTGGTCAGGGGTGGTACTTGGTCCAAAAAGTTTGAGAACTATGGCATAGACCACCCTGATCGATGTCTGCCAGTGTGAAGCAGATTTGCTAATTGTTCTAGAGAACAGACCAAGCAATGGCAAGATCCAAGTGTGATGGTGTCAGCAGAATTGTCTAGTCAGTATAGAGCTCCTTTTGTCATGATTGACTGCATGATCCTACATTGACCAAATCCTGCGACCTTATTTCCTGCCCATTATAGGGGCTCGTCCTGATGAAACTTTACAGTAGGATAACAGGTGTCCTCATCCTACAAACGTCACGACAGCTTTCTCAAGAGATGAGAAATGTTTGTCAGCAGAAATCCTACTCCACACATTAAACACTTGAGATCACCTGGACTGATGTGGTATTTGGGGCTCAGAGACCTGGGAGAGGATTGAGGCAGAATGAGGACTAATGCAAAGCATGTCTCCGTTTTATGAGTCGTACTGCTTTCGGTGGTGCCCACACTCGCTACTAGCCTCTGACCTGCACAGTAAAGCACCTGCGGATCATCAATGTTGATGACAATAATGAATTTGTCGTGTCTGTCCAATAAGATGTTGGTGCTCATGCTACAAAAAGTTGGTAATTTTCCGGATAATGAATTCAGGAATTTGTTTCAAGCAACTGCAAAAAGACTTAAAAATCCAAAAAGCCCTATACTGTATTTCTATAAAACTACTGTATACTGGTTGTGCATAAACTGATGTTTGTTTTGATGCTCAGTATGTATTATCAACAGTAGACTTGAACATAAGTCTAATCAGACTAATAAGAAGTGAGTGTTTTCTCTGGGTGCTCTATTTTTTCCTCACTCCACAACTGCTGCCTTGATTAAAACTTGGTGTCTCTTAATTGTCCCCTGTATGTGTGTGTGAGCTCATCTACAGTGTGCCTACCGTATGAAATGGACTGCTCTCTCATGCAAACTGTAGCCTGCCTTGTGCTCATTGTCTATCTGGTCAGACCCAGGCTCATCAGAACTTGAATTTGACAAAGTGGTTATTGAAAATGGTTGAATAAGTATTTTTCCTCTCAAAGGATGCATTTTTCTCACCTCAGTAGTTCAGTATACAGAAATGTGAGTGAGCATCTTTCCCCGTTGAACTTGTTAAGAAACTAAGTACTTTTTTGAAAGTTTTTCTTGTATATTGAACCCATTCAACAGTCTAAATATGTAAAAAAAGAATAATGACTTAATGTTTCGTGTAAATGAACTTTCATTGTCATTACTCTGTCGGTTGGAAGATACATTTCTAAATGCAGTAAAAGCCTTATCATGTCTTTTACATTGTTCATGCTATGCAAATAAATGTTTCTGACGAGCAAAATCTATCTGTAACTTTAAGATTAAGTCTTCTGCCTAGAATACCTTCATTAAATTCTTCTCATCTTAAGAACGTAATAAATGGCATAACTGGAGTTACCTGGTGTAACAGACGTTACTGTATATTTTTATCAGTAGTAAATGTCGAAAATGTAACGTGCCAAGCCTGTCAGATTTTACATTTGGCATGAAAGCACTGCTGCACAGATTCTTGTGTGGATTTTAACAAAGGATTCCTTGCATGTAGTCTATTATAAGGTTTGAATAAATAAGAATAGTGTGATTTATAAAAATAAGCGCAAATATGTAAAGCAAGGAGAGCTATGATCATGCAGTAACCCTGAGCTGCCGGTGTGATTGCAGTTATTCGTGAGAGAGCCGGAGCGTAGACTGGGAGTGAAAGGAAATATCCGCCAGCACGTTTTCTTCAGAGACATCAACTGGACGGTGCTGGAGAACAGAGAGGTCGAGCCACCCTTCAAACCCACTGTGGTAAGAGTCTTCACTTCCAGGAGATTAAAAGAAAAGAGTAGGAAAGAGACTCTTCAACTTCTGCGTCATGTCGGTGTTAGTGAAATGAAAGAAGACTGTTTTAAATGTGCATAGGCTTCTTAGATGATTAAGGTTTAATGGCAAAGAGTATAATACTAATTCAATTTATACAGTTATAAATATATGGTTTGGTAAGTTTTAAAATCATTATTTTAAAGGAATGACAACAGTTTCTCAATCAACTCTTGACGCATCTGTTTGTGTTCTTGTCAACTGCTTTTCACTGGTTTTCCAGCTTGATCATAGAAGACACTAGAATAAAATAGAAAAAAATCACAAACGTTTGAAAGAGTTTGAAATCAGGCTTTTAATTTTCCTAAACTTTAGATGCATCTTAAATCACTTCACAATTATGTCTCCTTTTAAAATCCAATAATCTTGATAATGAGATAATGAGAAAGCACAGCTTGTGAAATAAAACCAGATGGCTAATAGCAACAGATTACGCTCCATAATGTGTTTTCTGTTCTGATGTTTGTCTTTCATGAGATACAAATATTTTAAACATCAGGAAAATGTCTGTACAAAAAGTTCTGGGTTTTTTTATAAGCTGTCTGCGACATTTAGCAAGGTAAGGTCATAACCTGCTCAGCAGGACACAGCCAGGGATCTTTCTTCTGAAAGAATGGATAAATCAAAGCTGTTCTTATTCCATTTAAAGTTGGTTCTGTGAAGTGCTCATGTCCCAGCAGGGGGATCTGCTTATAGAATTGAAGGTCACCTAAATAATCACTCTCCATGTCACCTGGGAAGAAACATTTGTTAGTGCAGGATGATTTGTTCATTTTTAAAAAATGAATTAAAAAGAAGGCCCTAAGTTTTCTCCCCATGGTGCTTTATTGTGGTCTGATAAGTACAAATCTGGGGCTTTGGTTATACTTCCACCCTGAGGTACTACTGCCATCAATGGCTAGGAGTTGTTCTCAATAGATCTCTTTTTGTGAAGCTCAAGAAAGAAGTGTTCGTGATTCTTGCTGAAGGAAATACAATATTATCTAGTGAGGAAAGTGCTATGTAACCTGTTTACATATGGTCTGAATTTGGATGGAAATGATTAAGTGAACTAGGCTGTTCGGCAGCTGTAACTGAAATTCACTTGATGATTAGTCATATTTTCTATTTTTTTAGAAACCTTAGCACCACTCCTGAGTCTAAACTAATAGTTCTGCCATTTATGCATATTCCTTTTCTTGTGCTTTGATCTTCACATACATCAGAATATTGTGGTGAATATGTATGCAAATGTAACTGAATGTGGATTTTTTTTTGTTTTCAGAAATCTCCAAATGACTGCAGCAATTTTGATAAGGAGTTCTTAAATGAGAAACCGAGACTCTCTTGTGCTGACAGGGCCCTCATCAACAGTGTGGACCAAACTATGTTCAACAATTTCTCCTTTGTTAACCCCAAAATGGACAGGCTTAATAAGCCTGTAGAAATTGTTCACTGACACATTGAATGTGTTATGAATGCAATTCATTATATTCCATTTACAGGAGTTCAGTGTGTTATTTGTGACTTCCTTAATCAGAAGCAACTGTTAATTGCTAACCTCGGTCTGTGAAATCTTACTAATATGATTCATATGATTTTTGTTTCTTGAATAATGGTCACAGAAAATAATTTATTAACGAGGATGTGTTATGTCTTTAGATATATTTAATGTAATTTGTGTAATTTTTGCTTTGTTAGTGTTTATAAACTGGCAACATGGTTGCATTTTGCATGAAGATTATTGTGTACTGTGTAATTGTGCCTTTTTCAGTTGTTCACTTGCTCGGTCAGATTCTTATAATGGCAAACAAACTGACAAATATAAAGAGACTGTGCTTAGTACTTTGACTTTAGCTCGCTTACCCAAGGAAATGACAGTGCTGATCGGAGATCAACATTGTCCCGACCCCCCCAGAAGATTCCCAAAAACACAGATGCAGATTTCGAACACTGAGCCAAGATCAAGTCTTAGCAGTGTCACCTGAACCAAGCAGAAGGTGCATGTAACAAAAGAAAAACAATTAGAAGCCAGGCTGGCACTCATTTGAACTAGAGGATTCGGATATGTGGTGTATAAGAAGCACGTATGCAGCCGGCGACAAAATGCAAGTCAGCCACCAGGTGGCTTCACTGGCAGCTAGCAACAGCAGCATGCGTGGCAAGGTCGATTCGGAACTCAGTGGTGGGCAGTGGAAGACGTTGCAGCAAGCGGGGGGAGTAGTTCGGCACAAAAACAGGATCTTGCTGAGTTTCTACAGAAGATAAGAACGTTTCAGAAGCTGAAGTCACGGAAAGAGAAGGAATAACAGTATGGTGTTGATTTGGGAGGGGGAAGGGCTGACTCTAACCATTTTGATGCCAGCCAAAAGAGGGGGGGGGGGGGGGTGAATTGGGGGATCCCACTGCTGTAGCTGCATTGGCCTGGGCACCAGGAATAGTGTGGGGATGATGAACGACAAAGCCCGTATACGGTGCAGACTGACGCCACGTGCTCACTCCCGAGGTAAAGAGTAGGTGTCAGCGACCACAGGCTCCCGCGGTAGACAGTGAAAAGAAGGTTGAGTGAGTGGGTAAAGAGATGGAAACGAGATGTAGACTGGATCCGTAGGTACGATGGGCTGGACGCTCAGCCAGAAATGGAGAGAGAAGGGGAAAGGAAAGAGCGTGCGAGATTGGGAAGAGGGAATGGGCAGGGGAACCAAACCGATGCGGTTGCTCGCAGTTTCTGGAAGGCTTGCTGACGTTAAGAGACCTGAAAGAAAGAACACAATGAAGGTAAGATACCAGCAGCCCTGAGTGTGAAAGACGTTCTTGTGCGGAAGAGAAAGACTAGAGTTTGACCTCCACCTGAACTCTGTTCAAGAACACCATTAATTACAAACTTGTGCTCAGGGTAGCTTTGAACAGTGGCGTTAAATTCAACCAAAGAAATGAATGTTTACAAATCAACCCTTATACAAATAACTACTGTATACGTGATTTATAGGTTTCTACTGAAATGCTCCAATCTATAAATTTAGGACATTTCGCTAGAAATTTTTTCTAGGGGATGTTTGGAATATACCTCATTGTAGCATAGAAGGTTCCTTGAATAATGCTGTTTGAATAATCCTACTGAAAAGCAAAGGAGCACTCATGGGAAATGTTCTGCAATATGGACACTGTAAAGGAACAAATGTATATTAATCTACATTATTAAAGAGCAATCCAAATATATTTTGAACACTGTGTAAATATTATCACAATCTGTCCATAGCTGTGTTGCCATATTGGTCCATACTCGCATGTTCCGAAAGTAGTAGGTATACCATATGAACACTTACTCAAATGTATTAATCTTTATTTAGATTATTGTATTCTAAAGATTATTCTAAATAAAAGCATGCTCTTTTGTATAAAAGTGTTACATATAGTTTAGTTGTGAAAATATTACTAGATGATGCAAAATAATCTCCTTGTGTACACATACTGTCAGTGTTACATTCAAACAGATAATGAACACCTAATGCCAGGCAATTGACACACCCCTTCAGTACTGTGATATATAGTTACTCAAGAGAAGAGCATGGACACAGCCTGGGTTTTATTGATTACAACTTTTTAAGGTTTCAAAGTAAAATCAATTGTGTTTTTGTGGTAAATGTTGCCCTACTATAAGAGGTAGAAGAAAGCATGAACATGAAATATATTGTATTCACTGTTGTTATTTTGTAATATTGTAATGAAGTATTTTGTAATGTTTTGCAGTGTTAGATATTACCATGCATATCTGTGATTAAGCAGGTATTTTTTGTGAAATGTAAAAGAACATATTTAAGCTTTATTATTCATGTTAAATGTGTTATCCTATTTAGGTGTTTATTGCTTGATCTGTTGTTTTCCAGTCCAGGTCTTTATCAGGATTTTAAATAACCACTGGAGAATATGCATGAAACTCTCTAATAGCATTTATTTCTCTGTATATGAAACAGTATTTTATAAATATGTCCTGCTAGCAACTTGCATAAATTCAGCTATAAATGAGAAAAGTAATTAAAGATGCTGTTGAGTGCTGAGATCACTCTTTTTCAAACAAGTAGAGGTGTTAACCTCAGTGCCTTGGCTAAATTCCACCTCAATTTCTTTTTTGCTGGTGCACACTTTGCTGGTGCTGTGCATCACCGAGGTAGGTACTGCATTTCAGCATTGAATGAAGCAGAATCTCCTTCCATATGTAAAGTGCTTTGACATCCTCAAGAATGAAAACCTCTGTAAGTCACATTTAATTCTAATTATTAATACTAGCATTACTAGCTATTTCTCAGGCCACACTACTTCTCCTGCACATTCATTTTCTTTGCCAGCTCGACTTCAAGGCCTTTTTGTTGAACAACTAAATTTGTCTCTTATGAATGCAGACTGGGTGGCATGGTGATACAGTGGTTAGCATTGCTGTCTCTCCTGCTGGGGCCCTGGGTCCAGTTGTGAACATGGAGTGCTATCTCCTCCCATAGTCCAAAAACATGCTAGTACTGTATGTCAACTGGCTTCTGGAAACACTGACCCTAGTGTGAGTCTGAGTATGTGTCTGTGTCTGTGTGTCTGCCCTGCACTAGACCGTTTTATAAGTAGTTACAGTACCTTGTTCTGTTAATACTAGCAGCTCAGACGTCAGTGAAAAGAGTTTGAAACATGGTGAAATAGTTTGGTTACTTGTTGTGTCTTGCTTGCCCTAACCTTCACTTGGCCAGATATCCTCTTTTACATCCTCACTACCTCAGTAATCAGTCCATGGGCTGTTTTAAGGGTAACGTTGTCATCCCATAACAACGAACTTTGCCCTGTTGAGGCCCTTGCCTTTTTCTAAAGCTGCAGTAGTACTTCAAATATTCATTGGTTAATATAGGACAGTAGCAGTGTGGGAGGAGAATTGAATATCTGTTGCCATGACCTTTCGTATAGATTGCAACCCTGACTTAAAGAAAGCTATATTTCCGTTTTATTGTTCATCTATTTTTCTTATACATATTGACTCCCATGTCCTGATCAAGACGATGTGTGGAAATGAGAAAAAGTGCACACAGAATGCTTGGGTATGCGGTAAAAAGTTTTGGTCACCATACCATAAATCAGAGACAGCCTTTAAGAAAGTTTAAAAAAGGCAACAAGAATGATTATCTGCACATCTACAGTAGATACTCCCTGTGGATTGCCATATATGGATGGATTAAAGGAATTAAACAAATGAGACTTAGAGAAGATTTGGTCCATTTATTATATGAAAAGAGGTGGAGATAGGGTCTGCTCAGATACTATTTCACACTAAGGGATGAAACAAGGATGGGGCATTACAAGTGGAAAATAAAAGGGAACTAATTTAGGAGTAAGAACATGAAACAGTTCTTTACGCAAAGAGTGTGAGGGTTGTGGCAGTCTGGAACAGGCTTTGTGCTCCCTTAAGAACTAACTGGAAAAAATTGTAGATTCTCTTAGGATAAAAGACCTCCCCTCACTTGCAGTCTTTCTTACTTTCATACATATAAGCTTGCTGTTGTAATGCCACAGTTTCAAAAGAGTGTATACCTCAGCAAAGTGTACACAAGTATCATAACCTCATGAGCATATTCAGTTATTGTGAAGTGTTTTTGGTTTGATTTCTTTTGGCTTGGCCAGAGTTCATTTGTTATTTTAGACAAAATGCTGCAAAAAATACACAGTCTCGAAGAGTACCTCATTTCTTGACAGTTTTTTTTATTTCGTTTATCTGGGCATAAACTCTTTGTGGTGTTCAGGCTGTGACATCAGAAGCGGGAGGCATTTTTCCTGTGGTAAACCCGTTATCTCACACAGAGAGGAGTGACAGGAGTTGACTTACAAGAGCTCATGTATAACTCTCTGTATCGTAATTTTTCCGTTTAAAAGTGATTCCTGCAGACATTACACTAACACCCAGACACTCATACCTACACAACTATGTGCAATGCTGTGCACATTAATAATATAATAGTTATATTTTATAGCTAAAGGCAGGTGAATAGCTTTTTTGCTTCAGGTCTTGCAAGTTTAGCTCTTAAAATTAATACAGATTTTAAAAGGTAGGTTCAATTTAAGACATGCAACATCTGTGTTAGACTTAGACGCATACACTTAGCTGTATTACATGTAGTATTGACTAAATTATCTCCAAACAATAAACGTTTGAATAAAGTTTGAATAAATTATCTTTGAAAACATTCGTCTATTAAACAGTTTTTGGAACTTCATCTCATGTTCCCACAACTCAGGCACGTTTTGAAGAATGACATTAGCTATATCTCTCCAGTAACCTTTTAAATGTATTTAATAAAGATGTATCATAGTACTGTACGTGTTCAGAACAGCACTGCCCCCAAGTGGTGACATACAGAATAAAATGTTTTTTGTTTTTAATTCCTTCACCTTCAATGCATTCCTTCTCGCCTAAAATCTGAGAAAATAAGAACATCCACCAGTTTTCTAAACACTTCATCCAATTCAGGGTCACGGGGAATCTTGAACTGATCCTGGTAAGCAATGGGCATGACATGGGGTATACTCCGCATTAGACTTCAGTCCACCATAGGGCACACACACAGACATTAACACAGACTCACACAAGGGTCAGTTTTTCCAGAAGCCAAAGAACCTACTAGGTATGTTTTTGGACTGTGGGGGGAAACCAGAGCACCTGGAGGAAACCCATGTGAACACAAGGAGAACATGCAAACTCCACACAGATTGGTCTAGAATTGAAACCAGGGCCCAGGCACTGTGAGTCTGCAATGCTAACCACTGTGCCACTGTGTCACCCCTAAATAAAAACTTGAAACGTAAAAAACTGAAACGTAAAGAAAAAATATATAAAAACATGAGTTGCTAGTAGCTAATTGATCGGCAGATCTCATCTAGCTGCCATTCCTTCAAAAAAGAGAGTATTTCAATGTCCACAACATGGGTGGGTAGCTTGTTCTACCTATCCCCAAAATTCTATCTGAAAAAGTGCCTCTCACAGAGTAAAGCCAGCGTAATTAAATGTAGTGTGCAAAGAGAAACAATGAATCCCTTTGATTAGTACATTTTAGTTGATCATTTTTTGTCCTGAATTCTTATTTTAACTTTAATCTCAGCGGCATGAAATATCAATGTCTAAAAAATAAACGGTACACAAAGTGATTCTAAATCGCAGTTTATTCACTGTGTGTTAACCTATGATTAAAACAGAATTTTTATGTCCAATAAGAAATGGGAAAATACAGTTTCCTGTCTTTATCATAAAACCTGACCTCCCCGTAGCAGTGATTAGGGCTACACTAGTATCATCACGTTTCTTTCGGTAGAATTAAACCCTGACTTTCTCAATGAAGTGTCTCTCAGAGCCCAAGGAGCAACTGTCCTAATCTCACAACCTCATTAAATAGATCTTAGACTGCGACTGACCTGAATGAGAAAGTCAGTTGTCTAAAGATGACCAAGGTTAAGATGACATCACCTATATCTGTCTTCTCGACTTACCTTGGACTGCCAAGGAGATTAGAAGACACGGTTTGAACTGAAGTCATTCTCTGTCACAATTAATCGGATTTCAAACAGAAACGCTGCTCTGTGATCATTCCTTCTGGAGGCTTAAATGTTCCTCACCTTGTGAATGGTGCACAAGGCGCAAGCTAAAACGATTAGAAGTGTTTTATATAGAGGTCTAAATGAGCTTTAGAACGGAGGCAATGATTAAGCCATTTGTTCTAGTCATTGGTATCGGCATTTACACATTTCGTCCGCAAGAGGGAGATGTTTTCTAGCAAATAATGGGCAGAATTTAAGGTTAACCGGTATCTGAAGCTCACCTATTGTTCCGAGGGTTATAATTGCATTTCTACACCCACCAATTGTTTTATTTGTTGTGGGATGAAAAGACTTAATTTGAGCCTTCAAAAGATCCTATTTCTTTTCCATACCTTTTCTCATGCAAAGCTTTAAGTCCCACAGTCATTTCTAGTTTCCATTGGCTTGCATTATTAACGATGCTATTCTGTTGTTTAAAGATTCCCCCCTGGGAAAACAGGGAAAACTGGTTGAGAGACAATCCGTACTCTTTGGACAAGTAACTGCTATTTATTTGTTTTCGTTACTTAAAATCAAATTAATTTAACCAGTACCCGGTTCATGCAGTTAACCTTACACACACTGTTAAACAGTGAAAGACTGCTCAGGAACATGTTTTCTGTGAGATACAATAATTTGCCATACTACCCAAGATATTTACATCTTGTTTGGTGATGGTTCCCAGCCATGGTTAAAAGGAAACACTATCTGCAGGTGTTTGTTCCTGCTGACCTCTAAAGCTACACTTCTAATTGATGGCTTTATGATGAAAGGGGGGAAATGTCAATGTATTAAAAACTCCCAAAATGAGTGTTTTTATTTTCTCCTAAAGATGCCCAGCCGGTTACATTTTAAGCCACAAGCCTGAAAGAGCATAGTTCTTAATCCCAGAAATTTGATACAAGGTTGATATTTAAGGTCAAATCCCAGTTGACCTTTTAAGAGCTGCAAGCAAATTTCCAGACCTGATCCATATAGAAAATTGGAATCAATATGCCAGTGATTAAGAACTCGGCTGAAGCAAAAAACAAAATACAGTGATGCCCGAGGACCAGGGCTGTTAATCAATCTCTACTAGAATGTCAGCTTTGGTTCTGTGTGCACAGAATCTCAGGATTCTTATTTTGGGTGTATTAAGCTTTAAGGGGGCATTCAAAACATTTTAATTAATTTTAACTGCGCTCATTTCACTTCTGTTGGGTAATAAATATGAATTTGCACCAGAAGTGAAACAAGTGTAGGGTCACTAGAATATACTGTAAGTGAACACAAGAAAGGTAACAAGGGGGATATTTGTTTTGGTCATCAATTATTGATCTAATGCTCTCTTCAGCCCTTTTACTAAGAGTCTTAGCTAGAATACTAATCTGGGAATAACTCCTACTGAAGACAGTAATTTGACCAATTAATAGACTGATAGACATTTGACGTGCTACAGCAGACATCGCACATGTAATGCAGAAATAGAAAAGAGTAAGGGCTTTACAAGGATAACTGCCTTGAGCACTGTGCTAGACTTTCGATGTGTTTATTCTATCATTAATTATTCCGAACCTCCAAAGGAATAATCAATTAAATAAAAACAGTACATAAATTCTACATCTGTAAGGAATAACCCTTTGAAAAATGTTTTCCTTTTGTCTATTAAAAGCTCCTGAAAGTTTTTTCAGTCATAAAAGCTGGTCAAAATCAGTCATTCATATTCCAAACTTTTGAATACGACCTACAGATACCAACAGTAAGAACACAACAGTTTTCTTTATCAGCCTCCCAATACATCACTGCCTACATGATGCAGTCTGATTTTTCCCAGATTGGCCAGGTGCCCAATGCTACTACAAGATAAGCAGGATGTCCCACCTACACAGTCACAAGATTACAGATATGATGCAACATCTAGAAAAAAAAATTCCAACTACAATTCAGTCCATAAGTATTTGGACAATGAAACACTTTTTGCTGTTTTGGCTCTGTACTCCAGCACATTGGATTTGAAATAAAACGATGACTATGAGGTTAAAGTGCAAAATGTCAGCTTTAATTAGAGGGTATTTACATCTATGTCGGGTGAACTACATAGGAATCACAGCCCTTTTTATACATAGTCCCCTCATTTCATGGGACCAAAAGTAATTGGACACATTAACATAATCTTAAATAAAATTTGGCATGTTTGCAGATCCTTTGCAATTGATGACTGCCTGTAGTCTGCGACCTATAGACATCACCAGACATTGAGTATCTTTCCTGGTGATGCTCTGCCAGGCCTGAAATTCAGCCATTTTCAGTTCCTGCTTGTTTCAGGGGCTTTTTGCTTTCGGTCTTGTCTTCAGTAAGTGTGGTCAGGTGATTGACTTGGCCAGTCAAAAACATTCCACTGTTTTGGCCCTAAAAAACTCCATATTTGCTTTAGCAATATTTTTGGGGTCATTGTCCTGCTGCAAAGTAAAGTGCCATTCAATTAGTTTAGAAGCATTTGGCTGGATCTGAGCAGATAAGATGCTTCTGTACACTTCAGAATTCATCCTGCTGCTGCCGTCTCCAGTCACATCGTCAATAAAGACAAGTGAGCCAGTTCCACTGGCAGCCATACACGCCCAAGCCATGACACTACCTTCACCATGTTTCACAGATGAGGTGGTATGCTTTAGGTCATGAGCTTAATCTCATCTGTCCATAAGGCTTTGTCCCAGAACTCTAGACTCTAGTACTTTTTAGCAAACTGTAACCTGGCCTTTCCGTGGCCTTTCTTACCAGTGGTTTGCATCTTGTGGTGAAACCCTCTGAGATTATGCTGGTGTATTCTTCTCTTTATGATAGTCTTTGACACATCTTTACCTACATCCAACAGGTAAAATTTCTGCTGCTGTGTGTCAGCCCTTAATGTCTACCGTAGAAATCATAAAGCACTTCCTGGAGCATAGCAAAGATGAATTTCTTACCTCTTCTATTGCATTTCTACCACAGCACTGCAAGGCAGCAATGCTAACCACTGTGCTACCAAAGTCTTAATGTTGTTAATATTAATTTGTGCTCCTTTACTTTAAATACAGCTGTACTGAAAGATGGTAATACTTCCTGTCACAAACAACAACTCCAAGATAGAGCACATTTTGCAATACAGTTAACAAGACTCATTGTAGAACTGTTGGGTATCCCATGCATATTTTTCACAACAGTTTAGTAGTGTTAGTACTTTGAAGAGAAAGCCTTTAGAAAAAAAGAGGTTTGCTATCATTCTATTTCTCTGTTGGGTGGTTCCTTTCTGGTAAGTACAGGTAAAATGCATTGCTTTTTACTGGACAGGAACACAGACATCTTTGTATTAAGGCAATACCCATGATGAAATCCTTGCAACTCTAAACCTTGAGAATTACTCTGGAGTTCACTTTGTACTCTGCTGCAATACAAAAGTATTTCAGGACATAGGTATATTGTCAAGCTTTACCATTTTAGAAACTAAAGTTAAATATATTAACATTTGAAAGGGCATAAAATACTCTTCATTACATAACTCAGTTAATACATCTAAAACAGCAGAGCAGAATATGAAAGACAACTAGTGAGGTCTGAGCACATGAAAACTCACAATGGAAGAAAAAAAAGCTGCACAAAGAGTCATTTATTCTTTAAGCAAGCACATCTTCTGGTATAATCTTTTGTTCTTCACCAGCATCAACACCAGCTAACACTGTACCTACCCTCTATATGCCAAGAAAACTTTATTCGACCCATGTGAGAGAGTATTCACCAACTCTTCATCAATTCGTTTCTTATTTAACTAATAATTGTCATATCCACTTCAGGTGTGATTATTTACTACTATTAGAGGCTTTAACAGCTTCTAGTGGCAAGTCAGCAGCACCTACAGTCCTAACTACAGTTGGCCTGCCCGCAGTATTGAATCAATGGGATCTCTCAATGGGATTCAACGATCCCCAAAGGCAGACGCAAACAATGTATTTTTAGGCACTGTCGCATTGGATTTCGAGAGGTCGCTCAGAGAATACGAGAAACAGGAAAGGAAAAGAAGAAAATATTTTATCATTGAGGCATTAACTTGGGGCAGGGTTGTCTGAGGACACTGCCCAGTAACTCCCGTGAAATCATGTACACCTAAAGAGACATGTTCTCTTTGAAAATGAGAAAAACTTAAAACATAATTGTCAAGAATGTGGAACCTAAAGGTTCAGTTGGAAAAAACGACACCCTTCATTTGCCTGGGGTCTTGTGTTTCTTATGGCGCTGTTAGCAAATCGTTTGAAAAAGAATCAAAATATTAAAACCTATAATCCCCATCAATGAAGAGTCACATTAAATTAATCCACTTGTCAGTCTGAAGCGGAAGGCAGGCTAGAGGCTGATCCTCTTCTGGTGTTTATTATTCGACCACGTGACTCTTGAGAAGCGGAAACAGCGACAGTGTGACTGTGCTGGGAAGTGCACCGTGTCCTCACTTCACCTTTCTAATTTTAACTCTGAATTTCCTGCTCAGGCCGCAGCGGTCCGAAGCTCTGAAACATTTTAGCCGAAGTGCAGGTCTGACGGAGAAAAGCTTCTTGGCGTCAGTCCAGTGTTTAGTTTGAAAAAAATATGCGACAATAAAATTGTATACTTATATATCATACCATGTCGTGCATGTGTGATACTTACATTTTTATGTAATGCATTTTTAAACTAAAGAGTATTTTCTTAGTTTGTTTTCATGTTTATGGAATGCATAAACTAAAGGGTATTTTCTTAGTTTTTTTTTGTTTTGAATACTATTTGAATGTTGCTACATTGTTGTTAAAAGCACACCTTTCAGCACCTCATTGTTTTATTTCAATATAATGCATATCTGTTTACTTCCTAAATAGATCATTACAACCCTAGACTTTTATGTTAGCGATATTAACTAAGATAAATCAGTGCATAATTTCTTGGAAGGTTTTACAAAAATTAATTTGATTTAATGAGGGGTTTTGACGGAGTCTGGGTTTTGCAACAATTATAACAAAGAGCACTTAAGTGTTGTTGTTTTTACAGTCATTAACTTTATTGTGTCAGGGAAGACACTTTATTGTGTCAGATCTGTATCACAAAACCACAAGAGACTACTTAGCACAGTCTGTGATTGTTCCCAGCACATTAACCGCATTAATTAATATGAATATTCAGACTGTTAGATAATGAATGAATACTATTAATAAAATGTATTTTATTACTATTAATCAAAAGCCATTTAGTGTTGCCAAGTTTTCATCAACTCTGTTTCTCAAAACGTATATGTACTCTTTAATAATGGGAGAAGTCTGGATTTGATGTCAGAATTGATTCACACCGAAAACACAAAATAATCGTAATGTTCCTTTGTTTTAGATGCTTACTGAAATGTTTACATAGACTTCATTTTAGACATAGCTTTTAGAATCAACATCTCGTATGATTCTGAAAATTTTGCCATATGGCACTTTGCCATTTCCCTGCTACCTTTTTGTATCACAGTTATCTCATTCTCTAGATGCCTATGCCAGTCAGGGCTGACATGCAAAGCATGACTGCCTGCACTGTGCCAATGGGTGCCAACTCACAATGAAGCAGTAAAAGTAAGACAAACAAAGGACACGCCAAACTCTCTGAGAGCCGCTTGGCAATCACAACCAGTTCTCTTACATCGCCTACACTTCAATCAAGGGTTCACCTGGATTGTTACAGAATTAAAAACCATAATAATGTAATTAAATGCCTTATACCTGCTAGACACGTGCCAGAAGCCTCTCCTGTTCTTGTGATGGCACAGTACAGATTTTACCATCCATCTATCCATTTTCTAACCACTTTATCCAATACAGGGTCACGGTGGAGTCGGAGCCTAACCTGGCAAGCAACAAGAGCAAGGCAGGCACCCTAGACAGGATGCTAATCCATCACTGGGGACACACAGATACAAACACACACACTCACACCAGGGCCAATTATAGTTCAGTTTATTTGTCATATGCACAAGTGCAATGAAGAGCTCATTTGCATGCATTCTCCACTTCGAAGACATTAAAGAAACACCAACTTAAACACACAACAACAGCGATAACAACAAAGCTAAACACTCAACTTAAATAAAACTCAGCACTAGCTGGTACCCAATAACCAGAGGTTATTAACCATCTCTACAGCCACCCCATTGATGTGAACAGGGGAGTGGTCCCAACCCTACTTTCTGAAATCGATGACCAGCTCTTCAGTTTCGCTGACACTGAGAGAGAGATTATTGTCCAATCACCACTCCACCAGGTTCTTGACCTCATCCCTGTAGGCCGTCTGATCGTTACTGGTGATTCAGCCAGTGATTACAGTATCGTCAGCATACTTATGGATGCATTTGGAACTGTGTCTTGCCACATAATTGTGGGTAAATAAGGAAAACAGCAGGAGGCTAAGCATACAGCCCTGAGGGGCCCCTATATTGATGATCAGCATGGAAGAAAGCTTTCCATCGACACTCTGTGAACTGCCATTTAGGAAAACCATAATCCAACTCCAGATCCAAGACCGGTGCTGATACCCAGATCAATAAGCTTGGTGATTAGTCTGGATGGAATTATAGTATTAAAGGGGGAGCTGTAATCAATGAATAGCATTCTTACATATATGTAGTACAAGGAGGTAGCTGCGTCAGCATGCATAGGCTGCAAAGGAACAGGTAATGGGTTTATTCCATGCTGAAAAGAAAAGAAAGGAAACACAACATTTCAGCTGTGGAGCCTTCTTCAGGTTCGAGAAAGACAGGGTAGATGGCAAAGATTAAATAGCACAGGAGAACAGAAGCTGGAAAAGGTGAGGACGAGGGAAAGGCAGAGAGGTGACTCAGGAAGTGTTAAATGGGGAGGGGTGGAGAAAGGTGTAAAGTCAAAACCTGCATGCGAATGGAGAAGTTTACACAAAAATAAGTCTTTCATTGAGAGAAGAGGGAAGGTGTGAACCTAGTTTCAGGATGAGTTAAGTTTCTGTTGTCTTTCTGCTGTGAGAGCTGAGAAAGCCTTCTTTGAGAACAGAGACATTCATACTGATATGTATCAGTATGAAGAGCCAGGGAAACAGAATCATCAGTGAGACCTATTACATTGGTATGCAAACTGCAGGGGGCCTAAGCACTCAAGATACCTTGGAGTTAACATGCCCAGCCTTTCAAAGCATTTCATTATGAAGGATGTGAGCGCTAACGCTGTGTAATCATTAAAATAGGTCACAGTATTTTTCTTTAGCACTTGTATAATAGTGATTTTCTTAACACACATGGAAACGGAAGATTGTAAAAGTAAAATATATCTGTAATAAAGGACCCATCCAGGAATGCCATCCAGGCTTGTCGTCTTCCATACGTTCACCCTCCAAAAATTTGTCCTGGCTTCAGCCTCCATGACAAACACTAAAGAGGCTTGGAGCACAGTTCCATAACTTCATTCTCAAACTAAGCATAATAGGCATTCAGCTCATCCGGTCGGGAGAAATCAGTGTCAGTTCATGTAACAATGCTTATTTAAGCTTTATATAAATATTCATATATATGAATACCCAACCGCATTTGGTACACATCTGGAGAAGTAGCTTGAATTTTTCAATTTGTTTCTATATTGACTTTTAGCGTCCCTGATAGCTCTCTGCAGGTCAAACCTGCTTTTACAGGTCTTAATTGCTAGATTTAAAAGCTTTAGATCGTGTTTACAGCTTGCTACGAAGATTGCTAGTAAACCATGGTTTCTGGTTAGGAAAAAAGCGAACTGTCTTTGTAGGCACACAGTCATCCATGTGTGTCTTAATAAAATCGGTGACGACTGTAGTGAACTCATGCAGGCTTGCAGATGAACTTTTAAACATGGCCCTATCCACACATTCAAAGCAGCCCTGCAGAACGTCGTCTGTCTCTTCCATCCAGTGTTGTATCGTTCTTGTCAACACATTCTCCTGCTTCAGCTTCTGCTTGTAAGTCTGCAGGAGAAGCACCGACAGATGATCCGACAGTCCAAAGTGCGGGAAAGGGATAGAACGGTAGGCTTTCTTTGAACTTTGACAGTCATGTAGCAGAAATCACGAGCATTCACACCCCGAGAGGGGTGTGGGACATGCTGGTAATATTTCAGAAGAACGTTCCTCAGGTTGACCTAATTACAGTGGGGTGGAATATACACCACAGACATAAAATTAGATGAAAATTCTCTTGGTGGATAGAAAGGACAACATTTCCCAGTCAGATATTCCAGATCCAGAGAGCAGCATCGCTTCAGAGTTTCCACATCTAATGCTCCATCAGTTCTTTATCATAAGCCATACACCACGTCCCTATTTCTTACCAGACGAACCTGACCAATCCGTACGATACGTGGAAAATCCGTCAAGCTGAACGGCTGAGTTACGTGTGTTTGAGGTCATCCAGGTCTTGCTGATACAAAGAATACAGCAATCCTTGATGTCCTGCTGATAACTTAACCTTCCCATTAGCTTTTCCATCTTATTCTTCACAAACTGTACGTTGGCCAAGAGAACACTCAGAAGTGGTGTGCAGGAGTTACTGCATTTCCCTCTCACTTTGAAGTTCTCCCTGTCTACCGCACTTCCACGATGGCTGGTTCTGTTCTGATTTGGGGGAGGGGGGGGTGGTCGATTTGCAGAGATACACAAGATAGTGGATTCAGGTCCAAACAGGACATTTCTAAGTATAAATTAGCGATTCACAATCCAAAGTCCAAAGGCATTTGTCGATCATTTGGAATTGCTGAAAAAGCAGATGACACAAAAAACACAAAACACAGAACAGACAAAGATATATAGCTGAGGAGCAACATGAAACACGTCACCATGATTGAAATTATTCCAGATAATTAATTCGCATAGCAACATATCTTTGGACTGGGACACAAAAACACAGGTAGAACATACAGGGCCCGCCATAGCACCACTGTACCACCCTTACACTAAACTATACTGTCCATAAAAAATCACAATCACTTAATGAAATACATTGCATACAAAAATGTAATCTTACATTTCTGTTTCACTCAATAATAAACATTTTTTTCAGAATGGTGTTTTAAGGTTGTGAGTGCCGGTTTCCATACACTGCCAACTGATCATGGAAGAAAAGCAATGATTTGTAAGACTGGGGCTGTTTATCAATAATGAAGATAACCCCGAGCAGTTATGTAAAACAGATGGCAGAACATGGAACCTAATTCCCACAGCTTTCCTGGCAGCTACTGCTGAAACTAAGTAGCCAGTTCAATCAGTTTATTTCAGTCCCACTCATTGTACAGGATGTGTTACTGAATTTGGTAACTCAGCATTCAGTTACCTATAGAAAGAAACTATTCTGTATAATACTGTGCAAACATCTGACACTGCCATTCAGGCAGATAGTGCAAGTTATTTTAGTGCAGACTTAAATGGCAGAGGAGAGAGAATTGAGAATACTCAAATTGTGGTGATGTAATTAGCGGAGTACCACGGGGATCTGTACTAGGACTGCTTTCTTAATTTATAGTAATGCTCTAGATTCTGGTATAGTTAGTAACCTCCTAACATTTGCCTCCAAATGAAGACACCAGAGAATTAACAAACACTGCAGAAGCTACAAAAGAATTTCAAAATGATTTAGATAATTGCAGAGTTTTTCATTCACATAGCAAAAACATAAACTATAAACACAAAATGGGAAACACTGAGCTAAAGGTGGCTACTTATGACTTAGGTAGTTCAGGTGGGTAGCTGCGTCAGCATGCGTAGGCTGCAAAGGAACAAGTAATAGGTTTATTCCATGCTGAAAAAAAGAAGAAAGAGAACACAACGTTTCGGCCGTGGAGCCTTCTTCAGGTGTCACCTGAAGAAGGCTCCACGGCCGAAACGTTGTGTTCTCTTTCTTCTTTTTTTCAGCATGGAATAAACCTATTACTTGTTCCTTTGCTACTTATGACTTAGGTGATTATTTTGACACATTTCCATCTCCTAGATAGTATGGGGAACAAATAAAAAGGCAAGTAAAATGTTTGGCTAAATAGTTAAGGAGAATATTAAAATGAAAAGATGCTATGTTAATATTGTGTAATGCATTAGTAAAGTCTTATTTAGAATACCGTGTATAATTTCGGTGACTACATTGTAGAAAAGATATTGAATCAGTCTGGAGAAAAGCGACCAAATACATTCTGGGGCTTACGGTAATGTCTTAAACTGGCAGGCTGAAGAAAATTATCATTTGTAGTCTTGAATAGATAAGTATATAATGGTAAGTGCTACACATATTCAAACCCCCCCCACAGGCAACGACAATGTCAACCCAGTGAACTTCTTCAGAATAAAACCTGAAACAAAAAACAATGTGAAAGTGCATTTGAATCCGAAAACAGGAGGCATTTCATTACCTAAAGTGAACTGGGATTATAGTACAAGCTGCTCTGCTGTGCTGTTGAAGCCAACAACTTGGCTTCCTTCAAAAACTGGCTGAATGAGATCCTGGAATACTTTGATTAGTAAATGATCTGGATAAGCCCAATGCCATCCTCTACTTTATAACCTTTCTTATATTCATATTTGAAGCTGGAATGGTGGAGCAGCTCATTATTATTATTTACCCAACAGCTGCCATGTGAAGCTGCCTCTGTAGTGACAGAGGCAAAATCTGCACTTCTTTGCAGGGAAAGAAGGTTATGATAACGACCCAACATACTGTAACGCAACGGGGGCTCGGGCGGGCGCCCTTGCCGCATCTGGTCGGCCCCTGCACCCTCCGGGGCTCGAACCCGGGACTTCCGCGTCTCTCTGCAGCGACCTAGCCCCGTGAGCCAAAGAGAGATCTCTCCACAGCCCAGTAGCTGTGGTCCTGCTATCACAGGGAAGGGCGGTGACGTCACCCGCTCTGGTACGCCGGCTCTTACACAGCGCCCTGTCGGCCGTAAGCGTTACAATACCTTTCAGGTGGAATGCAGTCATTAGCTCAAAGGATAGCTGCCAGAGGACAGGCAATTACAGTTCACAAAGCAACTTGGAAGCAGAACAATGTGAGGGAAATGGCTGATGTTTAGAAGGGGTATTTCACTCAGGTGTTCAGAAATGAAGAAGTCCACAACACAGGAAGGACAAAGTTGTCTGTTAAATACTATTAGCATAGAAGAGGTTGAAGTGTGTCATATGAAGAAGGCTCCATGGCTGAAATGTTGTGTTTCTTTCTTCTTTTTTTCAGCATGGAATAAACCTATTACTTGTTCCGTTATCCTACACTGTCCAGTTGAATAAAATGAGCCTTTTTAGTCTTAAAAAGAGAAAATTAGAAAGGGATACTTGAGAATTCAAAATCCTTAAAGGCATAGACAGCCTAGTGGACTTCTTCAGAACACAAGTGGAAATTTATGTAGGAGTGCATTAGAAGTTAAGGACAGGAACCACTTCTTAACCAAAAGGGTTAGGGGTTCCGGAACAATCTGCCCAGCCAACAGTCAACTGTAATTGCTTTTTCCCCTTTTTTGCATTTTCCTGGCATTTTTTATACTCTCCATACTTCTCCTACCTGTTGCTCGGGAGATCATTGTCCCTCTCCACAAAAGCCACCTGGTTAAGCTTGTGTATCGTGACCCCGAACCTGCCACTTCAGTCCCAAATCCCAGTGGTCGGCATCCCCTCAGGATGTGGCTCCCATGGAGAAAGGGAAGGAAATACGACCACAGGGAACACGTCTCCGAGTTCAAGATATTGATGTGAGCTAAGGTCATAGGTGTCCACAGACATCGCTGATACCCAGTAGCATTATGCTTAGCTCCTGAGCTGGTCTTAAGGACTTGTAAACCATAACACACATCTCCAAAGGCTTGGTGCAGATGGATAGAGTCTCCAGCCACCAAGAAATAGCTTACCATCACAATGCCAGCACACCTAGATGATGTGTGGCAGCCATTCTGCAGCACTCCACCAACTGAACTTCAGGGGCGCCAGACTGGATCATAGGCAGAACACCAGGGTTCACTCCCCTGCTCGTACAAAAAGTGAAATGAGATTTTTAAAGGTCACGTAGTCCAGGACTGCATTTAAACATCTCATCTACAGGATGGCACGTCCGACAGCACAGTGACTCCTGACACCAGACTGTGACATTGTTTTTTGGAAATTCGAGACCAAAATCAGGATTAGCACCTGCTGCTACAACAGCACCATTTGTAGCAGTAACCTGAGGTCTCCCATCCCACTTGTCACCAGGTCCAACTTTGCAAGATCATGCTATAAGATGGTATCATTGCTACTGAGCAGCTCAGGACAGTCTCTTCACACAACAGTGCATTGAATGCTTTATGCAGGTCTAAACAGCTGTTTTAACCATATGGTAGTACCCCTTCATGACGGATTGCACTCTAGTCCTTAATTTATCTACACAAACTACTGCATTATTGCTGCATTGTAGGTCTGCCTGTCCTGAGTCTCCTTTTTATTGTAATTAATCACAAAAGAAGATAACCACCAAGGACAAAAAAAAACACAATTTAAAATACATACATATACATACATTTGTATATGTGATAACAAAATGCGATAATAGAAGTTTCTTAAAAAATACAGGCTTTGGTTGCACGTAAAGATGAACCATTTAAAGTGTAGGGTGAAATAGGAAACTTAAATGTGCCACTTTGGGCTGAACAATATGGTCTGTACATGACTCCATTCTTTTTTTTAAATGAGATAATCAATTAAATAAAAAGAGGAATACACACATACTTATCTCATAAAACTGAAGTCTTTAATTTTATTCTTATTCTGTTATTAACATGTCCCTCGTGGCAAACTCTGTTTCCTAGCGACGGTGGTGTGGAAACAGGCTGGGAGAGGTGAATCAGGCTCACACACGTTTATTGCGCTACTATTTAGAGAGGGAAGTGATAGTCACAGTCAGGAAGAGAGGTGGAAAGACTGAGAGAGAGATGTGGAGCACCTGATGGACAGACAAGAGCACAAAGAGACAGAACAGGGACGTGCCAACGTGCCCTCCATTTTACAGGAGGAGATCCCGTTCATCCAGAAGTGTAAAGGTTATGGGACAGTCCAATGCCATGGCAGCACAACACTTCAAGGCTTAATTTATGAAAATCAAAGCCTTTTGTTTAACATCATAAGTAACTCGATATAACAAGGCTATAAACCAGTTATTCATCTATTAATCTAACCAATATTAATCCCTACTGAACAGAAAGAGGGAGCTCCTCAGACTCCTACAAATTCGTAACTGGTAGACAACATTTTTTTATTTAAAATCAAATCAAAGTTTATTTATCAAATGCACAACAATGCAGCGTGCAGCAGTAGTTGCTGGCAGTGAAATGTCTTTTCTTCGAGCTCACAAAAATCACAAAAACACAAAAATCACAAAATTAAGATTAGAAATTGAATAAAACTCAATATGAATAGAGTTGCTATGTGTCCATGATGTATGTAATATATACAAGTAGTGCAGTATGCTGAATACAGTGAAAACTGTGTGTCCATGTAGCCATTACAGGTGATTTGCTAAAGGAGCTGCAGGTTGGCTATTTAGCAGTCTTATTGCCTGGAGGCAGAAGCTGTTCCGTTGTCTGTTGGACTTAGACCGAATGCTTCGGTACCGTTTACCGGATGGTGGAGGGAAAACAGTTTGTGACTGGGATGACTGGGGTCCTTGAGAATGGACCTGGCCTTCTTAAGACATCTAGCCGAGTAGATATCCTGGATGTTTGGTAGCTCACAGCCGGTAATGAGCTGCGCTGACTTCACCACCCTCTGCAGTACTTTGCGATCCCTGGCAGAGCAATTCCCATACCAGGCAGTGATGCATCCAGTCAGAATGCTCTGCTCTCAATAGTGCACCTGTAGATGTTGGCCTGCATATGTGATGGCATGCCAAACCTCTTCAGCCTACTGAGAAAGAATAGGCGCTGCCGTGCTGTTTTGACCACAGTGTTGGTGTGGTGGGTCCAGGTTAAGTCCTCTGAGATGTTAACTCCCAGGAACTTAAAACTGCTGACCCTCTCCACTGCAGTCCCATTGATGTAGATAGGTGTGTGATCTCCTCCCTGATGTTTCCTATAATCCACAATCATCTCCTTAGTCTTACTGATGTTCAGGGAGAGGTTGTTCTCCTGGCACCATGCTGCCAGGGTTTCAACCTCTTCCCTGTACGCAGACTCTTCACCATCTGTGATCAGGACGATGACTGTTGTATCATCCGCAAACTTAATGATGGAGTTTGAGTTATGCCTGGCGACACAATCATGGGTAAATAAGGAGTAGAGGACAGGGCTAAGCACACAGCCTTGGGGGGCTCCAGTGTTTAGAGTCAGGGTAGAGGATATGTTGGTGCCCACCCTCACCACCTGCGGACATTCCATCAAGAAGTCCAGGATCCAATTACAGGGGGAGGTGTTCAGTCCCAGGTCCTGGAGCTTGATGACAAGCTTTGAGGGCACTATGGTATTGAATGCTGAGCTGTAATCAACAAACAGCATTCTCACATATGTTCCTTTCTTATCCAGGTGTGAGAGGGCAGTATGGAGGGCAGTGGCAATAGCATCTTCTGTTGACCTGTTCTGGCGATACGCAAATTGCAGTGTGTCTAGGGTGTCAGGCAGTGAGGAGGTGATGTATGCTTTGACAAACCGCTAGAAGCACTTCATGATAACTGATGTGAGTGCAACAGGGCGGTAGTCATTCAGGCAGCTGACTCTGGGTTTCTTAGGAACAGGGACAGTGGTGGTTTTCTTAAAGCAGGAAGGAACTGTAGACGGAGCTACAGAGAAATTGAATATGTCCGAGAAGACATCTGCCAGCTGGTCTGCACATGCCTTCAGAACACGGCCAGGGATAGCATCAGGGCCAGGAGCCTTGCGTGAATTGGTCTTTTTAAAAACTTTACACACATCCGCTCTGGATATGATCAGTGGGTTTCCGTCTTGGATTTCTGGAATCTTCCTGACTGGATCTGCGTTACTGACCTCAAACCAAGCATAGAATTAATTTAGCTCATCAGGAAGAGAGACAGACTGTTGTGCGATATACAGTAGTTGGGTTGCGTTTTGTAGTCTGTAATGGTGCATATTTAAAGTAAATAGATTACTTTAAATTTGTTGGAGCTGTGGATATGGTACACAAGTTCCCATTACTGTGAAAAGAATATTGTCAAAGCGCTTCTTCTCTCAGCAGTTGGCATCATTTATCCAAGTATACCAATATCAGTCAATCACAGGACCCAGATGCGAGTTAAACATCTCTGGAAATAATTATCAGTATCACCTGAAAACTGCCTGAGGCGCTAAAAAGCTAAAGCAGCTGAAATCACATGCTAAGTGAAAAGCGTCTCAGTTTTATAGTAATTAAAAGCTTTTAGTGTACCAATGAGGGAGGGCAACTTCATCCAGCTTTTTTTTAAGACCGAACCCTAACCCGAAGGTCGACCGAAGGTAAATTTAAAAATATTTGCATGTGACAATAATTTCCGTTACTGACTAATTTACATAAAATACATGACATTGCACGGTTTTACTGGAACAAAAGCGAGGGCACTGAACACCTATCTAGTATATGCACAGTGCGTTCAATGGTTTTGGTATAGTATTGTGACATCAAAAAGAGCTGTTCGTGTTTAACATTAAAAGTTCTTATTACTATTTAAAATTCTTTTTAACATTAAAATCTCTTATTGCTATTTAAAGTTTTTATTAAATAGATTTACAGACGTAAATAGGAAAAGAACTACTCTCTACAATTTGACTGAAAATCCGTGTCCTAGCGACCGTCCTGTCCTGGTGTTCCTGGAGTTAAGGTTCTCTCGTCGTAATCAGCTTGGAAGAAGCGATCGTAACTGCGTCTTTAAGAGGGGGGAGATAGAGACACGAAATCTGCTCGGATACAGAATCATCACGGCGCAGCAGCAAGAAGCTTTCATGCAATGTGAGGAAACTCACGTACACCTGAAAATTCTCTTTACGAGCAAAACTGGGATCCCGCTTGAGCGACAGAAACTGGAATGGGCACTCAAGTGTGTTATAATTCAACGGTGGCGCATATGCCTTGTGACCGGAGTGCAATTTAGCAGACGAATTCCTACACTGTAGACTTTCATTGTTCAAATTCCATTTTATTTCACTGAGACTAATTCTCCTACCAAAACTAACATTTGCACAATTTCTCGGACTGAGTTTAAGTGTTTCCATCCTTTTTTTTTTTTGCTTATTTAGATTTCTCAGAAATAACTTCACAACATCTTTTAGGTGTTCACGTCTCTCAAACTTTATTTTAGGAAACGGATATGTTCGCATCTGCTACCAGAAAGGGGTATTTAGAGATTAATTTAAATGGCATTTTCTTTAGAAAAGAGAGTAGTTCAGACAGAAAAAAGTTTATGTAAATTTGACCATTTTAAAATGCTGAAATGTTTCCTTCCCAAGTATCTCCACTGTGTTGTTCATAAGATGTACTCTAAACACCAAGCTTTGTGTTATGAAAAAGAAAATATTTTAAATATCTTGCCTACCTCCAGACAATTATCTAACACTGTGAAGGTCAGAAAAATTGATAGCTTAAAAGGACAAGGTTACTGAGGATATTTGCTGATATGTTTTGAAAACAGGAAGCATTAAATGTAGGAAAAACTCAATATATTTCACACACTAGGATCCTGCAAAATCAAATAACAGAAACAATCTCATTTTTAAAAAATCCTTCAAAAAACTGTATTTAATAAAAGGCAAAGTGTTTACTATTTTCTAATATACTGTATAAGAATCTGACTATTAACTAACAAATCCTCTTCTGCAGTCTTGTTCTAACCAGCTATTCTAGAGTCGCAAGTCTTTTAAAAAATTGAAAAATCAAAATCACGAGAATGCTGGGAATGTTTTTTGTTTGTTTGTTTGATCTGTTATTGGTTTACAAAGGCACAGTGGTTATCATTGCTGCCCTGGTTGAATTTGGGACCTGGGATGGTTTCTGTGAGGAGATTGTAAATTCTCCCCATGTTTGTGTGGATTTCCTCCCACTGTCCAAAAATATACACAGGTTAATTGGCTTCTAAGAAAATTGGCCCTGGTTTTGTGTGTGTGTGGGTCTGTGTGTCTGCCTTGCAATGGACTGGGATCCTGTCAAGGGTGTACCCTGCCTTCCACCTGTTGCTTAAATAGGCTCTGGCTTCTCCGTGGCACTGAATTAGAAAAAGTTAGAAAATGGATAGAGGAGCAACATTTTTGCTCTCTAGTAAGCATGATTACTACTAGTAACGTTGTAAGGAACTGAACCATTTAAGTCTTGAACAGAGAAAACAATTAGGGGACCTGATACTAGTATTAAAAACCTTCAGAAGTACTGAAAAGTCAACCCTATGTGAAACACAACCCAGAGGACACGAGTGGAAACAATGGAGCGGTTTATTTCTTAAAACAGAGATTGAGAGAGGATGTGCTTGTATACCCAAAGTGCTGTGGGAATATAGAACAATCTATCCTGCCATGCTGTTGAAAATGCCAGAGTATTGGCTTCACGAAACAGCTGGATGAGATCCTTGGGTCAATTACTTATTATCTATCAAATGAGCTCGATGGATCAAAGGGCCTCCTCTCATTTGTAGCCTGTACATTTGTAACCTTATGTAATAAATCTTAAGAGTTTGTTTTAAGAAATCTTTCTGGATTTATTGGAGTTGGCAGTCTTCCAATCTCATTATGAGACATAAATGCTGTTTTCTCACACAAGCAGTGACATAGACTGGCAGGCCAGTTTTTCTAAGTTTGGCTATTATAACACAGGTCAGCACGTTGTGTGATGTTTGACTTTACAGTGTGGAGAAATGGTCATGATTCTGAATGTATTACATGGGTTCATCTTCTTGCTTGAACACTGCTATGGTACCCTTGGGCATGGTGCTTTTTAAAGTGCAAAGTCTAGTAAAATCCCAGTGAAATGCTCTGCTGTATAATTGGGTGCAAATGTAAGCATAACACAGATAAATCAAAAATAATTTTCTGCTCTTTTTATGGTATCCCACCAAAACTCTACCATATTGTTGTGTTATGTGAAAACAAAATTTGTAGTGTGCATTCTTTAAGAACATATGTTCAGTTGTGACCTAGGAGGATACAAAATATTTTTAAAAAGATTAGTTTAAAGGTCCGAGATGCTGCATATTTGTTGAGACAACAGTGCTTAAATCTTCATCGTTAGTAGAACAGAAATACTTATAAGATGAGGACAGGAATTTATCTTGAAATCTGAATGTACTGAAAAAAATGCCTTTTCTTCCATTAAAAAGTCATACATCTCCCATACAGCTATTATTTATGTCCAGATCTTTTCCGTTAATAGTGAAACCATGTGAAAATACAGAAGATGCATTTTGGTACAGTAGATGCAAGGGCATAAAACTACCACTTTAAGATAAAAGGTATATGCATCAAAGATTTAAACCATTTTGTTTTTTTAAAAAGTCCAATTTAAAACACAAATCCCAAGTGATGTTTCCCCATTTTTAGCATGTTATATAAGGAGAAGATAAGCAGACTGGTTAGAGATCAGGATATTTTAATCCTGAAAAAGGACAGGGCAGTCACGCAACCTGCTTAACAGGGTCCTGCGAAATGAGATGAAACCAAGAAACGTTTCTGCCTGATTTGCCAAGCAGAAAAAGAAAACTTTCATTTAGTGTTAGGGAATCCTACCCGCTGAGCCAGGAGAGACTTCGACGGCAGAAGTGGGGTCTCAGACTTTCCGTACTCTGTGATCAATAATCACGGGAAGAGCACTTTTGCCAGGCACCATCAGAACTAGCAGTGGACCCGGTCTGTCTGCCTGCTGCTGTAGATGCTGTGATCCTGTTGCCATCCTGTTTTTGGCACAGCAGCAGCAGCAGCACAACGTGATTCCGAGCACATTCCAAATGGAGGACAGACCCGCAGGCTGACACTGTAATAATTGCTAAAGCCTTTAAACTGTAATACCCACACATCACTCTCATCATTAACACATCGCAATAATACTGTCCAAAGTAGAAGACCCCTTTTCTGCTGCTTCCATTTTTAACTTTCTCATATATAAATCATTTCATTGAAGCCTTGTAATTGCTCATACATCTCCATTTTATTGCCACCTGTTTTTCTGAGGTGTTACGGAGAAGAGGGGTTTACAGTATATTGCTCCGCAATAGCAATTAATATGTTTCTTTACAGAGCCTCACCTTTTCCTGGTGTAGGCATTCCAACATGGAGATAATAATAGCCCAGCAGCAGCACTATAATTTGCATAAAGGGACATAAATATCAATTCCAAGAAGTTTATCATGTAAAGATGATCAAGCTGGTGATAGACATGATGGTTTGAAGGAATTTAAAGGCTTTAAATGAGCACAAATGTCTGAACTTTAACTACATTGAGAAGTGGTCATTTACCGAAAAAGGCAGTGTTTTGAGATGCTATTTGAGAACAAATTTTACAGTACAAAAGAAAGCAGCAAGGTAGGGTAAAAAAACCAGAGGTATGGGCAGATATACTGCACCTTTAGTTTAAATTGAGTACAGGACTGTACTTGTTTATTGGAGTTTGCTGAGGACTTTAATCTTGTCAGTTTAGCTTCAGGGGGTGCATAGCATCTAAAAAATTTGATAAGCACAACTAGTGGAAAACCGTAATGAAAAAAGTATGATTCTAGAGGCAGTCCTTTTAGAAAAGGTGCGGTTAGTTTTTTTAGAAAGCCACCCTAATTAGGTTAAAGTAGTTCAGGTGGGGAGCTGTGTCAGGATGCATAGGCTGCAAAGGAACAAGTAATAGGTTTATTCCATGCTTAACCTCACACCTGAAGAAGGCTCCACGGCCGAAACATTGTGTTTCCTTTCTTCTCTCTCTTCAGCATGGAATAAACCTATTACTTGTTCCTAATGAGGTTAAGGTTGCTTATTTAATCAGTTCAGCAAAGCTAACTCCCATTGTTAAAGTCAGGGACTAGCCCAGCTGCTTCCAAATTAATCATTGCAAACAGCATTCAAATTTACTTCACATAAATAATCTGTTCTGTAACTTAATCTGTTAAATGATTGAATAAACAAATGATTGAATTAATATTTGAATGATTAAATAAACTGCAGATAAAGACTGGGGTTCACTGTCAGTCTCACTTTCTTCTGCCAATCCTTCTGTGTATCAGAAACAAGTTGTGGCGCATCTTTTATGACGCGTGACTCATCCCTGTGTTATTCTTTTGTTGAGCTATAAACGTTGCAGTAACCTTGTGGAAATTTATACCCTGTACTTTTCCCCTTCCACCCTGAACACAATTCTGTTCTTGTGTACCAAGGGCAGGTCCTCCAGTCTGGACAGGCATGTCATTCTTTCTAACTCCATTAAGAGCAAATCCATCAAGACTAATACACTGCAAATGAACACCTATTAATTAAAAGGACCCCCTGCTATTGCATGCCTTTATGAGCATGGATCATTAGATGTCATGTTTCTGAAGATTTGGATTGTAATTTCCCAAAAGCAGAAGTGGGAAGAAATATGTGAAATAAAAAGGCTGCTAATATTTAATTTTACTGAGAACTAAGGATGATCCTTTCAGGGTCAACATTGATGTTCTACACTAGTGTGTATTTCAATTATTTTACAAATAATTAGAAAAAATCTAAAAATGTGAACCAGACCTAACACATTTTACGAAGGAAACTTTCTTTCATACAAGAGAAATTTAAATCTGCCAGTGTTTCCAAACTGACTGTAATAAGACCATAAATATCCAATATCCATAGACCTTTATCCAAATATAAAGTCATATGAGTAATATATATATATGTTTGCAGCTAGCTCTAAAATAGGTTGCAGGTTTAACATGAAAGAAAACTGTTTCTATTAAAAAGCATAGTAAATCTCTCTTTTCTACTTTTGAAATAGAGGACTTTTTACTTTATCCATTCCACCTTCATTTGGTTGCCAGGTTCAGTTAAGTGTTATCATTACAAGAATATCACGTACATAACAAAACCTACTGGAAGGATGCGGTACAATTGATCAGAAACAAAAGAAAAAGACACGTCAACTATAACTGTAACCCCCTTCCCATAGTGATTTGTACACATGAGAGGACACAGCATTTTTACTCATGCCATACTGCCTTACTTTACATAGTGAGTTAATCTAGTGTAAAATTGGGTGTATAAACAGTGGATATCTCCTAAATCCCACTGTCTCATTCAGCAGAGCCAAGCAAATAGTTGACATTCAGCACAAAGTGGTGGTTACCCACACCCCTCCCACATTCCTCTCTAAATTTGGAGCCCTAAGGTCAAACCAAGGGATGTCTTCTGGAAGATGAAAGAAACCCAAATCTGACAGCACTCCTGTTTTTCTCACTGTGGTCAGAAGATACTCAAGTCAGCTGTACAGAATTCAATATTGAATTGTTAAATTGACAAGTGAGAAATGTAAGGATTTCTCTTTTTAGAAGAAGAAACTGAACTTCCATTTCTAAGCAAGAATGTTAAATTGACCTACATTAGTGCTCTCTTCCTCTCTTCCTGTATTGATTACCTTCTGGTCACCTAAACAGATAAAAAAATCTGTTTTTATTGACGATTTTAACCTTCTCATCACTCTGTCACTAGTTTCTCTGAGTCACTTGTATGAAATTCCATGTTGAATTGTTCATTCCTTCGGTGAGAAATTTAAAAGTTAATTCTCTGAAGGGTGCTCGGAATTTTATTAGTTGTTCAATCACTTTATATTAAAAACATGTAATGTGATGTGGTATCCCACTCTATAGGCTAGCAGCTATTTTTAACCTGATGTTATTTTTCTATAAATAATAACCACATAGTTCTTTATTCTATAATGTACAATACACCCAGAAACCACATAGTATGAAACTACGTGTATTTACATTTTTTGGCTTTGGGAAGTAATTTGAATTTGAACTGTCCTTCTTTCATGAAATGTTTGATTACTTCTCTGTAACCAATGTTTTATTACAGAGACAGGAAGAGTCTTCAGGGTCTCACTTCATGAGAAATTTTCATGAAAGGAGTACACAGTACAAAGGTCTGTTTCAGCAGATGATGCTGGTATTGCCTTGACTGTTTTTTAAGACTTTTACATTTCCAAATTGAAGTTCATTGATGGGCTTATTATAAACCTTGCCATTCATCTTCTCTTCCTATATTATTTACCTGGAACACCTGCATCCAGATCACCTTATCACCCATAGTCCAGAAAGTAAATATTAATGACACAGTAATGTGCAATTGACGACATATGGACAGGTACAAGGAAAATTGCAACACAAGCTGATAAGAATATTACATTATTGCTGCATAAAGAACGGAAATTATCTCTGAGAAGAGACAAAGTTCACTCTCTACAGCGAATTAGACAAACCACTACATATTATATTTTGTGAGCCAGTTTTAATGGTATGATTCAAAGAGCTATAAACTTGTGCAATTGGTTGCTTTTTATTTTAAGATTTATTAAAGACAGCATGGCCTGCATCTTTTATATACCTTGACTAACTGTTACATATCTAGTTAAAGAGTAAATTGGTTTGGACATGAGTAAAATAAAGACTGAGTGTATGGTCAAGATATTTCTTTAAAAATATGCTTATTGATTTAAATACCCCTTTTTATCTTTGATTTGTTACTTCTCACCTCTCATGTTTGAAGAACAAAACCATGATGTTTTTTTTATTTTAACTAATTACCAGATATGAGGAAATTAGAATGACAAAAATCTCATCTTACCATGCATGAAAGATATGCAGTATGTGTGTTTCAACAAGTTCTACAGTTCTGCTTTTGCAGATATGTTTATTCATATGCTTTGTTATTTAACCCACGTTGTACAAGGACATTGGACAACTGAACGCAACAACAAGGAGAGAAATGGCATATGTCTTACATTTTAAAATTCATTTGAAAATGGACTATTCTGAATACCGTAACATTTTACTAAAGGTCTATGGAAATCATTCTTAAAGGATATGACTACATAAAGAAGGGAAATTAAAACTAACAGAAATCCTCTGGGCATCGTGCTTCCTCGCTGCTTTAACTTATTTAACCTCTTTGGCTGGCTCATTTCCTAGCTCTGACATCATCTGAATCGCTGGCTAAGCAGCACTGTGCTGCTTTTAGAACTGGAGCGACTATTGTAGTCATGTGACCTCCAGTAAGGCGTGGCTGGGGACGACATGAGTGGAATCACATAGGCACATTGCAGCGCCTTAGTCAAAACCAACAGTAAAACCACTGACTCAGACATCAAACACAGCTGAGAATTTAGAGTAATGTTGAGACCATCTTTTGAGTCAGGAGCCCAGACAAGCCAGTGCATCCAGGGCAGGATGTTTGTCTGACTGTTAAGTGGGTCCAAAGTCCAGATTTTTTAAACTGCATTGGAAACTTCAGATGAAATGAAATATCAAACTAAAATACTCATTAAGTATCTTTCCAGGAGAATACTTGTTCTCCAAGACCTGCCAGCCCTCCAGGTTTTCTTATGACCAGAGCGTTCAATGGCTTTAATAAATACATTGTTTTCATTGTTTTACAGCTTTAACAAATTCCTGAGTCTCAGGCCATGGAGTTTCATAGCCTCACCATTTTTTCTTACACAACTTTGCATTTTTAATGAAACCATGAACCACAAATAACAAAGAAAAAAAACAAATTTGACAAACTCAAAGTCATCACTGTCAGACAATTGGTGATCTCAACTTAGTCTTAAAGACTCAGCTTTATATAGTCATACAGCATCTTCTAAAGTCCCTGGCGATTGCAAATTTTTTGAGTGCTTTTGGTGTTCAGATAAGTATTTTAAAGTTACTGTGTATGATATCTGTAAATCAAATTTTTACTTTCAGGAATAAGTAGCAGTGATAGATGAGACTCCACAGCGGGGAGGTTTGGCTTTCAAGCCTGACACTGGGTGTCAACAGGCGACCCGAGAGTAATGTAGAGTGATCACGAGAGAAGATGGAATAGGTCATGTTGCCAAGGCAACCTGAATATAGCTGCCCATTTACATCTGGCTAGCTAATTTACCGTTAGAGTAAGGACAGTGCAAGAGCAAGAACAGCCCCCAGTGAAGCTTCTACAACACTATATTTTAATTCCTGAAATTCAAACATTATAATAATAAACATTATTTTATATAGTGCCTTTAAAAGTAGCATTTCAAACTACAAAGTATATATATATAAAAAAGACAATTAGGTAAGAAGTGCACCAGAATTTAGAAAATGGAGCAGATATAGATGCTAATGAAGTAAAAGTCTTTCTGAACAAAGGTTTTGAGTCTAGTCTTCATCGTTTCAAGTTATTATGGGAAGATACAGCCTTGTAATTTTGAAAAACGTGAGTGATCTTCATATTGGCCAAATTCAGTTAACAGCTCTGTTTATTTAGTTTTTTTTCTTTCAAACAAGTGCAGTAGTCTCATGGATGTCATTTTGCTATTATATTAGAGAATGAAGATGTCCTTTGTATGTGTACCATATAGAGCATGAATGTTATCAAATCATATGTGGTAAGGTGTGTTATTGTTACTTGTAATGCTACTTACTAGATGTCAGGGAGGTGTCTGTGTAAAAGTCCTTTACATTTCTCGTCTTCAAAGCTCAGACCTGATAAGACTCTTAAATACATCTGCAACATTTCCCATCATGTTCACTGCAAAACACTAATATTTCTTACCAGAGAATTTCAAGATATTGTGTACCTATTACAGGAAGAAGAGGTTATGTTCTGAGACTAATAATTAACTATTAAACCTAAATGAATTGTTGTATCTCAGTAATTGAACAATTAGTATAGAAACACCGGGTGTGAACCTGAAGAACTCCACAGCTGAAATATTGTGTTTCTTTTCTTCTCTTTTCAGCTTGGAATAAACCTTTGCTTGTTCCTCTGCAGCCTACGCATTCAGACGCTGCTGTATATTTGAACAATTATTATAGATTTTCACTATTGTTCATAGCTTATAAAAACATTAAAAAGTGGGTATACTCTGGATAACACTATTCCTTTTTGCCAAAATAAGCATTTACATTGGTTTCAAATTGACATATTAAGTGAAAGGCTGTACACTGTAACCTGCAGACAAAGATGCAAAATAAAATGGTACATGAAATCATTGATCAGACTTTGACAGCAGTGGTAGAAGTCCTTGATACAGCAAAATGAATTTTGAGATAAGTGCACCAAACGACACAGGTCAAACTTTCCAACGGAGGCTGTCAACATAGTATTTAATTCTGGATTTCTAACCTCCCACTGGCCTCCAGTCCTTGACGTTCCACCTATACTTATTTAGCTGATGCTTTAATCCAAAGCCAATTTTGTTTGCAGCCATTTATAAAGCTGGGTATCTTACTGGAACACTTTGGGGCAAGTACTTTGTTCATGGGTACAATGGTTGTGTCTTACCCAGGATCTTTATCTGCTTCCTAAACTTGCCTCATGGATTAAGAGATTTCTAGACTCCATACCAGCCTAACATAACTATCATACAGCCTAACATAACTATCTGCAATCTATCTGTGTGGACCTTCAAACCCCAGGTACAGTATATTTTGAGGGTCATTTCTCAATTGGTAGCATTTACAGAAGGACAGTAGCGTTGCTGAAATTCAATATAATGATTTTCCTGAGGGCTGTGTCTTCTGTGCTCAGCCACCACATTTTTTCTAAACATTGCTGCTGGTTTGGTTTCAGCCCACGTGCAGTAAACCACAATTTAGTAAACAATCAGCTCCTTTGAAACTTGGCATTACCACATTTTCAATGCCCATACTTACGCCCTCAGTACTTATCCAGTATTGAATTTGTACATGAGGCATTATACTTAAAGCTAGGACAGTCTTTAACTATACAATTTCATACCTAAGAATTTGTGGTTCAAATGCACTTGTGCACTGTAGCCCAGATCCTCTCCCAGAGCTTAGCCAAAGACATGCAGTGTGGACTGAAGGTGTACTGAAGGGAAGAAAAAACAACACATCTCATATACTTCTTCCAGATATTCAGGGGATACGTACTTGTTTTTATTTTTCCCTAACAGTTTAATTCATTGCAAAAGATGAGCTTCCTCTGGGTGCTCCAGTTTCTTCTCTCAGTCCAAACACATGCTGGTAGGTTTAGTGGCTTCTTGGAAAACTGGCCCTGGTGTGAGTGTGTGCATGTTTGTGTACCTGAGCCACCCAGCCTTTGCCTTGTGCCTGCTGCTTACCAGATTAGGCTCCAGCTCCCCCGCAACCCTGTACTGGATAAAGAAGCTAAATGAAAGAAAATGAATTAATGGACAGATGAGAAATATATTTATTCTCTAATAATTTAAACTCAGACTTTGAAACACATATTTTTCTTGAATTGGTAGCACTTTGGGATTCTTTTAACTCTTCAACCCTGGTCCAAAAGAGCCCCAACAAAGCAGCTGTTTTATGTGCTTAAAGATGACCCGTTTCTACAACCATTTAATTGTAGTGAATATCTGATTTGTTTAAATAAGTTATTGAATAATTTCATTTAAGGCAAAAATTGGATTACCCTTCAAATGCCAAGGACCAACTTTTCATTAATTTAATAAATATTTTGCTTAATTTAATCTATCATTTGTAAATGTCGCTCATCTTTAGAAAATGGTGATTGAAAGTGATCCAGAAGACCTGCTGGCTTGGGGTTTAAGTGAACAAGTTATTAAGATGGGGAAATCATCCACTCCACTGATTTTAAAAAACAGATTCACTCACTGTGAAGTGCTGAAAAGTGGGAAGCCACTGTAAACCTGATGTTAGTCACATAGGCACTTTCCCACAATTTAATGCTAAAGTCAACACTTACTGGAAACCAGAGAGCGGAGACAGTCTGACTGCCAGCTGCAGGGCATTTCTTTACAAATATTTCCAGAGTTAGGAAAAAACACAAAAGAGCCCACTGCTTCTTGCAAATTTGTTTTTAATGACAGTTTTATCACAGCTAGACTTGTCTTAAGAACAGCAACGGAAGCATAATAATTCCATGTAATCAAAGGGGAATATTCTGCTACAGCATTGTATTAATAAAACATTCTAGATGAGCTTGAAAAGAGGGGATTTTTTATTTTATAATGAAAAAACGGTAAGGAAAATCCAAATACACTTTAATATGACATTTACAACCAGAAATTATGTTAGCAAGGGAATTTGTAAAGTTAGTGTAAGTGATCATGCTGTAAAAACTCCTCAGATTAAATAAAATTCTAAAAACTTCATTTTAAAGTAGGGAGAGCAGTACAGTCTCTTCTTCTTTCTTAGTGAAGAAATCAGCTTCTGACAAATTACATAAAGGGCTTTAATCTGAGAAACAGAATTTATACCCTGAATTCTGCTAGAACTGCCTAAAGATTACATTTAGCCCAAAAAACAAAAAAGCATTTTTTCAAGCATTGTTCATTGGAAAATCAATGTTTTTTATCTCTGTGTAAATGTGAAATAAGGGTGAATGAAATGTCAGACAGGTAAAAATGAAGACATTTTTTGGTATCTTTCATTCAAATGAAAAGAAGATTCACAGGGAGAAGAGTAAAAAAGTTATCCTCAGAGAAAAACAAAGTCCCAATAGACCTAGTGATTAAATGGTTATATATAAATTCACAGGTATTTGTCAAATACAGAGATGTGGGAAAAATCCAGGAAATGGAACATCCTGCATTACTGAACATGACTAAGGGGCTGCAATGGTGCTGACTGTAACATTAGTGAGTAAAGTGGAGTGGGGGTGCATACATCTATCACTGGATACATAAATAAAAGCATTCAGGCACAGTAAATCAATCAAGATGAATCAAGGGTCTCAGACCATATTAATAAATAGTCAAAGGGCTAGGAATGTGATACAGAACATAACATTCAATCTGTATATAATGTTATGTAATTCAGTCAGGGATATATGTATATATGATATATGTAAAGAAAGAAGTGGTTATTGTGGAAGATTTTACTTTTCCTCACATTTTCCATTACTGGTTTTTACTGAAGTCAGTAGCCCAATATTGAAATGGTAGAAGTGGCTAGTGATTGGTTTCTTATTCTGTTTGCCAGGAAACCTATTAGAGGGAATGCCTGTATTGATCTAATCTATTCAAATCAGGATAGGGAAAGGAAAATACAGCTGAGAGGACTGCTTTGTATTTTGAAACTCTTTGGAGTCCAAGAAAGGTTTTACATTTTAGGAGTAAATGGGACAGAATAGGTATGGAGTCAGCACAGAATGGATGGGCACATTTTCTAGATGTCCTGCATGAAGCACAGAACAGATTAATCTCAAGAATAAGAACTTCTAAGACTATAAATCAATAGCCCAGATGGTTTAATAAACCAATTAAGAAAAATAATCCAGAAAAGAAAGCACTGTAGCACTTTCTACAGAAAGTGATAACAGGATCCCAATATAAGAAAAGGGGTATAATTAATTGCAAACACAAGTAAAGAGGATATTTGAAAAGCAGGGGAAGACAGGAATATTGTAATCGAGGCTAATAAAATAACCACAATGTTTTTCACTAGTAATCAAAAGAACACTGAAAGATTATGTAAAGTGTCTCAGAAATAAAAAGGGGAAATATTTAGATGATGGAAAAAACGAAGGAAGAAATCCAACATGTCTCAAGTGGAGGAAAGACAGAAGTTCTATATTAAAATTACTGTAAAAAAGGAAGACGTGGGAGAGGAATTAGAAGCACTTAAAACAAACAAATTCTACTTAAAAACTGGGATGTTATCCATAGGCTGTTAACGAAACGCTTCCTACAGTGACTCAAAACATAATTTCAGAAAGTGCTGTCCATTGACTGGAAAATAGGTGATATAAACAACCATACAAACCACATCTATAAAAAAGGGTGACAAAACTGAAGTAGTTACAGTCCAATACGTCTTAATTCTATTACAAGTAAGGCTACAGAAACAATAATTAGAAGTAAACTGTACAACTGGATGTATGGCAAAAGGATTCTAGGAGACAGACAATATTTATTTAAAAATGCCTTCCTCAACTAACTTGTTAAAGAGTTATTTTCAATATGCAACAGGAGTAATGGGGCATATGAGAGGTATATAAAGGTTGAAAAGTACACAATGTACATTTTCAAAATGTACTTTAAAGGTACTATAAAATGGAAAAATGCACAGATATTGTAAGATGGCAGCAGGTCAGTCAAGGGCAGCCATTTTACCCTCTTACAAGATGTGTAAAGTATACAAGTAAAAACTTTTAAAATGTAGTTTAGAAGTACATTAAACGTGGCTTCAATAACTATAGCAAAGTCAAAATTAAATACTGTTGTATTAAAAAAGTCTCATTTTCATTTTAATGTCCAGTATCTATAAAATTTATACTTTCAAGGTTTAATATGCCATCTTGAGTAAAGCAAATTAAATAAACATTTCTCAAATTTCATCTAATTTATCATTGTCCCGTGGTTTAAATATTAAAGTTGCACATACATCTCGTGTGAGAAGCAAAGGAAATTAATGATAGTCTTGAGAGCATGCAGAGTGGTTGGTACAATGTAGCAATCACTATCAGAGACCAGCCGGTGTGCCCAGGTCACGGAGAGTCTTCCGTCTGAGAAAGAGGATTTGAATTCAGCTCCTTGGGGCAAAGGCGCTCACCAAAGTCTAGACAGAGCTAGGATAATTGAATGAAGGGTCATTATACAGGTGTAAATCTGGGCTGCAGCACACTTCAGTTAATAACATTAAGAACCAAATTTTTGTAGAAGTATTGATCAAGTGAGCAGTCTGACTACCCTGACTAGGAGAGGCCTCTGCAAACTTAAAATGTTTGAGTGTCCACTTAACAGTAAATTAAACAATAAATCACAAAACACACGTCTGAATATTCATACAGAAACAAGAACTCTGCTCTTCAATATGACAGAGTTGAGGTGTTAAGTTATAACAGCTGTCGTTTCATGAAATATTACATATACTCTATACAACATCACAAAAAGATGAAGGGTTACATGGTCCCCAGTAACTGCAGTGCTCTTTACAGTAGTGATTACTCCAGATCCACACCTGTTCTAGCCTAAAGTCTTACACCTAACCTTGGGGTAAGTCTTTATTCACATCTTTCTTTCTTGCAGATCTTTAAGATTAGAAGGGTAGAGATGTGCAAGGAGGTTTAACTCCATAACTCTCAAACAACACTATTAGTTGTCTTCCTTATTTGTATTATAACCTCGTGTTTCATACTGATTTTCTAAATTTTGGTTACATTGCACTTAAAATATGTTTGGAATCCAATACTTTTAAAGGAATATTATGTTTCTTTTTGTTCTATGTTTTATTAAATTTATTATTTATGATTTTATTTAAAATCAAGATGAAGCTTAGATTACAAATAAGTTTCTCCTATATTTTAGGATAAGCACTCTGATCTCCAAACAAGATCTCCCCATAGGCTTGTTGTATGTGGTTCATTGAGCGTTTGAATACTGAAATGTTCTCTGTTGATGTTATTCAGACCAATTCACTTCTATTTAAGTAGCTTAAAGGAAGTCCCTTGGATGATTACCCAGAATGTTTTACCTCCTTAAGAGGATTCTTTATAAAATTACTGGCCTGGAAGCATAAGATACTCTACTAGCCAAATTTAGAACAGCCTTATCTTATCGGACCTTTAAACCTTATCTCTAACCTAATTTATGTTAGGCAGGAAAAAAGTTCTACTCAACATAGTGTAAATCACAGTGTCAAATAAAAGTGTTTTTTGGTATTATAACAACAAAACAACAGTTTGGGATTAACTATTAAGTGTCTGAGATACTGAGAAAGCTTTTATATAATTAAAGAAAAATGTATTCAATATTCACTCAGGTTTTCATCAAGGATGACAGGGTGAGAAAAGACAGAACTCTGTATTTAATAAGCATTGAAGAGAAAGATGTTCTGCATGCTCAAGGACCACTTGAGATAAACAAATCTCCAGGATCTTCTTCCTATTATAACAACTGTATTTAATAAGCATTGAAGAGAAAGATGTTCTGCATGCTCAAGGACCACTTGAGATAAACAAATCTCCAGGATCTTCTTCCTATTATAACAAGAGATGTTATTCATAGACCATTAACCAAACTTCCAGTAGTCATTCAGAACAGGAATAATACTGCAGACTAGAAAGTTGCTAATGTAACACCCATGCATTAAAAGGGGAACATAACTGAACAAATTATGGACTTTATTAATCACATCTAGGAGATAGTCAACATTTATTTAGGAAAGAAAAAAATCCTGTTTTACAAATGTTGGAGTTCTTTTAATAAGCAAGAGCAGCAATAGATAAAGAGCATATACTGTTGCATAGATTTCCTGAAAGCTTCTGTTTATCATAAAAGACTGATTTTCAGGTGTTAGGAATTCAAAGTAATGCATGTACCTTTTTATTGAGAACTGATTAATGATACAAAACATTATAGACAAGGTGTGAATGCTCAAACTGGCATGATGTGATTAGCAGAGTACCACATGGATATGTTTTTAGACCACTGCTTTTTTAGTTGCAAACTGGGTCAAAACAGAAGGCTCATCAAACACTGGAGATGCTGCAAAGCTTCAAAGGAAAATTAAAAAGGATTTAGATTAACGCAAAGACTGAACATAAGAATGATTACGGGGAAGCCACTTGGCCTATCTGTTCCATTCAGTTTATAGTAACTAATTGTTTCTTGAAAAAAGCCAAGGTATCAGCCTCACAAAGATGGGGTAGCTTGTTACAAGCTCCCACAATCCACTGTGTTAAGATATGCCTTGTCTTCTCAGTTTAAATGCACTTCCATTTAGTTTCAGCATGTGCTGTCTGATTCTTATTTCACTTTTCATTCTGAAGAAGTGTGCTGGGTTGACTTTGATCATGCCTTTGAGGATGTTTAATACTGTACTTGTATCTGGTCTCCTCATAGTCTTCAGTGTTCAAGACGAAAAGGTTTATTTTCTTCTGCCTGTAAGTGTAAGACATTCTATTTAGGCCCAGGATGTACAGTATTTGGTTGTTCTTTTCTGGACTGATTCCAGAGCAGCAATGCCTTTTCTAAACCTTGGTGACAAAAAATGCACACAATATTTCAAATGAGGCCTTATTACTGCATTGTAAACTTTTAAATATATACTGTCTCCAAGGCTTGCGTGTGCTATTTAACTGCTTCCCCACATTGTTTAGATGTAAATGATGGTATCAGAATAACCACCAGTGTTTTGTAAGCTCTCTTCCTGTTCATCATTTCCTATTTTGCTTTTATACTTTAGGTTTTTAATACCTGCATGCAATACCCTGTACTATCTCTGGAGAAAATTGTCAGGCGTTTGTGCAGTAATTCATTTTATCCAATCTGTTGCATCTACAGTGTTTGCTAATCCTCCTAATTTGGCATTACCAATAAACGTGACTACCTTAGTAACTGTATAAGAATCTTAATCACTTGTTAATTAAGACCAGCAGTGGTCCTAGTATGCTGGTCCTAGTACAGATCCTTGCAGTACTCCACTAACTACAGAACCCCAATGTATTTATCTCTTATCTGTCTCCTGTTTTGCATGCAATAGTATTTCAAATACTCACATTTCTGTGAAATCTCCTGCAATTTAAGAATTGATCTTTTATGAAGAACTATAACTGAAAATCTAAATATGATTACAGCTAACAATTTGGTTAGGCAAGAACCAGCTTTTGTAAATCAATGTTGACTTCTCCCTAGTATGTTATAACCTGTAGTTTAGATCTTACAATTGTTTGCATTACATTAGATGCAATAGAAGTCATTAAAGTGGTCTATATTACCATTACTTGATTCCATTTTCTCAGCTTTTCTATGGCTGGGCATTAAATTAGCTATTTTTGAGACAGTAGGACCTACAGTATGTCTGTTCAAAGTGTTCCCTCATTTGTAATATGTTCTCACATGACCAAAAAGCCTCCAGAAATATTTCTATAGTACTGCCATCTTCATACTACATTCCCCTGGACTTCACCATTTTAATTCACGTTGTAATAAGATTTGACCAATCTTTTGCTTAGTTCCAATATTCAGGGCCACACAAGAGCACAGTTGTCATTAAAGCTGTGTAGATATTGATTTCCAGTTCAATGGATTAATCAGTCCTCTCATTCTTCCAACTTAAATCCATTTCTTTTACATGAAGGATGTTCCCAATTCCATTTTCTAGAATTTAAGATAGTTGATCTGTGTCTGCTGTGGTGATAACTGATGCTTTGAGAAAAAGCGCTATAAGTGTAAGGAATTGATTAATCATGCAGGTAGTTTTGTGTTGCTAGCATGTAAAATTACCAAAGATAATATTTGTGGCCATTAGTTCCAGTGTTTTAACTCTATCTCAAAAGACTCCATAAAGTATATATTCAGGGTACTAAAAACAAATGTGGCAGGGCCCCTAAGTAAAAACAAAGTTACCTGGAGAGGCTTTATAATAGAAAAAAAAAATTACAATAGTGGAGTGACTCCCTATTGGATGTTGTATTATATTAGATGCAAGTACTTTCATAACAAAAACTGAAACAGTATGATGTTTAAAGAATTTATTGGTCCAGCAACTGCAAAATATACAAATTTCTGAAAGGCATACCCCGTTTCTCTCAACAGTCACTTCCTTTCATCACAAGCATACCTCAGACAATTAAGAGTACACACAACAGGATTGATGCCACAACTACGTACTGCAGGTCTCCAAAAGAAAAGTTTAGATACAAATAAATAAGTCTAACTGCTCAAAACCTAAAAATATTCAAGTATAAGAAGCAAACAAAAGTCACCTGACTGCATGTAGCCGATTTTTGTTCTGTTTAGGCAGTTTAATGAAGGAAACAGATCTATTACCATAAGATTAACACTGTAATGCAATTTGCTCTACTTAAAGAATGCTTCAAGAATTCAGTAGCCTCAGAGCTGTCCGTAGTGCATTCGTAATGAAACCTGCTTATAAAAATAAAGCTGGAACTTTTCACTTGCTTGAAATTAAATAACATGTCTACACTCATGTTCAAATATTAAGTAGCTTTCCCTCCAATAATTTCCCTCTTAAAAGGGTAAGTTTGATTAGAAGTTACACTGCAGATTTCTGTAAAAAGGGATGGTAAGTACATCATTAAAATGATGAGCACCATCTTACATCTATAAAATAAGCAGCATTGGTAAATAAACTGGTAAAGAATCAGGTACATACCTAAGCTAATAAAAAATAATCAAGTTCTACAAAAAAAAAAAACTAAAATGATACATAAAAATAAGAACAGAAGAGTAGCAAGTGCAACACTTAACGAGCTAAGGGCCAAGATTCTAATTTCCAGCCCTTTAATCGTGCAACTTCATTAATAAAGCAGTGTTCACTGTGCAAGTCACGCACTAGGCACTGTGGTTAACCTCTTTCAAACCTATCCACTTGACAGCGTACAGCATCACTAAGGACATTATAATTTACAATTCCAAGAAGAAAATACTTAATTTCCCCAGATATATCCCTTACAAAACTCAACCATCGATTCCAGTCACACAACAATATTGCTTAATATTTCTTGGAAGAAGAAAAACAAAATCGCAGCACGTACACCAACAGACCCAATTTATAAAGTGAAGTAACATACAGAGCTCATCATTCTGACATGCTTTAAAAATACATTTAAAAATGTCCCAAAAACAATCAAGAAAAATGGTCAAAATAAATTAAGTTTGAAAATAAAAAGGGGCTACTTCAGTCAAACCATCATTTCCAGTTATAAGCTGGTTAGTACCCTGCCGCTGAGCTCCATAGGATCTCTATCATTTTATCTCCATAAAGACTCTGTGGCGCTTAATACCAGCTGGCACACAGAGACAGCCCAAAACCACATTACAAAAATAAAAAATAAGAAAATAAAGACTTAAATATAAAAACTTTGTAATACAATGGAAATATCTACAAATGTTTTACATTCCTCGTCATCCCATTATTAGCTTTGGAAAAAGGATGCCTAGAACCAAATTAGATGAAGGCTCCGAGACAATGCCGGCTCTTGGCGATAGCTTCCTCTTTGCCAGAAAGGTCTGGTTTCTTACCCAGTGGAAAACTGTCACCGAGCTACAATGTGCAGGTGGTCTGAAGTTTTTGACTTAATCCAGGTCCTAGCTTTAATGCTTGCTTGGTACAGACAAACAAAAATTTGGTTACAGTGGACTAAAGCTGTAAACATTTACATGTCATTTTGGGTATAAGCCTGTCCTGACCCATGTGACTGAAACCCCAATTATAAAATAAGCAGAGCTCAACTCACGTCAAGACAAATTATACATTCCAAGCTGTAGTAGAGGAACAATTGGTATTTGATACATGGTCTATATGTTTTTATTAACGTTTCTAGGATGTGATAGCGTTTTTTCGCAATAGTGCATTCTTATCCAGCACAATAAATCCCAAAAACAAGTTTGGAGCTACACTAAAGGTGCATTTCGGTTAAAGTTTAGTTTGTAAAAGTGCAGTCATGTAGATTGTGGTGGTGGTAGGGGAGAAGGTCTTCAGTTTTTATTAAAAACTTTCTCTTCATCTAATAACAATGACAGTTTTAAGACTGCCAGAGCAACTTTCTCCAACCTAACAGGCTACAATTACAATACATAATGTATTTGATGGGTACTAGGACATAATGTTTCTTTTATGTAGAGCAAAATCAGCATTTTCTTTCAACATCATTGTAAACTCAGGCTAAAGCCTTTACTGAACCACAGTTGTAAAACAAAGGAACAAGATTTCTCCCTTCTTGTTTCTCAGTTCTACAAACGTTAATATAAATAGGTTTATTGAACCGTCATCTTTCACTTGAACTGTACACACACACACACACACTATTTACAGGTACCAGGAAAAATGTCCGAACCCAGATATTTCCTTATTTGCCAAACCATTTTCCAAACATTTACAAATTATGCTGGCAAGACATTCATTTACATAGTTATGAAAAACGATCAAATCCATATTAGTCACCAAGCCTAGAGCAATTCGGTTCAGTTCAGATGACGAGAATGAACAAAAACAAAAGGAAGAAGTCGACATCCATTTTAGACAGGTCACGGTCATTTTTCTGATCAATATCCAAAATGCAGGTGGAGTGGCAGTTTTGAGATTCACTGGCAATCTTCTAAGACATCGTGCAGTCCCGAAGTTTTCCTTTTTATGTTCTGTTGAGGAGGGGGAAAAAATGTTTTAATAACAAAGTCCTTTGTCTGAACTGCAGTAGAAAAGCTATATAACATGGAGATGAAAACAGTGCTCAGATCAAGGCATAAGCAAGATCTATACACAAACTAGCAGAGCAAAAGCAATTCTGAATGCAACCTTTAAAGCTTTTCTACCAAAGCCCTGCATTATTTCAAGGCCCCGACTTTCAACTGTTACGTGTCTGTAACACCTTGACTCTAACCAGTTTTCCAGGGACTTTCGTTCATTTAATTCCGTACTTATAAACCAAGCAGGAATAGTACCAAAAAAGTCTGTAACCTCTTAAAATAAATCTGCAAAAAAATGCTACAAAACGTCACCGATAGCTCTGGAACTGTTCTTTTTCATCTCTTCAGCCACGTATTTTGTATTTTAAAAGCCTTTTCCATTTGATTCCAAGTTTCATATAGGAACAGAAACTTAGAATATACTATTTTTCTTTTTGAAACCAGAAAATCTGCACTGTGCCCCATGGTAGAAGCCAATTAAGAATACAAAACTCCTGTATAATGGTTGTGTGGGTTTCATTTAATGATTCCCTTTATATGTTTATTGTGCTCGAATACTTCCTCCACCCCCAGACTCACAATCTAAAGCAATTGCACATGTGAAATTTACTGAAAAAGAACTTTTATAATGTAAATCAAGATTTCAGGAGAAAAATTGTTAATCCCGATAGAAAAAGATCTTTATGCAGCGTTACCATCTTCAGAAAACAAGAGAAAATACTGCTTAGCTAAATGAATTTCAGTTGCTAAACTACACTACAAGGTCACTTTTAAGATCAAGATTCAGCCAACAAGCCTTTTACCTTTGAAACACTAGCAAGGAGATAACTTTGAGATAATGGAAAACTGTTCGTCTTTAAGCAGAAAAAGAAAAAGAGAAAGAAAATCATGAGTGAAAAAGGTCAGTGTGTATTAAGCAGGCAAACCTGACATTGCAGCGGTTATGAACATGCAGACAACTTTAACAAGGAAGAGGGCAAGTATGCACAAAATTGTGTAATTATGTTCTGAACAACTCCCAATAGGTTTCACACATTCAGTTTTAAAAAGACTCCTTGAAGGGTTATAAAACTGATGTATTTGCATACAAAAGAAATCCATGATTTTCTAAATAAATGGCTGTATTTGGGGGAGGGGGCAAGAAAACAGTCTCAGCTTCAGTTGCCCAATGATGTTTTGTCTTATTCTTCCATTGCAACAGTATTGAAATTACTACTGTAAAGATGGCTGTAAAACAATCTTCCCAACTTCTCCCCCTGGAACTCATATTGCCTATATATAAATGACTATACTAGGGAGACAGACTGTGAAAGAGCCACTTTACCACTGAAAGCAGGGAGTTGCAACAAGTAGTTAGTAAGGTCCAATTTCAGCACGCAGGCTATAAAGCACATGGAAGAAAGCTTTGTAGCCAAAACCCATAGGCAGGTACTGTAAAACAGGTCTTTCTTTACACTGAATATTAAGCTGGATATGTTACAGACATGCAAGGATTGATTATGGAATTATAACATAAAAGGAAATGTAAACTATTTTGTATAGCAGATTTACAAACAGGTGGTTGCCGCTATACACCAAGACCTTTTTAATACAATTTGGAAATGTTGAAAAGTGCTTTATTTAAATGGAGCAACACCAATGATGGGTTGGTGGCAGTTTGATTGCTGCTCCATCTGACTCCAAATCCCTCACTAATAGTCCCTCACTATGTGTTCGTGTCATTGCTGTGTGGATCAGAGGGTCCGATGAGAACAATGCTTTCATTTCAGTGTCCTGTGGTCGCAAGGTCCTGCCAGACTGGAACTCTGGGTCAGTAGAGGAAATGCTAAATAACAACAGCAAAAAGGAAAGAAGCAGTACTTACAGACAAGCTTTGCCAAGCCAATGCTGTAAAATGAAAAGAAGAATTTGAAAGTGTTACTTAAAGGCAAGAAGTTGCAGGCAAAACAGGGTTCTTCAAGCAGTGGGCAGAAAAAGGCTTTAAAAGGACAACCATGTAACATGTAGAAGACTGAACCAGATGTTACTTAAGCCTTGAAGAAGCACCTCTGTGCAGAACAATGCTTCCAGAACCTTTTTTAAAATGGCAGACCATAGGCAAAATTTACAATGTAACAAACCTTTTCAGTGTGCAGGATCTAAAAATAAAAAATGAACCTACTGAGTGCCAAATCAACACTTAAAATGTGTCATTTTCCACAGAGGCTTCAGTTTAGCCGATGTACAATCCACGGTTTTTATGCACTGTTTCACAGGTTCAAACAATAACTGTACGTGAAGGCCTGTTGGATCGCACTTGAGGTAAAAGCCTAAACTTGTTTAAAAGAAGTCAAATGTGTAGAAAACAACCACAGATATGAAGAGAAGAGTGAACTAACTTGTCCAGGTAGAGAAGTGGGAATTTCAGAAGCTGCGCACACTGGCAGAGCTGCAGATGAGGTCGATGCCATGTGATCATCTAGGCTCTTAATTCGGGGTTTTTTAGTAGGCTCGGGACTTGCCAGCGGGGTGACACTGTTTCTCCTGATGAGCGTGCTGGGGCCCTTCCTTACATCCTGCTCAAAGCAAGGAGAAGACGAGGTCAGCAGAGCAGAGAAAGTCACAGCAAGCAAAGCTCCCTGTTGCCCTGATCTAGCTAAATAAGATTAACAAATCACGCTCTAGAACTGCATTTTAACATTAGCAATGAAGTATGGTCATATAATGCATGGTGTAACTATACAAACTCAGCTAGACTCACTTTGCCATAATTACTGAATTTAGGTTGTTGCTTAACCACAAACAGCAAAGGGGGAAAAGGGCCAGCAAAGCAGTATCCTGCTGGTGTTAGCATAGCCATGCCTCCAACAGCAAAGGCATTTACTCCTATGACAATCTCAGAGTACATGAACACACTGGAGGGACTGTACAGCCAGTGCTTACCTCTGGTCTCTCCCTGTGCGTGTTCACTGCCTCAATATTCAAGCAGATGGATTCAACTTTGCAGCCTTCAAAAGATTAGACAAATATTGCTGAGAATGACAAACCCAATAAAATGAAACACCACCGTAGCATCTCAAATAAGTGGGCTATTGCTTCAAACAACTTCTCAAGAGATGCAGACTTGGAAAACGTCTTGAAAATCCAAACATTTGTAAATAGGACGTGTATCTTTTGATTCCTATGCAACCATTTACAAAAAGAGATTGCTCTTTCATTACATTCTTTACAGGCAGGACAAGGTGAAAACAAAACACAGAAAATAAATAAAAGACTGCAGCTTACCATAAGCAACTGGAGTGAGTTTCAATACTGTATGCAGAGGGCACTTGAGGTAGGGCATCTCATCTGAAATACAGAATTAAAACATTAGTAGTATTGTGCCCATAATTTAGGATTGCGATTGAGAACAATCCCAAATTACAACCATTTACCCAGGCATTTATATGAAAATATTACTTAGTGCAATGCAATGACTAATCATCCCAACAACATACCTCCTAAATATTTAGAAAGATAGATGACATTGCAAATGTTCAGCACGACAGACTGATGTAAAACTCCAAGACAGCTGCATTTCCTTTACGCAGTCGTATAGGATAAAAGGAAACAACATACCTGCGCTCTTGTCCAGGAAGTAAGCCAGAAGACACCTCATGACAGCTTGATGGCAGACAACCAGCACATTCTCCTGCCTCTCCAACTCCATGATGACAGGCTCCAACCGCTGCACAAGGTCCTGGTAAGACTACAGATATGCAGATAAAGTCCATGTTAGGCCATCAGGTAAAAAAAAAAAAAACAGGAATACTCTTTTATAATTAAGATAAATGAAATGTCTTTTGCATGCTTAAGCACAAAGACAAAAGAGAAGAGGAAGAACAATTTAAAAAGATGCCTACATAACTGCAGGTCATTAGCACCACTGTTCGTAGTGCAATGTTTAAATTAAGGAAAGCGTAATGAGTCATTTTAGGCCTAAAAAAAAAAAGATTAAGGCCATTACACCCACACACGCTCTTAAATCCAACACTTCCAGAGACTGATGGTCTGATCAGAGCCTTTTTAAAAAATTCCATTACCAAAACTATTTTGTTTGTGTAAGAATGGTTCCACTGAGACCTGGCAACGTTAAAATGTGCCCTTGACATTTTAAATCCACGAACAAAACAAAAATCCAGCATTGGATGCTTTAGGAGGAAAAGTGATCTATAAACTAACAAAAGGATAGGATTTTAAAAATGAAATCAATATATATACACATCTTTCAAAAGTGCTCCTATCATCATAAATCTGAAACCTAGGCAACACACAAAACAGCTCTTTCACTTTAGTTTGGAAATGATTGGTTAGCATCAATTAGAGACAGAAGCTCTTCAAAACATTAGCCCACCAATCCCCAAATACTGATCCAACCAAATAACACTTCAGTGCTGGAAAAGAAAGCAGGCTTGGCTGTGTAGGAATACCAGCCTTAAGCAGTATCCTTGAACAACCCTCCCCACTTAAAATTTGTCCTTTTTCAAGGACTTCCATTCGTCATACTTTAACATTGTATAGGCACACAACCCCTTCAAAGACGGCACAACTTACAACTGAAAAAGGCAATGCAAACTGAAATACCACATCAGAGAAAGAAAAAAAAAAAAAGACAGAAGAGTAATAAAAAACACATACCTCTCCTTTTGGATAGCGGTAATAGTATTTGTCCTGATCACGCAAAGCGAATTCCTCAGGGTGCTGCTCTTTAATTTCTTCATAAGTCATTTCCTCACACACGCCCTGCAGCAACAAACATTTAGGAGAGTTAATAAGCAATTCAAGCCACAACTTTCTTTAAAAAGCAAACGTATTTCCCCTTGCGGGGAAAATGTTATTTTGGTTCCATTTCCTACTGAGAAAAACAAAAACTCACAGCATCAATCTCATTAAGAGATTTCCACTGCTCGTATGGGACTCCCAGGGCCTCAGCAGTCTGTATTGCCCTCCTCATCTGGCTTGTCCAAACTCTGAGGTCCTTTAGGTTCTGCTCTTCCAGAAACGTGGACAGTGCTCCAGCAAACTAGACAAAGGTGAGAAGAGGTCAGGGTTACTGAAGTGCCAACATGCCGGCATCCAGCACATCCTGGGAATTCTTGCTTGTTCTCCACAAACCACATATTTGTTTCCAGTCTTTAATGATAGCATGCACAAGCCTTACGAATGTTACCCAACTATTTAAAATGTACAAACAAGATCCATATGTTTACTGTAAAGTTGCAGGTGTAACTAATAACAAACTGGGCACTGAAATATACACAGTATGATACTAACCCCATTCAGGCAATGCCGGAGAGGGATCAATACAGTCAATGACCTAGAATCTGAAAAAGGGGTAGGACCCGTTCTGCATTGATACACTTATTATTCTATAGGTTAAGGCGTATTAAAACATTTCATCACAGTCGCGCTGCAGGGTTTTGGAAAGTACCTTTTTCCCCCGGACAGACAGGCCCGAGTCGCCGCCAAGCCTGCCCTGAAGGTTGTGCTCACTCTCGCCATGGCGACACAGGTAGATGTGTCGGGGCTGCACATGGATGTTCATCAGATAGTAAACAATTTTACTTTGGATATGGTCCTGGATTCTGTTCACAAGAAACCTCCGTCCAACGTCTATGACTTTGATGAAACAAAGGTCCCTAGGAAGGAAACACAAGCCAGGCATATAAAAAATGTCGACTGTGGTTACAAACCTTTGTATCATTTATGTAGAGTGTAGGTGGACGTGCCAAAAAAAAGTTTTAAATCACGTTTTGAAGAATACATCCATTTTCTAACCACTTTAACCAAATGTAGGGACACAGGGGAGCCGAGACCTAGCCTGACAAACAGGCTAAGGCAGGATACACTCTGAATAGGATGCCAGTCCATAGGTAGGCACACATTCACACCAGGTCCATCTTTCCCCACCAAGCCAATCAACCTACGAGTATGTGTTTGAACTTTGGGAACACCCAGCAAAACCCCATGTGAACACAGGGAGAGCAAACCCCATACAGACAGCAGCCCAGGGATTGAGCCCAGGGACCCTGTACTCTGAGGCAGCAATGCTAGCATCTGCTGCAACTTGAATTGGCCACCATTAAAATAAGTAAAACACGACTTTGTTCAGAGAAAAACATACATCTGATGTTTGTTAAAGTGTAAGTGTATAAGAATAATGTAACGAAGTTCATACCGGTCATAGTGATCAGGATCCAGAGGCTGATAAGAAGCTCTGTAACATTCGATTCTCTTGAGGAAATCTTCCATGGCATCTGTTCTGTTGCAGTCTTTGTAATCTGGACAAGACACCTTCACTTCCTACAAAGAAAAGGCACAGGTCACATCTACGTAGGTGAAAAGCACAGTAGTTTATGATTTTAGAACATATTTACTGCTGACCTCATTGCTTATAAAATCTACTACACACTGGAGCATTTCCCCCCCACTTCCAACAAACAAAATGAAATTTAATTGGATTGAAGTTATTTTCAGGTCATAAAAGGATAAAGGCTACAAGTTTAAATCAAAGCACACTCTCCCTCATCACATTTTGAATTCATCTCGAAGGAGCAGTTCATGTTGAGACTCACCATAATATTTGTCGCAACGACATCAGGGTCTTCACAAACCGATTCAATGAAAAAAATCTGTTGAGAGAAATTATGTAGCTTAGTTTATTCCAAGGATCCATGTGCAAAAAACAATAACAAACACCTATTTTTCCCCTCTTAAAAAATTCAGCCATCATCTTTGCCTCTTGCAGTATGACGGGGTCCACATCAGCACTACCCGGCATAAATGCTGTCACTATTACACGTACAAGTGCTAAAATATGTTTAAATGTACTGGTGAAGACTTCAGAGTAGCGCATCTCTTTAAACATAACACAATTGATGACAGCACATAGAAATGTGATTTGAATTAAAATCAAGAAAGATTTTTCCCCAATGAAGAGCTAAGAGATTGCCTTGCCTTAAATCCATTCTCGCTGCCAAAATGAAGGATCAGCTCTCTCCTGTCCCTCGTGGTGTTGGTGGCATCAAAGACCTACAAGATGAACAGTAAATGAACCTGGCTGAAAGGGCAGACAGAAGATGTGTGATTATATCAACACTCTTTGGTTTTAGGATTAACCAAAACAGTTTTGAGACCAAGCCTTAGGCAGTACTTCTTCCATTCAGTATTCTTCGAAAATGCAGAAATCACATCACTATAACCAGATTGCGAAAGTAAAATGGCTTGTTATAAGCAAAGGTTCAGTCAGTCTCTTATGAGAAATCTAGACTTCTTTTTCAGTATGCTACAATTTATTCAGTGTTACTACTGCAGCGAAACCACTGAGACTTACTAAAAGATGCAGCTATCTTTTAATAAAAATAAGACTTTGCAAGCGGTGTGACCAATATACATTTATCCCTGTCACTTTTCAAGAGATTTGTCAACATTCATATACTAACACCTCAAAACAAGCTTCCAATTTAAGAAAATGTGACAATAGTACTCTAAAATCAGGTCAAAATTACAATCCACAAATGTTTGTATTGTATACAGGTTCCGAAAAAAATCTGAAAGACTTACAGCGATGTGACCACCTTCTTCAGTAAGGTAGGATTTGACATCTCTTAAAGCAGCTAAGGCACATTGTCTGCGAACAAAAAAAAAGTTTAAATAACTCCTGATAACGGAACTGCAGCTCAACTGTTCACGAAAAAAAGTTTCAACTCACTGTCGAATTTTCATGGCATCTTGATTATCTGGCCTGAAGAAGTCATAGGAGCTGTAATGTCTGACTGCTTCACGGCGATACTCCCCAACATTGAACACTGCAGCAAAACAAAAACAAACAAGAGTTTTATCCAGACAATAAACCACCACAATTGCCTAGAGTTACGACTTGGACAGCTACTCATGACCATGGCAATGATGTTCAGTGTTCATTACAGGGTACCTTTAGTGGGGACTCCGATCCAGTTGAGGTAGCGCGTCAACTTCTTGGAGATGTAGGTCTTCCCTCGAGCAGGCAGGCCAACCATAACAATCACAGTGGGAGAATTGGTTAGACGGGGATCGCCAGCTGTGTTAGAAGAGCACAGAAAACTGAATTAGTCCTGTAGCCAAGGCAACAGAGAAGCACCTTACATGTCATGCCATAAACATGTCAAACTGCACCTTCACAGAGGGTTTTGAGATTATTTTCACAAGTCAGCAATACAGGCCGGCATGTTCATAATCCAGCTTTAAAAGCATCATTTGGAACTGGCATTGAAGTCTCGCATCTACTGAAATGCACAAAACCTGCCTTAATTAAAAAGGCTTAATACCATCCCTAACACACTCTGGAGATGGAATTTCCTCTACCTCATTTATTATTTAAAGAAACACTTAGGTCTATAGTTGTTGGGTCTTCACTTTAGGTCAATCTGGCACCACCAACATCCCTAGCCCATTCCTCACTACAACACGACAGACAAATCTAATCTGAAGCAACTGAAATTGGGTCACTCCCTCCACTGAACACCCTCTCGCAAGCAGACAATCATGTCTGAACCCTCGCTTCACTGACCTCACCCGAGGGAGGAGAGTACAGATCTGTTGTGCACTCAGCAGCCTGTACTAGGAGCATGTGCAGCACCTACACATGGTCGCTGCTCTGCGGCAATAAAAATGACCCCCCCCCCCCCAAAGCATGGAATTAAATCTATAATCTGCCTGGAACATCAGATAAAGTGAACCAGAAACAGTGCAAATAAATTGCATCAGTGATGAACAAAAGATAAAAGCAGATACTATTTCACCACCACCAGCAGCAGCGGGTTTTTTTTTTAAAGATATTTTATTTCCCACTTTAACTTCTTAAGAGGGATAAAAAAATTGTACTGAATCTAGTAAAATATATTCCAGCCTTCCAGTGTGATGTAAATAATCAAAGATGTGCCTGGTCAGCACGGGGATAGAGGACCACCAAGGTAATTCAGGACTCTGTTCTAAGCATTGCTGGTGGACCAGTGGGTAACACTTCCTTCAAGACCAGACTTTCCAATGTCCCAGTAAGGAGACCAAGGACTCTGTACATGGGAGGGGTCATCCACAGACTGAGGTATTAAACCAAGCTCCTGGCTAATAGGTCATTCAAAAGCTCCTGGCATCATCCGTTAGAGGGTGAATGATCACCCCATATACTGGTTACATTCCCCTAGGGGCTTGTACAATCCAGCCTATTTAATTCAAGAAGGGAAGCAGCTTCCCACTTCTCTCCCTGAACTGCTGGTGATGTCCCAGGGCTGACATAAGGAAAACAGAAGTTACAATTTCTTCATACTGGATTTACCAAATGCTGGTTAATAAACAGTTTGGGGGGGAAAAACACTTTGACTCAGAGACATGAAGTCAGGGGATGAATCTTAAACTTATGTCAAAAGCCCATTACGCCATCGCTACCCTATAGTTAGGGATATCTGCAGATGTCCTAGTCACTACTCTTCCAAGAGGAAAAGTACATGCGGTTTCAAAAGCACAATTCAATTCACATAATTCTTAAAATGAAGAACTTTCTCAGGAAGTAATGCGGATCTTCTCGGGACATCTAGTATATAAATAAATGACAATGCATAGCAAAAGCAAGTCAGCAAAAAACAAATCTCATCCAATGTACTTGTCTCATGACCGATTCCTTAAATAGCATCAAGGAGCAATGGGATAGGATATGTGGGTACAGTAATCCCTCTGCAATCTGGCCCGTCTGAGCGCACGAGAAAGGGCACGTGATCACTGTCTTGGATTAGACTTCTCAATTGGTATTGACTTAGAAATTAAGCACTTTATAAATGACAATGAACTATCACTACATTAAAAAAAAACCCAATGAATTAGATCAGGTATAAATGTTTTCTCTTACAAACCTAAAAAGAACAGGGAAAAGGGGATCATGTTGCAAGTAAAGAAAACTACATTGCAAAACCTTTTTTACAAAGTTATTACAACGCAGAGGCTGAAGTAATTTTGAGGTCAGAAAGTGACTTGCATCATTGCAGTTTTAGATCAGGTGAAATGCAGTTAAAAGAAAAACTTGATGAAACTCTTTAGCCTTAACTGAACTTTAAGGTACAGGTTACCTGACAAACTGTTTAATACACAGCATCTTCCAGGCTACTGTGTCAAGGTGTTCACATTTGAATATTTCTGTAAGCAACTATACCATAAAGCCAGCATCACCCACAATTCATAACCTGGAAAATATATATACTATCCATCGCAATGTGTACAAGCATTTTATTTAACAGGATAAAATACAAACGGGAACTGCCATTTCATTTTGATCCAATGTCCTTATTAAAAATGAAGGATGGTGTTGCCAACTAAAACCAAAACCTGCGTTTCGGAAACGGCAGCCGAGTAAGAACAGTTCAATTATGTTGCAAAAGATCTTTCAAAACTGGAAGATTCGACACTTAATTGCAATCCCTAAATGGTTTTCTAAACTGGAGTATAATGATAGATCTGCAAGACCGCATTCCGTGCTGGAAAAACCCAACGTCCTTTCACATAAAGGTATAAAAGGAACTTTTTCATGTTATGCGGAAAGCAAATGATAGAAGTTAAAACCACGCAGGATTAAAAACGACTAGTTAATAAGGGGCTGTATTCTAAAAAAAAAACCACCCACGCAACAGAGTCCCTGCTTTACGAAAGCCCCCGTTGCTGACGTCATTTGACCAGCACATTGCATCCGACTTCTCCCTCTGCTATCTTTTCTTTAGAGCAGCCCCGGTGCGCTGAAGAAATCTGCTTATCCAATCACTGGATGACGAAGCTTCAGCGCAGAACTCCCCCCCGTCCCTCTCCCGTGCGCCTGCGCGTCGTTTCCGAGCTTCACCGCTCCATAACGGGAAGCCGGAGTCGCCGTGGTTGCTATAGCAACCCCTTCCAGCTCCGCGTGCAGCGGGATCTGGCTCATCAGAATGCCGGACACAAAGAAGGTGACTAAGCTCGGTCTCGAGACCCCCCCCCCCCAACGCCTCGCTCGGCGCGCGGACTCGAGCCCCCGCGCCTTTATGTTAACCGGGAGCTTCTCATGACACGGTGCGGTATTGAAATGTGAATCTAAGCGCTTTCGCAGTATTCACCATCAGAATGTAAAGCAATATTAATCATCCTAGCGATTACCCTGAACTGTAAGCTTTAATTAAACGCCGGTACATCATTTCCATGAAGGCCGTTTTTGGGGGAGATTAACATCCTTAAAGCAGCACAGAGGTTAAACCAAACGAGTTATCCTACATTCCATTATCTATTACTGTGGAAAATACTAGGCACATTTTTTGAATGGTCTTGTATCCGTTATATACATGCAACCAAGCAGGACCAACGTTACTTTCATATTCATTGAGCACTTCAAATGTTAATTGTTTTTTTTTTACCATTTATACTGTTAATCTACACTGCGGTGGTCGATTTGCGACTGTATGGACAGGGAATTCGTTTATCGCTGTTCTTTAACATCTTAATACAAGCAGGAATGGGTTACAATAGGCTACGTTGTCCCGCCCATTTTTAAACAGAGCCCTGGACCACATTTTTTTTCCCTCCCCTGCTTCAAATGCAAATACACGTGAGTCACGTTTCGGCTCTCCTTTTTGTGCTTTGTTCGCTACCATTTGTTCAGGAGACCGCGTAATACAAATCACACCCTCACAGTGTCCTTGTACATGCCCAGATAAAAACGGATTAAAAATGTACGAGTACGAGAGTGCAACGTTTAGATGCCACTTGCAGAGATTCATCGGTTACCGAAACTCGGAATTACATTTAGGTGTAAGTGTCTACCTATAAATGAACTATAAAACACAACGTCACAAAACGCCATCCTTCAGAACCGTCGTCCGCCTTACAGAGCTCCGTCTGAACTAGGGGCGGATAGTACCGCTAACAGTGCAACTGCTCAACAAATGAACTAGGTCTTCCCTAAAACTAAAAGTAACAATAGGTTTATTCCATACTGAGAAGAGAAGAGAGAAAACACAACGTTTCGGCTGTGAAGCGTTCTTCAGGTCTTCTCTGAATCTCTTTACGGCGGAGACCGAAAATAGGGCTGAGAATGCCACACCGTATCAGAAAGTAAAATCAAGTACAGATCAGATCAAAGGCGGGGGCAGTCTGCCGTCACGTCTGCCGCAAGCTAACGTAACGCAAATTAATCATGTGCGCTACTACTTAGCATGCGAGGGAATTCCACATTTATGATACAAGGCCCGACCAAGAGACTAACAAAAACTGGCTATACGCATTTTATTATTTGACACAGTAGATGAGAGAACTGCACTTACATCTACGAGGTATAGCTGGTCTATCATCCTTAGAAGGAATCCAGATCTTTTGGAGGCGAGTCTGCTTGAGCTCCTTTGGCATAGCTATGTGGGGGAAAAAAAAAATATCCTTTCGAGTTTCTCCTTTAGGATGCCGAGTATAACAAAGCGGAGAGATTTCTTTTTGAAAGAAATTCCAGTGTACGCGGTGACTAGCTTGTTTTTTTTAAATAAAAAAACGGATCGAAGATTGTAATGTAAAAGGAAATCTAGTTATCGGAACGCCGAAGTAACATTTTTTTTTCCTGTAAAGCAGGTAGCTAGTCAGAATATTTCCTGTCTTCTCACGGGTACCGAAATCCGCTCCTAACCAGCGCTTTGTGGCAATTATAAATTGCTCGCTTAAAGAATTTCGTTTGTACCGTTTCACTGAGCTACCTCCCTACGATGCCGGTATCTTAATCTCCCCAACTGTTCCAGATCCCGTATTTAACCTCACAAGCCGGCAGTGCAACGTGACGACCGTGACGCACCGCTCAAAGGCGTGGTAACCGGTGTTTTACTAGGGTTTAAAGAGACAAACCATTTTACGCCGCCTTGTGGTAAAATGCAGAATTGCTGAATCACCGAAGGACAAGTCTGATATTGCAGTGACATTTATCGGTGAAAGTAAGCTGTAAATGCGCTACACATAATAATTAAATGGTTACATACATTTAACCCCCTTTGACCGCATCAAGCGGATAAAACCCTGCTTCATTTTAATTTTTGCTTAAACTAAACTAATGCTTTATTGCTTTATTACCGCAAAGGTTTCATTAGAAATAATTATACTTTTGAGAAAGTGTTTAAAAATCACATCATTTTCGATACAATTGCATTTTTAATAAGGTCTCATAGATCCTTGTGGTCAGATGACTCCTACTAAGTGGCGTCCAGGCAAATTAAACCTGTCGTTGCAGGAATGCACGTACTTCATGTACGCTGCCTCACAGGAAGTGACATTTGAAATTTTGGAGCCCGAAGTGAAGGGATTCCCAATTGAGTTCCTGGCCTGTCTCGCGGATCGTCCCTTGTGCACGTGCAAATCTGTGCATTCGCACATTGGGAGGGGGGAGGATTTTTCCCCCCTTCCACGCTTGAATGATAACGGTGCAAGAAAGCATCATATACCTTCCATCCCGACTTACAGGCTATGCAATAACGTGAATATCAATAATAAGATTTCATCCCAAAAAAATCATTTCACGCTTAGACGCTTTCAATTTCATAAAAGAATGAAATCGCTGTAAATGTAGTCCATTCTGATTTAGGTTTTAAAAAAGAGGTCAAGGGATAGCAATTAGCACAAGGCAAAAATACTGCAGATAAGATTGACAAAAGAGAGACATCAATAACATAAGGGAAGGTGTACTGTAATTTGTTTTAAAAACATATTGACTAGCAGTCCGATTCAATACTGTACATAACAACTGTTTTCAGCGGATCCCTGCACCCATTAAAAGCACAACCAAACGAGTTTTAAAAGTAAAAGGGAATGATTCTTAGTGTTAAAAATTCATTGAAAAAAATCATTGCATTTTTAGTACGTTAGAAGTGATCACTGCAGAAACACGTATTTCGAGTCGTTCACGGGCGTGCAGTTCACTAAGGTTCTTTTGATGACAATAGCAATGTAGGCTGAAAAAAGTCTTCATTGCTAATGTCGTCATAAAAGGCCATTTTTAAAATAAATGTGAGCTGGTGCACATGAAATTGAGGCCACCACCATAATATATATATATAAAAAAACTTTTCCCCAAATGTTCAGTATATTAAAGGGGACATATGATCAATTTTGCGATAAAAAAACCTATGAGTCCTACGAGCGTTTGAGTAACTGAGCTTTCTGCAAATATATCCGCTGGCCAAGAAAACCACGGCAATGCACTGTGGAATGTGGCAGGGAAGCGCACACGTGCTGGCCGTTTCTGGCACCAGCGACAGATTCCGTGGGGGGCGTTCAATTTCAAAACAGCGACGCGTCTTTCCCTACTAGAGAACCGTATCACTGCAAGCTGCTCGTAACTGGGATATCGCAGCCAAAACAGACAGCTGTTGGCTCTGGGCACAGAGCATGGATTTTGGTGACCAATCTAACATTAATTCTCAAAGGCTAAGAGCAATTTGTGTTTAGGAAAGCAAGCCTTCTTAGCAGATCTTGAATTATTTACATAGTATTCAAGCACTTGCACACGCATTGCCCTGGTTCATTCTTAAATGCGCACACAATATTTGAAATGTCACTCCTGTTATTCTGTGACACGTTTTCAAAAAGTTCGAAGTCTAAATTTAAGATAAAATATCACTTTGTTACTGCAATTGTCAATTCTAATATATTCGTCTTAGTTTTAATCTACCAGGAATTTCCTTCATAAATGCATAACGTCCCCATCATTCTATTTATTTCCATTCTATTGAATTTAATTCTATTTAATTCTGTTTGTAATGCCAAGACTTCTGGGGTGGGACATTCTTAGCTAGATCACCCCTCAACCTCAACTTTCAGAACAGGCTACAAGCCACAAAGGCTGGAGAACATAGGAAAAGCAAGAACAATCGTTTTATTGTTTATTTGACTCTGTTGCCAAGGAGCAAGCCTCTTAACCAGGTCATTGAAAATTGAAAATAACCATTTGTTCTCAATTAACATTCCTGGTAACATAAAGGTGTGTATATACGTCTGTATAGAAAATCCGCTCTAGATTAACTGTTCAAAAGGGGCTGGGGGTGACTGGATACAATCGTCTTTAGAATTTTATTCATAATTTTTTAAAAGAGAGTACGAGAACGGTTACAAAGAAGAGGAGGCCATTCGGTCAATGTAGCCAATTTGGTGGTTAGTAGCCAATCATCTCATTCTGCCATTTCCTGAAGGAAACCAGGGTAAGATAAGATAAAATCACTTTATTGGCCCTATACAATTTCTTGCATTAGGAATTTGTCTTTTGCATACCCCAGCTTGCTCTCCATGAGACACACAGGCAGGGAGAGAGAAGCTTTGGGTCAGAGCACAGGGTCAGACATTGAGACGGCACCCCTGGAGCAGCTGGGGTTAAGGGCCTTGCTCAGGGGCCCAACGGAGTAGGATTCTTGCAGGATATGAACTGGCAACCTTCCAGCCACAGGCGCAGATCCTTTCCCACAGAGCCACTGCTGATATGAAGATATGATGGCCCCAGGTCTCATACGGTCTTAATGACTCGACTGCTTGATGCCCGCTGTAATCCCACAACCCTCTTATTCTATATGAAAGTCACTTGGAGTGACCATTTATATCACTGTTTTGAGTTTCAGTGTTTATTCTGAACAGTACTGTGTTGACTTTGTCAGTGCCTTTGAGGATACTGAATGCTAGTATCAGATTTCCTCTTAGTCTTCTTTGTTCACGACTAAAAAGATTCAGTTCTTTCAGTTCAGCCTTAGTGTTGGACATTCCTTTAAGCCAGAATGTATCTGGTTTAGTTTCTCCACATTGTAGCAGCACTACAAGATGGTAAGTAATTTGTTTAGAATACATGAGGCCTTATTAGTTCATTATTCATTTGTAACATTTAATAGATGCAATCTGTAATGTGATCTGATGTATTTAGATGCACAGTAGCGCTGTGTGTTTATAAACATTTCCCCCCTAGGGACAATAAAAGCTTATCTTATCTTATCTTATCTTTAAGCAGCCATATCACCCTGCAGCTCACAACTGACAACCCACATAAGCTCAGCAGGTGTGAACCTGGGTGGGAGACCTCCTGTGAAAAAATAAGGTTGCTGCTGGAAGAGGTGTTAATGGGGTCAGTAGGGGGCGCTCACCGTGTGGTCTGTGTGGGTCCTAATGCCCCAGTATAGTGATGGGGACACTATACTGTAAAAATGGCACTGTCCTTCGGATGAGACATAAAACAGATGTCCTGACTTTCTGTGGTCGTTAAAAATCCCAGGGCGTTTCTCAAAAGGAGTAGGGGTGTAACCCCGGTGTCCTGGCCAAATATCCTATTGGCCCTTACCAATCATGGCCTCCTAATAATCCCGATCTATAAATTGGCTTCATCACTCTGTTCTCCTCCCCACTGATAGCTGATGTGTGGTGAGCGTTCTGGCGCACTATGGCTGCCATCGCATCATCCAGGTAGAGCTGCACATTGCTGGTGGTGGAGAAGAGTCCCCATTATCTGTAAAGCGCTTTGAGTAGAGTGTCCAGAAAAGCACTATATAAGTGTAAGGAATTATTATTATGAACACAACATCCCTGGATTTTAAACTATAAATTTTTGACTATATATCCTCACATTGTGTATGCCTTTTTATGTATTAACCCACAATATCTGAAAAAATGTATTAAAATAAATGTATTTTTCACAAGTAGCTTCTTCTATCTCAGTGTTTCCAATTTTGTATTTATAGTTTATGTTTTTGCTACCTGCATGCAAAACCCTGCACTTGTCTACATTAAACATCATCTGCCAGGTTGTTTTCCCAATGTTGAATTTTATCTAAATCTTTTTGAAGTTCATTTGTAGCTTGTACAGGGTTTGCTCATCCTCCTAATCTGATTTGATGGCAAATGTATTTAGTTTATTAACTATAACTGAATCGAGATGATTGCTATAAATTAAGAAGAATAGTGGTCCTAGTACAGATCTCTGAGGTACTCCACTAATTCCATCACCACAATTTGAGTATTCTCGCTTATCTGTACTCTCTATTTTCTATTTATTAAGCTATTTTCAATCTGACCACTGCCTACAGTGGTAATTGGAGAATTAAACTTTCAATAAGGAACTTTATCAAAAGCATTTTAAAATGTAGACCTATTGGTCTATGATTACTTGGTTCGGTTTTGTCATCCTTCCTGTGACTGTGCATCACACAAGCAATTTCACATTCCAAGGGATCTACCCCTCTCTTCAGCAAATGTTGGAAGAGTTGCCTCAATGGCTTTTAAATAACATGTTGTTTCCTTAAGTTCAAATGCTAAGATTACATCAGGCCCTGGGAATTTATAAATCTTGAATGCTTCTAGTATCCAAAACACTTCTGCCTCTTCTATGCTAATTGTAGTGAAGAACTTTGTCCTTCCACTGCCTGGGGCTTGTTGCAGAATTCTTCCTTAGTGAGCACCTCAGTGATACATCAGTCATCTTCTATTGACCAGACCAGACACTGTTTTTGTACCTTCCAAAAACATATGAAAGGTATTGGGTTTTTTCTTAATTATCTTTTTTTTAAAATGTTTTGCAGTCACTAAAGTGCATTTACTTAGAATAATAAAAAATAATGTAGATTTATCACAACAACAACAACAACAACAACAACAACAACAACAATAATAATGAAATGCACTGTATAAATCCAATTAATTGCTGATTTAATGAGTTAACATCCAAACATGTCAAATGGACCAAATAGCCTCTTCTTATTTTGAACAATTTATTATTTTCTTAGGGCCCAAAAACCTATAATCTGGCCATGGACACTGAGATCTACTATATTTCAGTTTGTTCAGTAATGTCCCAGAAACTCCAGCAATCAGAGAATTGCATTCATCAGTTCTGGAGGCAACTCATGAGGAAGTCCTCCTGGTGACAGACTTAAACTCACCCAGAAGAACAAAGTACAGTTCTGTGGTTCCTAAATTCCAGAGTACACTTTCTACTCACGGAAACAGGAGAATTTGATCAGCAGTATCAAACTAAGGTACAGTAGTACAAAAACAGAATAGCAGAAACGGGGGCCACCGGAAAGTCATAGCTTTTAAACAAAAGCTTACAACTTGGAGAAGAGCAGATCAAGAAGGTTTGTTTGTTCTAAGATAAAAGCTCAGTTGTCATGGTTACGATAAGCAACATACTCCAGAATTTTTTGTAAGCAATTACGTGGATCTTCAGTGACATGGTAAGATTTTTAGGCATTTGGAGATGAAGGATGTTCAACCACATGGATGACTTAATAACCAAAAGGCAAAGTGCATAGAAAATAGGGCAAACTAAGAAAGTAGGAATGGGTTCTAGCATATAACAAGTATATTTTACTTTCAGATTAACAATTTAAGATCAACAACTTGTGCTAACCAAGAGAGAAGTGAAACAGTTAATGTGAGAGTTGGACAAAATTCTAGGAGCTCAATTCATTACATTCTGCAGGTTCCGACAAGGCAGATAAACCATGCAAAAAATGAGGAATGGCTGACACAGCGCTTGAAATGATAAACATGATGCTGACTTTTTTAGTGGAATGGTGAAAATGTCAGAACAGATACTGCAACAGTAGACCAACAGTACAAATATCTCTTTTGTTTTCTGCATAAAGGGAGAGTTATACCTGCCAATGGTCCCAGGACTCCAACCCAGGAATGTTTAGTTGTATTCTAATTTCTGCAATGAAGAACAATCAGAATCCTGTTGTGCACTGCTCTGTCAGCCTTTAAAAACAATCAGGCTCTCTCATACCATTAACTGCTGTCCAACTAGCTGATTCAGGCTTTGTTTAAAAGTCACAAACAAAATGTACCACTGGTTAATACAACGCCTTCCAGTTTTATTGCTCTAAACAGCTGTAGACCTCAGAACTGCAAGCCTTACACCTTGAATGCTTTGACGAGCAAAAAGTGTATATATTCAAATGGTCAAATTTTGCCTGAAATGATCTGACCAAAGCTTTTAACAATTGCTAGTGATAGTTTAAAGAAGCCACTAGAACTCAATATGTACAGCAGACATTATACCTAAGGCCTTCAAAGACCTATGACATTTGTATGATAAATATTGTTACAAAGATCTCTTCTTGAATAAGTATATATGTAGCAATGACAGACTATTTTGATCACCTATCTACTCATAGAAATCAAACCACCCATAAAACGCATCCACCAAAGGGCCTATGAAACAGTGCTCAGAGCCTATAGGGTCCTTAATCCAGCCCTGTCTAAGGCCAGATAAGGCCCGTCCTTTAACCCTGTCTAAAGTGGACAACAGCTGAAAGTGACAGTATTATACAGTAGGTCCCTTACAGTATAAAGGTGAAGATACATAAAATAGTTAAGTGTGTTAAATCAATAAATCATGATGATATCTTTATCACTTTCCAAAGATGGGAAACACCTCATAGTGCTTTGCAAGAATATATGTTTGAATTCGGAATGAACATTTGAAAATTACATAATATACTGTAGTAGTACTGCACATAACAGCTGACAAGAAATTTTATGATTTCTTTAATTTTTATAATTTAATATTATGTGAGATATAGGATACAATAGGATGATATCATAAGATGGTTACATGGGATACTATAGGATGGTTTACCAAGAATTTAATGCAGCACTCTTCAGAACAACAAAACTATTTCTAATTCTAAAACGATCCAGTCTTGGGAAGGGATTTAAATTAGGCCCAATGTTGTCAACAGCTCAGAAGTTTAGGAGCAAAGTCTTGAATAAGGTTTGAAACTGGTGATTAGCCACTATACAATACAGAGAAAAAGTCTGTGCACTGCCAACATAATGAATATACAGTAATTCTACAAGCTCTTCATTTTTGGATCAGTTCTCAATGAGTGCAGTTGGAAAATGTTTAGAAGATTTGTAATTCCTTTTACATCCAATTCTTGTTTGGAATAGCCTGCCAGAATCTGTTTGGAAAACCTAGAGTTACTACTTGAGTTGAGAACATCTTTCATTTTTTATTATAGGTCACAACCTCTGTCAACACTTCAGAATTCACAGCAACCACAAGGGAACAACCTCAGCTTAAGCTGCTTTACCACCGATAGTGAACTGAAACTGAATTTCTTACTAAGTAAATAATAAAGTACAATAATTGAGATGAGCATGTTTAATTGGTGCATTGTAAGGTAACACTGCTGTTCAACATTCCTGGGAACTATCAGACGATGTGGAATGCTGAGTAGTGTTACTGATTTGTTCAAAAGCATTATTTCATGTTAGGTTACTGAACAGCTGATCAGTATGTGTATATTGATGTCATATTAAAACATAGTTATTTTAATTTGGTGGGTGGAGAAGGCACTTCCTACCTGTGCCCTAAACCTCAGCTAATAATAGCACAACGCAGGTACTGGTGAGACCAAGTAGGTGTACTTATAGAGCCTCTGTCTTGCAAACATATGCTTCTCACTGGTTGTGTACCAGTTTTGTTTCTAAAATGCAGCATTCTGTAATTGTGTACCACACCCTCTGTGGTCACAGAACAGTGGTTGCAAGAGTGGAGAAACTGAGCTACGCAGCATAAAATACTGAGAGGGGACAGATTTTGGATAAAGCTTTGTATATTACAGGACATTACATCAGCATTATGTATGGAATTTAAGAATTTGGCAAAGCAAAAGCACTCACTTGTAACTGTGACTCAGAGCTACAGGTTCTGTTTAAGGCATCACAATATTAAAATTAAGTGTAGGCATCATATCGACTCATCTCAGGATCATTATACTGTAAGCATTTAGGAGGATCAACTGACTTACAGACCAATTTTGACAACTGATTTTCTTAAACATGAGGTATCAATTAATACAAAGCAATATGTTTAATTTAGAAAACAACAGAGACCTTTGACATTTTATTCTTATAAGTGACCAAACAAAGATTCTGATATTATTTATTTCCTGCACATAAAGGCTTTTGGAGCTCAGCACTGTATAATAACTGTGCACTTCAATATTTAGCTTTATGAATATGCTGGAGAAAAGCAAAAACTTGTTTTCCAGTTCCTTTTTTGTAAGAAAAAGAAAGGACTTCCTCCAGCTTTTTATGGGGAACAAATAATGCTGTGAGATTAGGCTTCATTGAGTGCATTGCATAATGAAGATATGCATTTCTTAATGCATTCCATGGAACTTTGTAAGTGTAGTGTCATAGGATTCACAAGGCCAACAACAACCCTGTAGTGTCTTTCACCTTTGTTTTTCCAGATAGTTGTACTTTGCTGTAATGTATTATCAAACATGGCACCACAATTCTGTTCTTTACATTTCGACGGTACCTGCAACATACACAACAAGATGGAACTTTCGGGGCATTGATGTCTTCACAACTTTTGAGGCAGTCCCTTCAAACTGAGAAACACGAACAGCTGTGATCTGTTACAGTAAACAATGTTGCTGCTGCGAATGTGTCAGATCAACAGAAAAACATCTTGCTTCTGTTTATCTAGAGTGGCTGTTCAAGAAGCAAGCCGGTTTTTCCCAGTAGATCTTCATATAGGACACTAAGTATCTATTTTAAACTGCAAACACTCCTGCTACATGCACAGGGAGCCTGATCTTCTGTTTACTACTACAGGAGAAAGAAAACAGAGCTTGAGCTTTTCTCCATATGAGCCGAGCAGTGCAACAGAACTGCACACGAGGCTGTACCAGAGTTGACAGAAGTCCTTAACTTATTTATCAACATATGTGTCATCTCCAAATGCAGAAACACAACTACACTGTAAAATATTATGAACATATACGGTATATCCATATATCCAAAGAGTAAATATGATTGATGGATGGAGATTAGTTGGATTTTATATAGCAGGAAGTATCAAAGTGATTTAGTGTTTCACTAAATTGGCTTGAGGGTATTTGGCGATGCTCATTAGTAACATTATTGCACATTATCCTTTTACCTGCAACTCTATATTACAGTACATGACTATAGTCATGTAATTCTATGGCCTCGGCCTGTGATACACAAACACGTGTAAGAAACATTTGCATGTCCAGGAAAAACACTTCTCTTTACAAATGTAAAACTCGATCGCGAGTCACTCATAGCTTAAATACAAAAAACAAACATAAGTGCTTTGAAAGCATGAAGGAGCAGCCTATTTCATAAAACCAGTAGGTGATTGGGTTCTTCAGTCAATCTTCAAAACAAAAAGCACCACTACACTTAGTGAATATTCAGTGTCCTGCCAGTAAACCGCTTTCTTTACTGAATGTTACTTTTTGCCAGCTTTTCACAGGGAAACACAATAACAAACAGCTGCCAAACACAGAGTGAAACCCTTCTTTATCTCACAGTCACAGGAGGAAATCCACAGGCTTTAACAGATACAATGCTACCAGTGAGCATTAGGACTTTAAGAATTCTTTCAAGATATCAGATTGAATAGTAATGTGTGAACTGAAAATAGCTAGGAACAAAGGAAAGTAACACTCCTGCAGCCCAATTACCGACATTATCTCCCAAATTGACAGTCATTTATTTACTGGATGTGACACTACCATAGTCACGTTGAAAATGATGTACAAACTAAACTTTTGCTAACTTTTTTTTCTTAAGCTTTCCATTTGCCTTTCAACTTCCTTGAGCAAAGGTGAAGTCTAGTTAGTTCCAGGGATTTCATTTTTTACCATTCCAGCTGTGGTTGCTTTCATAAAACATTTTACCCAATAAAACCTGTCATTTTCTAAAAAAAAAACCTAATTATTGCATACGTTTTCATAATTCTCTTGTAAAGCCTCCCTCTGAGGAGAGAGGAATTCATTTGTTAAGCAAAGTTGTATCTTGCTTATTTGCATAATGCAGCAGAGAGGATAAAAATGTCTCATTCCTCATGCAAAGATGTTCAGTCCAAGGTTGGAAAGCTCACATGGAAAATATGATCATTTCTAAACAACTTTGACTGAGAGTTTTCACTGTCATCTAGTAAAACAGTGGAAAGATGAAATACTTAACAATTACTTTCAATTTTGTTTACTACCATTGCTGACCGTACATGTATCCCACTGCGAAAATCCATGATTTACAGAAATCCCTGACTGAGACCTCTGAACAGATACTTGCTTCTTGAAAGTGTTTTTTCACCATAATGGCAAACAGGAATCCTCTTAAAGTATCTGTCACACTCTTCTCTCTCAAGTAAGTGACATGGACACTCAGACAATCTAATTACTTCACACACCATCGGTTTAACACCAAGACCCCTGGTAGAACTGTGGGTACCAGGAAGAAGCACCAAATGTATGCTTACAAAGGAAGAAACACAATGGTTTCTACATTTAAGTGCCATATTTTGAAATAAATAAAAATGCAATTTTAACTTTCAAAAGTCAAATAGCATGAAACATGAACATGACAGGAAGATGTCATCCTGTCCACGGCACCTTATTTTTCTCAGTCAGCCCTGAGCTACCACAAAGTGAATAAATTACAATTTCTTGATTTTTTTAAATCTCTGTAATTAGACCTACCATGCAATGAACATTTGTTTATAGAAATTATGTTTTTATTTTTAATGCAACTTGCTGACTAGGGGAAAAACTACATCAGAAACTATTAAAGGAGTTGCAGAATTTCTTAGGAGGTACAAGTGTAAATATTTGCGTGTTACTGCAGTGATAGTATTTTAATGTGTATCAAAGCAACTGTCTTTAAATTATATGTTATCAATACCATGATGATTTATACAGCCTGTCATAATTTAAGTCAAAGCCACAAGTGGCAACAATTCACTTTTTGAAAAATATTACCTGCCAGAAACTTTAGTAATTTAAGCAGCTTATTTTTCTGTTTTTCATGAATTTGGAAAAATAATTATTTTATCATTAATAATTACATAATTCCATTTATTCTGCATTATAGAATGTAAGTGTGGCTTATATTCACAATGTGGGTGGTTTGGGGTAGGATTTAAGTTTAGAATTCAATTCAGATTTAGGAGTATAGAAATGTAGAACATAAAGGAACAACAGGTTTTTCAAATCTCCCAAGACCCAGCCAGCCAGCATACCAAAACCCTGCTGAGCTATTGTCAAGAGGCCGAGGGAACTAGCTTCTACAGACCCCCTCTTCAGAAGCTATGAGGGGAGTGGGGTATAATCCCGCAGACAAGGGCAGCCGACTCCTTCATACTAAGTGGTGTTGGTGGACCAGTAGGTGGCGCTCTTTCTCCTGGACCAGAATATCCAAACTAATGTCACCCTGTGGTGACTGCGGACACTGTCCACTTGGAAGTGCTGTCCGGCAGATTGGATGCAAAATGAAGTCCTACGCTGCTGGTTATTATGGGTGTAGGATGCACTTCACTGGTGGAGAAGTGTGTCCCCATCTGTATTCAAAAGTGTTTGGGATTCTTAGAAATTAAAAGCATTTAAGTGCAATTAATTTCTATGACTTCAGTAGTCCACTCAAATGATAATGATAATAATAATTACACTTCCATAGCACTTTTTCTGGACACTCCACTCAAAGTGCTTTACACATAATGGGGACTCCCCTCTATTAATGTGCTGCAGCACCGGGATGATGTGACACTCCCCACTCACCAGCTATCAGTGGGAAGGAGAAGAGAAGCCAATTCATAGACGAGGATTATAAGGAGGCCATGAGTTGTAAAGTCCAGGGGGAAATTTGGCCAGAACACTGGGGTTACACCCCTAATCTTTTCGAGAAACTCCCTGGGATTTTTTAATGACCACAGGGAGTCAGGACCTCGGTTTCATGTCTTATCTGAAGGACAGGACCTTTTCACAGTATATGTTTGTCACTATACTGGGGCATTGGGACCCACACAGACCATAGAATGAGCGCCCCCCACTGGCCCCACTAACACCTCTTCAGGAAGCAACCTTAGTTTTTCCCAGGTCTCACATCCAGTTACTGACCAAGGTAACACCTGCATAGCTTCAGTGGGCTGCCAGTTATGAGATGCAGGATGATATGGCTGATGCAGTATGCAGAGACACAATGTATTTGAGGTTCGTTTGACCTGATTCTCCTAGCTGAAGGAACTGCATCCTAACTGTAAGGAACCTGGGACCTGCAAGGGTGCAGACAGCGCCAAGGGAAGTTCGGGAAAAGGTTTAAGTGGAAAAGGGAAAAGTGATAAGTGTATTTAACCTGGACTTACGTGAAACACTTAAATTGCACACAGGTGGACTCCATTCAATGAATTATGTGACTTCTAAAGACAACTGATTTTAGGCTGGAACTATTTTTATAATAGTAAAAGGGGTGAATACTTAATGCAATCAATTATTTTATGTTTATAACTAATTCAGGAAGTTAGGTTTCACTTTGACACTACGTAGTGTTCTGTGTCGATCCATACAAAAACAAAAGCCAAATTAAACGCATTATGATTCCATGTTGTGACACAATAAAATGTGGAAACGAAACTCCAAGGGGGTGAATACTTTTGATAGTACTTGTACATACGAGACGAGAGCGAGACTGGACATGATAAGAGCCTGACCTTTTCCCGAATTTAACGCAGTGTGTAAGTAGCATATCTTTCGGCTCCCTTATATATTTATGGCCAATCCGTCCATGTGTGACTCTTGAATCGTGCGGTCTCTAAGGGGAAAAGGTGCAGTTCCGGCTTCTATGTCAAGCAAATAAACAAGACTTGGGAGGTAGAAAGAAAGAAAATAAGCAGCTGTACCCAAACAGCAACACCCTCCCCAAACCCCAAATCCTCAAATGACAAACTTCCTGTTCCTCGTATCTCACAAATACTAAACCAAGAGATAAAACAGAACGCGTTCGTGTTGAAAAACCACCGGAGAAGAGGAACTCGAAAGGAAAGGAGCTCTTTTATTGGTCAAAACTGTCACACTGTCACACAGTGTTTCACACCAAATACAGCTCACCCAGTAAATGCTTAATTCGCAAAAAATTAATAGCCAACATACCAGGGCTATCATTTGAATTAAAATTAAACAATTCTAGTTATAAACAAATAATTTGTCGTATGCACTAGAAACGTTTTTCAGCCGTGAATGTCTATTTGCTATATGATTTCCTTTTGCGTAACGGTCATTTGACGCTTTCACAATAAATTTAACGTCTGATTATCCAAGTCTCATGTTTTGCCATTTTCAATGATGTCTGCTTGAATAAGCAGTGATGTCCCAAATGTCTGAAGAAAGACTTTAAGTTTAACCATATAGCAAACCATATAATAATAATGTTTTTTTTTAATAGCAAATGCACACAAGTATATTAATCATGCGGAACTTGGCATGTAAAACCTACAAGCGCTCGAGTCAAAACAATTTAGCGGTAAGCACAGTCAATCTCATTACTCTATTTCTTATTTAACATTTTCATTCCGTTCTGTTATCCCACATTGATTCTGATCTGTATGTACACAGATTCCTTATGCATCTAAGTACGGAAACAATTTAGAGAGTAAATGACTTCCTCGCATATATATCTGCTGCGTCATATTTGAAACGCGAGGTAAAAGTCTGGGTAATGAGAGTCAATAGCATTTTCCCTATCATATTAACTTAAATGACTGCATTTTAAACTTACCATTCCTCGAACACATCGTGTAGTCAGACGATTAGTCTATAACAGTAATACGAGGTGGTGTAAAAAAAAAGAAAAATATTATTTTGATGCAGAAATATCTCTACAGGAAATGTTGCATAAGGAAGTAAAACGTCAGTCTGTCGCAAATCTTCACATTAATTCCACGTTTTCTTCCTGTTACTCTGATAAGACAGCTGCTGTTGTAATGCGTTTTGGTGAAGGCATTTTTGTTCATGTGAAGGCTGAAAGTAAATAGTCAACCCTAAAACTTCAGCACTGTGCGGTTAAAATTGATTATATTTCAACAGATCAAAATGGTATTTTTAAAATATTGCAAGAAAACGCAGATGCATTTAATTTGCAATCGGAAAGATATTCCTTGTGCGTGCAGGAAAAGGTGTTTATACTTCGGTTTCTCCAGCCCTTGGTATATTGCAATTGATTACACATTCCTTGGATTAATGGAAAACCAATTTAAAATGGATAACAGGAGGCTTTTATTGTACACCAAGGGTTGTGGGAGTCTGGAACAAACCACCCACCATGCTGTCAAACCCTGGCTTTTATCAAGAAGTGGCTCAATTAGATCCTCAGATTAATAAGATACTAATGTCACAGGTAAGGGACCCCAACATGCAGGACATGTAGATGCCACCTAGCAATTTTAAAGGTGCTAGGACCCTTCTCCCTGCAACAGGTTCATTGCATCTCCCAGAACTGTCAGCACACTCTCAAGACCGGCTCAAGAGAGTAGAACTATATAATTCCTCTTTTTATGACTCTAGCAATTACAGTGCATCACTGTCTAACCATAAACAGAATTGTGCAATATATGCTAGGGAGCTGTGCAATATATTTACATTTACAGTCATATTGTGCAATACGACTTTTTTGTGTACTGTTCTGCTCTGGCTTGTTCTTTGTGTGGACTGTGAGTAACTCTTCTTAGCGCACTTCTCACTGTACTGACTGTATTGTATTGTTATTATTGTATCATTTGTTACACTGTGTCTGTGTTAAGCTGCTGTTGCACTGCAATGTCCCTCAAGGAATCAATAAAGTATCTATCAGAACACCACAACAGAAATGTGTCCATATGGGGGACACACTCAGAAACAAGTGAAGTTTATGTTTCCCAATAATCCAAAACAAACGTCCCAGAATACAGCGGCACTTTCCCAAATCCTCTCGGTCCTGTGGCCGGGCGAGCCTCTTTCTGCCACTGCAACTCCATTTAGTCCTTCAGTTGCCTGTAGCCTTCTCATCAGTTCTGTCAGTCCTATATAATGTGGTCCGTCGTGCTCCTCCTAGCATATTCTCCCCATCCATACTGGGTAGGGGGAGGAGGACGATGCCTGAGTCTTCCTCTGTGGCTCTCTGTTGAGGTCTCCCTTGTCTCCGACTCCTCTCCACTCCGGCTCTGTGTCTTGTGCTTCAGCCAGCTGCCATTCCCACTGGCTGGTTGAGGATTATAGGTCCCTTTTTCAGGATCTGGCCAGAACCTGGGACTTGAATGAGAAACGTGATGACCGGGCGGTAGACCAGATGAGTGGGTGCCGTTGACCAGGTGATGCTTCCCTCTGTCCCAGGACTGGTTCGAGCCTGTCCTGCACCCCCACACAGTCTTAAGGTGTTCCCACCAACTGTGTGGTAATTGAGTGGTGTGTGGGCAAACATTGTGTCATTTAAAGTTTGTTGATCTCCACCTGTCCTACTGTTTGCACCAGGAAGGCTAGAGACCTCGGTTAAAGGCAGAAGGCAGACGCACAAATAGACAAATCACACACATCCAGGCAAAAACACTACACTGTATGAGTACTCTAGCTTTTATTTAGCTCACTTCTAAGAAACAGTGTCTTATCTCCCTCAGGATATGATCAATAATGCTTGTGGTAGTACTAAATTAAATCTTCAGAGAGACATGTATAATTATTTGTTAACACTTCTGTTGCCCCAGATTATGACACCATACCTATGAGTAACATTACTTGTTTCTGTTTACGATTTGTTGCATTTTCCATTCATTTGAAGTACACTTTTCACATCATTTCTGACTAAATATTTTAGTGTAAGTCTTTGGCCCTACAGTACCAAATTAAATTCCTTGCAAAAGTAACCCATGACACTGAGTCATTTCACAGTTGTGTGCATAGTTTAAACAATATTCAGATATACACTCCAAAAAGCACACATTACATACAGGGCCATTAAGATGGGTTTATACCCTCCATTAAATTAGGACAAAAACATCCCATACAATCATGAGAATTCTCTATGTAACAGATTTGCAGATTGAATATGTCCTGCTGAAAATGATGACTTTATCTAAATAGCATTGCACAGAGAAATATTGTGTTTGTCATAAATTCAGGAAACACTAGGGCGACATTTATTCATACCTCTGTAGTAAGTATTTTGTAAATCCTCCACTGACAAAGACTATACTGACAAGACACCTCTTGTAATGTGCTGTGAGGTTCTGGCAATTCTGACTTTCCTCCAGGCAGATTTGCACTAGGTCCTCCTTTTCATTGCTTAACTGTTTTTGTTTTTAGTTCAAACCACAAATGATCAATTGGACTGGACTGAGGTCTCTACACTGAGGTGGCTAATCGAGAACATTTATTTTGTGTGCAGTTAACTTGTTAATTTGGAGATGTACTTTGGATCATTGTTACACTATAATGCTCATTTGTGGCCAAGTATAATAATAATAATAATAATAATAATAATAATAATTGCTTACACTTATATAGCGCTTTTCTGGACACTCCACTCAAAGCGCTTTACAGGTAATGGGGACTCACCCTCCACCACCACCAATGTGCAGCATCCACCTGGATGATGCGACGGCAGCCATAGTGCGCCAGAACGCTCACCACACATCAGCTATCAGTGGGGAGGAGAGCAGAGTAATGTAGCCAATTCATAGAGGGGGATTATTAGGAGGCCATGATTAGTAAGGGCCAATTTGAAATTTGGCCAGGACACCGGGGTTACACCCCTACTCTTTTCGAGAAGCGCCCTGGGATTTTTTATGACCACAGAGAGTCAGGACCTCGGTTTTACGTCTCATCCGAAGGACGGCGCCTGTTTACAGTACAGTGTCCCCGTCACTATACTGGGGCATTAGGACCCACATGGACCGCAGGGTGAGCGCCCCCCGCTGGCCCCACTAACACCTCTTCCAGCAGCAACCTTAGTTTTTCCCAGGCGGTCTCCCATCCAGGTACTGACCAGGCTCACACCTGCTTAGCTTCAGTGGGTTGCCACTTGTGAGTTGCAGGGTGATATGGCTGCTATAAGCTATTAGGCAGAGAGAACCAGTTGTTTGGCTATCAGCTCTCCCCATTTTAACAAGAATAACTTACAACAACGGGTATCTTAACAGGACCTGTAGATGCAGAGCAATCCCAAACCGTGAATATACTCCCCATCGTATTTCATATTCTCATCAAGATGAGTATCACCTTTTTTACACAAAACGTGATAACGAGCATATCCAAAAAGCTCTATTTTCTCTTTACCTTACCATAAGACATGGGTCCAATTCTCATTCAGCTGTAATTTAACAAATTAAAGTCATCAATATTTATGGTACTTCCTTGCAACCCAGACATTAAGCAGATGACAAAGAATGGTGGTCTTCGATACTTTCTATCTTGAAAAGGACAGTTTGTGTTAGAGGTCTTCAGCTGTTGCCTAATTAACCTCTTGCATTGGAGCCCATGGCAACATACATATTCTTACTCTTCCTGGGAGGGCTACACGAAACCTCAGAATTCTAAAACAATACCACTACGGCATGTAGTAGACTCATCTTTTGGGGATTCTTTGCAGCTGCATCTCTCATCTTGTGAAGATCAATGACCATTTGTCCACAGAGAGCTCTTTGATCTTAACCAAGAGGTATGCTACTATTTAATGCCTTTCATGTGTAACCTCTTTAAATACCCCAGGGAAACAGGAAAACTTCAGAGTCCTCTATAGTTCCTGAGGCTTCTGCTGCACATCCAAAGAGCAAATAGTTATTGTAAGTTATTTTTTGTAAAAAATTGATTTTATTTTAAGGAATAGAGGTTTGAATAAAGGTGACCCTTCGCATTTTCTGGATTTCAGTATTTTACGACTAACACGACTTTCCTCTGAGCAACATAATTATAATGATCTTATTATAATTTTAAAGTTGTTTTAAGCAAGACTATCTCATAACTCATTCTGTGTTTGTTTCTATTTCAGGGGGGTATGAATATTTTTGGAGGGTACTCTGTGTATTCAGTTAAGAGTTAACTAAAATCTGGAAAAAAAATTCCTGTTCACTCATCCTTCATCAGAAAGGCAAGCGACTTTTATTCAGGCGAGAGTCACAGGCACACATTCCTGAAGTATAGTAAGTGCAGCGCAGGCAGAACTGACCGCTGTGCATTGCACATTCATCCGCCCAAAGGAACAAGTTAAAGACACCAATTAACTTAGCGTGCATGTCTCTGGAAAGGAAACCTGAGAACATTTTGAGGAAAAAACTGCAATTTACATAACGAAGGTTTCGTAGCCCAGAATAAGACCAGGGAACTAGGCACTGGTAAGCCATGCCTAATCAACTTTGGTGCCTTTAAAGGCAGCATGTAGCATCTTACCATAATAGTAATTAAACTGACACAACCGGTGATGCTGCCCTTCATGGTGGCCACATCAGTGTAACTCAGATAACAGTCAAGGCGTTCTGCACCTGCCTAACACCAGTTGCCTACTATACTACATGGCATCCATGAAAAAAAAAAGACCTTTGAATATTCCATTCCCTTGTTTTCTTAAACTGGTATTTATCAAGGGACACCTTACTCTAACAAAGTATTGTTGGAGTTTTGTTAAGAATAACCTCACCTTGGGTAAGTAGAATATGTGCTATATGGGACTGGAAATGTAAAATGTTTGTGTCATACTTTCAAAACCAGAAGGGAACAAAAATTCAACAGGGAGGTAAAATTCAATTTCTGCAAAATGTTCATTTTCATTCTGATACGATGTCATACATTTACAAGCCTTCAAAGGACTAAGACAGGGATATTTTCCCTAAAAAAATCCCAAACGAATTTTTGAATTTGTTTTTCCTCTAACAAGAGGGAAGTATGAATCCACGGAAAAATTCTTATTTTTATTTAAATTGCATTCCCTGCATCGGAATGGGTTACCTAACATTCAGTACCTAATTCTATATACAATAGTAATTTTTATCATCAAAAACAAAACAGCAGGGGTAGGCAAGCCTCAAATGCCACGTTTGTTTCTGGTTTTCCCATTACATCTCAGAACTACTTAATTGAACCTAATACAAGGATAAGAAGTCTGCCTACTCTGCAGAAATTTCCAGATCTTAATCCAGCACAAACTGAAAGGTGCCTCTCAAATGTGCAGGTACTTGGCGTTCAAGGACCAGAGCTGCCCGTTCCTGCTGTTTAGAATATGAACTTAGTGATACATACCCAAACATGTTCTTCAGATAGGACCTATTTACATTTCTAATGCAAATCGTTACTGTGTAACATACGGAGCGAAAAAAGGAATTAAAAGGCCCGTCTTCAAAAATGAAATTGAACCGTGAGAACGACATCTGCAGTCGGCTTCAGTCCTGTATTTACTCAGTGGTGACAATGAAGTGATAAGCGTAAAAGATATTTTTAATTATTTTATTGTATCATTGTATTTAACCTTCTTGGACTGAACTGTTAACCCCAACATTCAATGTTCCAGAATCCATCAAACGTTACACATGTTTTTCGGCATTTAGGGATTACTTTCTTACTTTTACAACTGAGTCCTTAGAAAAGATAGAGCTATCCCAGGGGAACATAATTTACAAAAAAATACAAAGTAGTTAAAAAAAAGTATTTATTAGTTGCACTTACACAAGCCTGTGGGTCTGTAATCTCAAGCATTCCATAAAGAAACTTAATCACATATTTATGACTATTCTCTGTGTGCAATGTACAGTATTTGAAAACTGAAATACATATTACACATTTTAAAAGGGCTACAACCTAGCAATGCCATATTTTTAAAACTACCAAAATTCACAGACTAGTGCTTTTTCCTTTTTGCTTTGCACAATGATAAAAACAGCTTTTTCCCCCTCCCCAAACACAACAATTTTCATTTTTTCTTTGAGTCTACAAGGAAACAAAGGCAACGTCAGAAACAATTTACACTGACAGAAATACATTTTTTAAGCCACAAAAATAATAAAAAAAATGAATGTAGTTTTTCTGGAAAGAAATGAAGTTGGGGTTTTTTCCCCATTCCAGTCCTCCAAGGTAATAGAAGTTCCACGTCCACTGTTTTTTTTTTTTAACAGTACGTTCGACACCACTGATTCCACTGTCCCAAAGTTCGTTCAGACCTGCTCACCCAGGTCCAGGACTCTGAATTTATCCAGATTATAGAAACAGGCTTTTACCACGCGGCCACCAAAGTATCTTCCATTTAAATCCACGACCGCTAGAAAAGAAGAAAAGCAGTTTACATGTTGCAAGAGTTTAAAGCAACTTTTGTGCCTCTCAGTAACAAAAGCTTTCACAGAAGGTGAAAGATAACTTTAGGATACACAAAACACATGACTAAATCTATTTATCACGGATAGCTGTACCCCTTGTAAAAACTGATTTGATTGAAACTGAAATGAGAGAGACCACTGGATGTTACGTAAGGCAGCACCAGAGTTTTCAATTACAATAAACATACGGCAATAAAAACACAAGATTGTTTTGTAGCATTACATTTCCGGCTTTTTAAAAGTACACATCTGAGATGTGGATGATTGCCACAAGGACGTGACACGTAGCCATGCTACTGCTCCTAAAATAGGGGCAGAAGGACCATAAAGCTCTCTTTAAACTGAAGATGAAAGAGGAGACGGAAAGACAGGAGGGGCTAAAACACACTGTATATTGGTGAAACCCCCCAGCCCCCAGAGAGCCGTCTTAAATACACAGACTGGACCCACCACCTGCCCTCCAGTCATCGAACACGGCCGAGAGATGTCATAGCACAGTCAGCAGAAACAAAACTTGACGCATGGTGGCCACAGGCAAGGTCTCCTTCAATTTAAAGTATAGGCCAGCTACTAGATCAGAACAGCTCCTAATGGCCTTGATTCTGCTGGCCCACAGAGAGCCGAAGCACAAAAACATTACACAAATTTCAGGAAAACGTTAACGATATCTTCGTGACAAGTTTCAAGTGTCCGCAACTACACCGGTATGTTGTTACTTTGACATGATTCACAGCCCTATTTACTGAAGACATTTACAGTGTGCTTTGCTGCAATGCACAGCTATTTATATTCTTCAGCATCTCCTAAACCTAATAGCTAGGCTGCTATATTTAGCCAAGAAGATCCTCATTCGCTTGTCAGCATTCAACGACTGTTGCCTAAAAACACAAATTATCTCGCAAAGTTATGGAGTGTGTGTATATATATATTAGTAATATGCTTTTTTTGGCTATTAAGAAAAACTTTGATCCAGTTTAAGGATGTGATGACCGTGAGAAGGAAATGTAACAGCTCTAAATACAGGCTTTTAAAAAAAATTATAACATTTAGAAAGAAAGGAGCTACTTAAGTGAAATGCAGTGCTAACCAGGAGGTTTGCTGACAAAGTTGATTTAAATTCATTTTTGGTCACCATCCCTAAGAACCATCTGCTATAACAACCAGTCCTTTCTTTTTGTGATTCACTTTGTGATCTCACCTTTTATGGCAGACTCTACTCTCTCAAACTCCAAGAATATTCTAACTGCCTCATCATCAGTTACTCCAGAAATCTGAAAAAAAGAAAAGAAAAAGAAAACAGATGTGTCTAGAAGTCTCAGATATTTATTTTTATGTAGAGGTCTTCATACGAATACATCCCTGAGCACTTTTTCAACCATAGCAAAGGATATCCAAAATAAAAATTAGATATAATTCATCACAAAACATTCTAAAACCAAGGAAAACTAAGGAACAAGCAATAAGTTTATTCCTAATTCTAAAACGTCAATTTAAAAACAATACAGTGTTTCAATTGCTAATGTGATCAGGGTGGGAGTAGAACAAGTAGAGGCTAATTCCCTTCTGAAAAGTAGAAAGAAGAAACAGTGTTTCTTCAAGTGTGTCAGGTTCCCAGGCATGATACCAGAATAAGACTGCAAAATATTGCAACACTGCATTTCTTTTCTATTTTTCAACTTATCATGGTTCCTGTGTATCACCAGTAAATCAGTATTCTCGGATTACAGGGGAATGTTACATATAGAGCAAATTGCTCTTCGAATTACTTAATGCCTAACCTATGTAAGACTTCATAAGTTGATTTTCTATTCAAAATTCAGGAAAAGGCCTGAAAGATGGTAGTGATGTGATCAAGAGACCGGTATGGTTTTGCATGAGATGATTCACCTGTAGCAGGAAAACATAATATTTGTGATGGAGTACTATAGAATTCTATAAATACAGACTAGTTTCCCCACATTATATAAAATTATATTTAATTCCAGTAAATATAAAACTTGGAATTTATTTTCTTCCTTTGGCGGTCAGGAAATATTTAGTTAAGTAATGAATTAAACTAACGTCATCTACAGTAAAACCACAGAATCCATTAGGCCAGAAATACTAACACACTACTCAAGTTACGTTCCAATAGTACATACAACATTAAGTAATCACATTTTGGCAAGGAGTGCACAGTCCTCCGACAATAATTCTTATCACGTCTTACCAATCACAACCTGTATAATAAGTTGAATGGCAATGAGCCCAGGTACATAGTAAAGAGAGGATCGGCTCTCACCTCAAAAATGACACACTTCACCACTTTGCCATATTTCTCGCATTCCTCTTTGGTCTCTGCCTCCAAGTCTTCATCCACCTCTCCACTTCCCACCATGTTCTGCCACAAAACATGTGGATGAGTCACATTTAGAAAAGGTAACTGACTGCCTGAGGAGAACCGTCTTCACGCTATGGACAGATGAAGAGCCTGATTCAGCACAGGCTTCTCTCACAGTGTACAGACCAGGACAACTAAGTTGGCGATGGTCAACAAAAGAAAAATAGGGTGAAATTTATTAGGCTGTCTTTTGAGAGTAACAGCCCAGCAGTCACCAGGTATTAGCAGTTCCTGCAGTGGCAGGATAGAGTACACCTCGGCTACTGCCAACAGACAGGCTATTCGCCCAACCATCTGCCTACAATAGCTCCTCAGAGCCATTCCAGCATAGGAAGTATAGTACACGGTATTTTAAATATTTGAGCCAGCTGTTCTGCCTGCTCACAACCAGTTTGCATCTAGCTGAAAACTGCAGGTTTAGAAATAAAAACTTAATTCTACTTTGATTTCTGCAAGAGAAATTTTGAAGAAGATGAAAAAATATTTTTTTTTCCATTAATGCAAATTAAGCACTAAAGGGGATTAACCTGCTACAGAAAAGCTGCTAGAGTTGTTCTTATGACTCAGGCCACTTCTGCTCATCCCACTTTTTAAACATTTGAGCTGTGACTTACTTTAAGAATGAAACCTTAAACATCGGGTTAATAATTCCCTTACCCTAAGCAACACAACTTTTGTTGGGCATTTCAAGATCTCTGTTAGTGGGTTGCCATCTGTTTTCTTTGCTGCTTCGGCTGTAAAGAAACAGGAAAAATATATTTAAAAAGTCTCCAAGACAGTGCCAATAAAGTCTGAACTCACAAAACATCATATTGCATAACTTTGTACTACAGTCCTACATAATCTATCCACTATGATGGGAAGGGTGATGATTCTGTTTAAAGAAGAACTTGAGATGTTTGTTATAATTGTCCGAATTAAGCCAAATTATGCTGGGTATAATTTAAGAAAAACAACATCTGTCAGCATCACTTCTGTTTGTAAACTGTAATCGGACATCAATATTTTCTTCTCACTAAAAGCCTTTTTTTCCCTACTCGCAAAATTACTCAGTCTTCAATGGCCAAAAAAGTAAAGAGATTGGTTCTGTTCAGGCCTAAAATAAAATCCGTTTGGTTTCTAGTTCACTGCTAAAATCAAGTTAAATAAAATTAGAATACTTTTTAAGCCATTACCCACATTTCATTGCATGAAACGGTTTTGCTTATTAGAAGGATATCTAGTAAAAAAGAGAAGGAATAATTAAAGAAAAGAGAGAATCTAAATAAAATGATAAACCTTTAGTACCTGAATTCCACTGGGGCATTTCACTCACAGGCATTACAGTCTGACTTGCTCCTGCTGCTTAGGGACAAATACATATGGAAACTAAATTCTTTGTGGTTATACTTGAAGTCCTGCATTAAACCATTATTATTCAATTAATACAATATGACAATGAGGAAATTATTCCAAAAATGACAATATAAACATAACTAAGTTATACGAAAGGTGTGACCTGTTCCCACAATCTTGGAATCAGACATTAAGTATATTCCAACTGGACATAAAATGCATCCGAAAATTATTCTTGGAACTAGAAACCAAGAATTTATTCTAGGCCATTCCTCTAAACAACATAATGGCTGATAATATCTGTCAAAATAAGAGGGCAATTATAGTTTAACTTATAATAATACCTATCCAAGAACAGAGTTATCAAATAACTACAGATCATGCTTATTTAGATTTAAAATGAGTATTTTTTCCCATGCGTGCACATATAATTTAATAAAAAAAACACTGGACTAATGATAACAGCAGGGCAGTCTGGTTGCAAACCTGCCTCATTATTTCTTCTCCATAAGCACTCATTAGCTCACACCCAGGGCAGAGGTCATGCACCTACAAACTATAATTTCTTTGCCTGGTCAATGTTATTGTTGGATGAATAAGCTAATTATAGCATCTACAAGCCTAGACACCTATTTTAGACCACATTCTTTTTTTTGAAGGTGCATATAAACAGGGTCCTTGTACAAGAACCACAGACTCCTGGCTCTGTGCATTTAGGAAGCAAGTGTAGAAGAAAGGTACTCTTGTCCGCAACATCTCCAACGATGATTTTCCCTCCCCTCTTGCTGGTCTTCTCCACGGAGAGTGCAGTGCTTAGCCCCTGTTCGTGTTTTCCCAGTCCCTGACCCTCTCGAAAGCCGTATTTCTGCATGATTTTGTGAGCCACTGTTCCTCTGAGACAATAGGAAAAACATAGAACACAGTACTAAGAATTGTATATTAAGTTAATACTATGTAAACCCCCCATTTTTACATTCTGATGTTTGCCTTAGAGAAATATTTGTTTGGTTACGCAAAAATGTTCCTAGCTCCCACGTGTGTTGCAGGGTGTGTATGGCCAAATAGGCTTTTATTTCTTCTGCGCTTGTTCGAACAAACAATGCTCTGGCAAGGTGGAAAACTACTTCAATGCAATCCTCTTTGTAATGACTAAATGCCATCTGTCTCAACGGGTAATTTCTGACGTACAAAAAGGGTTTTGTTTGTATTCGTAAAATGTTTATGCAAACAGCCCATTATTTTTTCACAAATCCCATTATGTAATCAGAGTTCTGACTACACCACAAAAAAGATAACATTTTGCACAGTGTATTTCTACACGTTGTTTCAAATGTAAAACAAATGGAGAGAATTAAAACTGAAATAGTTAATGATATATTCATGTAGGGGTGAAACATACGCAAACCTAAACGTTGGCCAATAAATTGCTAATTACCAGGTTGGTGTACTACACCTGTTCTTATAAGGTCTTATTGTAATTGTACTTAAAACTTGCACTTAATCTTACCAAAATTGTACTTAAAACTGTATCTAGTTATAATACTGTGATTAATAATAAATATTACATTTGCACTGTTTTTGTCCTGTTATACTCTTTTCTCTGTTTGCATATTTGCACAGTTTTGATTACACTGTTATTGTTATTGTGTTACTGTCTATTGTCTTGTCTTCTGTTCTATTTATATACTGCACCTGAGTGACTACTAAGAAACACTTTTCACTATACTATGCACCCGTGTAAGTAGAGTATATGACAAATTTGAATTGAATTAATCACTCATTTTTGTCTTATGAATTAAGTTTTACACAAGGCCTTCTGTCTCACACTCTGATATTTTTGTGCATATGCATTAAATCATGTAGAACAAAACCATGTTTTTGTGTTCAATCCCCCCAACTTTTATGTCAGTGTAAGTACTATGACAAATTAACAAAGCTGAATTAAACCAGTTTAAAGTTAGTATTTGGTCACATACTATTTACATGCAATGCCCGCTACAAGAACGCAGCCCATTGATATCACCAGACTCTTGATTTTTGCTTTTGAGATGCTCTGCCAAGCCTTACCTGCCTACCTACTTTAAATAATCTGTGTTTTTTTTTTCTTTCAGTGCGAAAGACAGCCCTGTATTCCCAAGCCATTAAACTACTATGCTTCACAAGAGATGCATGTGCTTAGGACCATTTGCAGCTCCTTGTTCTCTGCACTTTTGCTTTTCTGAAGCTTTGATAAAGATTTGTTAGTCTTCATTGTCCATAAATGTTTGCTGCATAACTATTGTGGTTTATATCTTGGTACTTCTTTGCTAATTCTAATCTAGCCTTTCTGTTCTTAGTGCTGATGAGTGACTTGCATCTTGCAGTGCAGCCCTTGAAATTCTGCTGCCAAACTCTTCTGCGCACAGTGAATTGAGACACTTTCACCTCTACACTCTGAAGGATGTCTACAACCCCTTTGACTTATTTTAGGGTTTTTCTTCACAGCTCTTTAGCTCTTTTTCCGTCATCAATTGCTGTCGTTTTTTCTTGCATGACCTGGTCTCTCTCTATTAATGGCTCCTCCAGTCGTTTCATTCTTTTTCAAGACATTCCACATTGTTGATTTTGCACTGCCCAATCTCTCTGGAATATTTCTGTTTGGAAGCTTCTTTGCTTTCATCTTCACAATTGCTTTCAGTCACAGCCAACTCCCTAGTCTTCATCTGGGTTTCTGCCTTCTAACTCAAGAGGCAGATCCAAAGGTAAACTCCAAAGTCTGGGACCAATGCTGCAAATTCACAGCTCTTCTATGTTTTCACAATTAACGCATCACGGAAAATCTGATGCAATCAGAAAAGCCTGTCAACCATATGTCCCAATATTTATACTCGCCTGAAATGAGGGGATTGAACGCGGCACATGACATTGTTCCAACGAGGCTAAACACATGTGCAAAATAATACCCAAAAGCTGAAAGTCTCCACTTTCACCTCGTATTAAGTACAAGTTCGATGACCCCACAGCACAAATGACAAATTCCGCTTCACTGTCCTAATACCTATGCTTCTCACAGCTCTGCACCTTGACACCTACCCCATGTTGGCAAGGAAAGAGTTGGTGGGCCCTGGTGGGGAGCGGGGCCTCTCCGGCTCGTCGTACATGGGAGGAGGGATAGCGGCTTTAGAAGAAGGAATACGGGGCCTGGCCTCCTCTTCATACGGATATGTCGTAGCTATAACTGAAGGTTAAAAGCAAACATCAAGCTTTACATGCTTTTTGCAGCATTATTGAAAAACACTACAGGGGTAGAGTTAGCAGGAGCTCCAAAACTTTAAAATGTCAGCATTTTAATTTAACAAACCCTAAATATGTACTATACATATATAAAAGAAAGAAATCAACATGCATCCGTTTGAAAACGGCCAATTTCTTGCTTTATAGCGCCACCTTGTATTCAACTACACAAACTGCAGACCATAAAACAAAACCATGTTTTTGTGTTCAATCCCCCCCAATTTTCATGGCACCGTAAGCACTGTGACAAATTAACAAAGCCGAATTAAACCAGTTTTAAGTTAGTATTTGGTCACATTCTATCTACATGCAATGCCTGCTACAAGAACGCAGCCCACTGACATCACCGGACTACTGATTTTTTTCCTTTGTGATGCTCTGCCAAGCCTTACCTACCTACTTACTTTAAATCGTTGCTAAGAATATTTAAAAAACAGTAAAACTACTGCATCAAGCTTCCCGTTTTCAAACCCAGAAAGTGTCTCAATTTCCCAACGACTTACGTTCTCTGTCCTTTTCCACCAGGGATGTTGGAGGTGCAATTGCTGCTCCTCCCATACCTGTAACAGAACAGCAGCAAAACAATCGTCAGGCACGCCAAAGTGATGCAACCTGAGGATGCAGCCCTGTGTCTGGCAGACCCCAAGAGTAAGGAAAGTGTAGGGATGACTCAAGTATCAGAAAGAAAGCAAATATACAGATTACAAGTCAGTTTTCAAACTGAAGAAATGATAAAAAAATGAAGGAACGTTAATTATTCAGCAGCAATCTGAATACCACCTTGGACTGACAGTACCAACTATTTTTTGAGGGAAAAAAACCTTAATGAAACAGGGATCTGTTTTGGTTTATGCACCCATGTTAGACTGGTTATCATACTGGGAATGACCAACAGTGATACGTTTCATGAACTGCAACTCAAAAGAAAGCAAAATATTTCTTGAGCCAGCAGGAAAGGAAGAGAAACTTACTTCTTTTCCTTTTTTCCTTCTCATAGTCGTCCTCCTCATCCGATTCCGCCTCCGGCCACTTAGAAAATCCACTGGGAGCAGCTTCATGCCTATCTTTCCGTCTCCTGCACGTCACAATACAAAACGATAGCAAATGCAGACTTGGGATTTTCATTTTAGTGTAGACTTCCATCTACTTCTTATAAAGCACAGCCGACATACACTTGTCTCTCATTCGGATGGCCAAAGAGTTTCAATTAAACAGGAAACCACTCATCCATTTTCTAAGCTCTTCTTCCAGTTCAGGGCCACAGGGGAGCCAGAGCCTATCCTGGCACATATGGGAAGCCAGTCCATCACAGGTCAGACAGGCATTCACACATTCTGACCCGGGCCAAATTCTACAACACGGTCTTTAAATATGAAGGGGTTGGAGTGGGGAGCCGAGTCAGTGTGTGAACTGCAAAGCAACTAGCAGGAAAAAAATAAATTTGGCTATGGAACTCATCTGGACGAGGCTCCAAAATCAAAATCTCTCTTTTCTTTCTACTTTTGAATGAACCTGTGCTCGTTCTTTAAATTTCAAAACGCAAACAGTCTTTTTATACCAAAACCAAGTTCACCCCCCCATTCAAATACCCCATTCTAATTAAATCCAACCTGAAATACAGTATGGAGGCCCAGTATGAACATTTTACTTCCGTAAAATAGTAAGAGGTTCTATTATTTGCAAGTTTAAGCAAATAGTGCAGTGAAAAATGCCAGTGACAGGTCACCATATTTTCTGTTGTCCATAACTGTTTACTCTCTGAAAGAACATAAGCACCTCTAAAAAACAGAAAAATAATGTATCTGCCTCTCAATTTTTAGTTTTAAAGGAATTTGTTTAATCTATCCTAAAATGCCCACATTTCCAACGTCACAAGTGAAGACGTCTATGCAAAGTATGAGAATGACCTGAGATCGCACTGCTCTGACAAAACATTTGTGACTTCATGCATTTATCTGCCTGCAGCCCTTCGCTGCGAACCAGTCTGAACCATTTTCAGAGTCTGAACCAGGCATAAGCTCTCAAGCTTCCAAGCAGCTTCTGAAATTCTGCAAGGTTACTGCCTCTTGTCAATCAAATGCGTTATTTCTTCCTGATCAATATTACACCTACTTCTCTCTCTCTTCAATCTCCTTCTGTCGCTCCTGCTCGCGCTGCCTCTGCCTCTCCTCTCGGTGGCGCTTCACTACCTTCTCGTAGTCATTGGGAAACATGGGGTCGTACTCATCGGCCAAGGGGATCAGCACGTCGCCCGAGGAGAACCCGGCAGGCACTGCGTCCTGTGAAAGATAGGTTAGGGTCATAAAGACTTTTCAAAGTACTGTGGGCAAACGCAGCGTGCAGATTCAAGAACCGTCTCCGTTGATAGTAGCACTGTACTGAAAGGCAACCCAGTGGACAACTTCAAAACAGGAACCAGAAAACAAAAGTAGGAACTATGCAGAAAGTGATTTAAAACTGAGAACAGAAGGCAAAGGGTGTGGGAGTCTGAACATATGATGCCCAAGTTTCTTTCTAGAAAAGGCTGGATGAGATCACTGGATTAATAAACTACTAACTACCAAATGGACCAGATTGGCTAGAATGGCCTCCTCTCATTTATAACTGTTCCAATGCCTCTTTCACTTAATTCACAAACACATAAAATAGTCCTCAGGCACATGTGAAGTCAAGCCCTGCCTCTTGCAATATTTATATTTGACTTTATAGAGACTATTTTGACTTCTTTAATTTTAATTAAAGCAGTAGTTACTTTAATAAAGGGTGAAAACTTGAAAATGACATTTGACAAATCAATGTAGGTTAGCCCTTGCAGGTTTTATTTGTCTAAGGCCATTCTTTACTAACTACTTAAAATGTAAAAGGTTACCATGATGGAGAGTTGCCCATACAAACCACAATACTCAATCACTCATAGGTCAAGCTCTCAATTCTGTTTTAAAAACAAATGCAGAATAAAATGTAAAAAAGCCAGATTAACCCAAAACGTTCATACTTTCAGGCCAGCTGCCACATGGGGAGGTGTATCAGAGATCTGTCTGTCATCACTGGTGCTGCCCCTCTTCAGATCGATCACCGGGGCTAAAACTGTAGTCTGCTTTGTACGCTGGCTCTGAAAGGAGGAAAAGTGTTAAATCTATTTAAACATCATATTTTACCAAAAACACACCTCAGACTACATTAAAAATATTTTCAGCTTTGAAAAGAAAAACTTCCTGTGCATTCTACTGTTATTTCCTTCGTGCCCTGCTCCAACCAAAGGTCCTAATTAAAAAATCTTGATGAAATTTAAAAGAAATATTTCTGAATAAATAAATAAATCAATCTGACCTATGCATCATCTACATCATGTTCATATCGTTATCATATTAACTGATCTAACCAATGAAACGGTACTCTCCCATACCTTGGCCTGTGTCAGCGCTGCTTTCTTCACCTGAAGCTGAGACTGAAGCAGCTTGAAGTTCTTGGACCAGCCTTCCGTTTTCGTGTCACTGGTCTCAACTCCCAGGTCATCATAGAGGGACATGTTCCTTTAGTTCCGGAATACCTTGGAGACAAAATTGGATCTTTTGATAAAACAGACCAACGGCACTTTGAAAGAAAGATTGAGAATACTAATTCACAAAGCCTGCACGAAAAATGCAACAGACTGTAATACTACATCGCTGCGACATGGCTGGCAGCAGTCAACATAGACAGTCATGTGAAAAGGAAAGGACACCCTCTTTCAATTCTGAAATGGTTTTATATATCAGGACATAACAAAAAATCAACTGGTCCTTACCAGGTCCTACAGTTAGGTAAATCTAACCTCAGGTGATAAACAACACAGCTCAGATTCCACTATGTCATTATTTAATTTAACAAAAAATAAGCTAACATGCAGAAGCCGTGCGTGAAAAACTAAGTCCACCCCATGATTCAGTAGCTTACAGAAGCAGAAGTAATCGTTTCCTGTATGAGTTTATCGGTCTCTTATAAATATTCCTCCAGTCGCTTGTTTTGGAGGAATTTTGGCACACTGTTCTTTACAACATTGCTTCAGTTCACTGATGTTTGAGGGCATCTGTTTATGCACAGCTCTCTTCAGGTCTCACAGACAGCATCTCAATGGGGTTGAGGTCTGGACTTTGACTTGGCCATTCCAACACCTTGATTCTTTTCTTTTTCAGCCATTCAGTTGTCGATTTGCTGGTGTGCTTGAGATCGTTGTCCTGTTTCATGACCCAATTTCGGCCAAGCTTTAGCTGTCGGGCAGACGGTCTCACATTTGTCTCTAGAATACTTTGGTTTGTGGTCAACTCAATGACTGCAAGGTGCCCAAGTCCTATGGCTGCAAAACAAGCCCAAATCATCACCCCTCCACTACCGTGCTTGGCGGTTGGTATGAGGTGTTTGTGGTGATACACTGTGTTTGGTTTTTCGCCAAACATGGCGTTGTGCATAATGACCAAACATCTCCACTTTGGTCTCGCCTGTCAAAAGCACACTTTTCCAGAAATCTTCTTGTTTGTTCAGATGCAACTTTGCAAACCTAAGCCGTGCTGCCATGTTCTCTTTGGAGAGAAGGGACTTTCTCCTGGCTACCCTTCCATGAAAGCCATACTTGTTCAGTCTTTTTCTGATCGTACCGTCATGAACTTTAACATTTAACATGTTAACCGGGACTGTAGATCCCTAGAGGTAGCTCTTGGGCTCTTTACGATTTCGCTGAGCATTATACGGTCTGACCTTGGTATGAATTTGCTGGGACGCCCACTCCTGGGAAGATTGGCAACTGTCTTGAATGTTCTCCATTTGTAAATAATCCTTCTCGCTGTAGAATGATGGATTTCAGATTGTTTGGAAATGGCCTCATAACCCTTCCCAGACTGATGAGCAGCAACAATTGCTTTTCTGAGTTCATTGCTGATGTCTTTTCTCCTTTGCATGGTGTTAACACACCTGAATGCTCAAGATCACCAAACTGCCAAAACTTCTGCTTTTATAGAGGTGGTCATGCTTCCTGTTGATCAACTAATCAAGTGCATTTGATAAGCATTACCTGGCTGCTAATTACCTTCTTAATTCCTATGGAAGCAGTAAGGGTGTACTTAATTTTTCCCACATGGTTTCTGCACTTTGGCTTACTTTTTGTTGAACAAACTATGACATAATGAAATCTGTAATGTGTTGTGTTATCTGAGGCTAGGTTTGTCTAAATACAGAAATTGGTGAGGACCAGACGATTGTTATTTATGCCCTGATACGTAAAACCATTTAATTGACAGATAGTGTACTTTCTTTTTTACATGACTGTAGTACTTAGGGGCTGTTTCACAACACTTGCTAATCATGGTTGAACTACCCAAAACTCGAGCTATGAATAGAACTTATGTTAAAAAAGTTATTAATATTTCACCTTACATATCATATAAATACTGCGAGTTTTTTAGAATAACTGCAATTTTGACTTCCAGTCCGTAGACAGAGATTAACTATTACATTGTACGTCTTTATTAAATGTTCACATAAAGGAAGCAAAGACAAGTAAAAACGTTCCCCAGGACTTTTTTATACGCCATGACTAACAGCTTTAAGAAATACACACGTTCTTGTAAACTCACAAGATTAAGTTCAACTAAACGTGGCGCGCCATCACCATTCATGCTTATCATAACAAAAGCACAACATATTGAAATCCTACAAACAATAACCGCCTTCTTACGACTGATACAAAAGAGCGCAATATAGTAGCTTTCAGAAACAAAACGTCAGGTTTCGCAGAAGAACATATTTATTTCTCCTAATAAAAGGACTTGAAACGGTGTACTCCATTTACTGACCCGCACATCACAACCATATCTGGGCCACAGGTACGGTTAAAACCCAGAGTTAAGAATCCACACCGTTTAATTCAAATATTTTAGCTATTAGGTTATATTTAAAACAATACCTACCAGACTTTATACAAACGCAATCAAACAACGTTCAAAAACGAAGATATTTACGACATCGCTGGAAAAAGAAAGCGGAGTTACATGAAGACCCCCTGTTAAAATCTCTGCTGCCACCACCCAGTGGAGGACTGAAACTACACGTGAATATCAGAACCTCGGGAACGTTTTATTCTGACACTAGATGTCGCTTTACGCAAGGGAAAAATAAATATCGCTAACCGAGACGGAAGGTCAGAGAGAAAAAATGCACTCAACATTTCTGATCAGATGGACTTCAGATATAACAGTTTCATGCCAAAATACTACTTAAATCTACAGGTCGGTTTATTTAGTATATCTATACTAATATATACTATCTGGTATTTATACTATATAATACAAATAATAATTCTTTACACTTCACTTTTCTGGACATTCCACTCACGTTACACATTATGGGGAATCCCCTCCACCACCACCAGCGTGCAGCCCCACCTGGATGATGTGCCAGTACTCTCACCACACATCAGCTGTCAGTGAGGAGGAGAACAGAGTGATGAAGCCAATTCATAGATGGGGATTATTAGGAGGCCATGATTGGTAAAGATCAGGGGGAAATTTGGTCAGGACGCCAGGGTTACACACCTACTCTTAATGACCACAAGGAGTCATATTTTACATCTCATCAGAAGGACTGCACCTTTTTACAGTATAGCATCCCCATTACTATATTGGGGCATTAGGACCCACACAGACCACGGAGCACACTCTGCTGGTCCCATTAACACTTCTTGCAGCAGCAACTTAACCTTTTCCCAGGAGGTCTCCCATCCAGATACTCACCAGAGTGACACCTGCTTTGCGTCAATGGGTTGTCAGTAGTAAGTTGCAGGGTGATATGGCTGCTGGCATATACTGAACCTCTATTTGTTATGTTATTGTGGACTAAACATGATAGAAATTTTAAACAAATTAGGGCTTTATTGAGTACAGAGGGAATAGGGAGAAGCCAAATGTGTTTCACAAAATTCAAATAACTATTTCCCAAGCTTTTTATAGCAATATACATATTTTAGAACCCACAAGTTAAAAAGGAGGGCAAATGTTTAAACATAGCTGACCTCTCATCTGGCAGCTTCCAAAAAGTGACTTAGCAGTTTCTGATATCCATCCTTTAAGTTCTTCATCCAATTAAGAATCACTTGGGAGCCAGAGCCTATCCCAGCAAGCAACAGGCACAAGGTGGGATACACTCTGAATAAGACACCTGTCCATCTCAGGGCAGACACACACACTCACACTAGGGCCAATTTTCCCAGAAGCCACTTAACCTACCAGTATGTCTTTGGACAGTGGGAGGACACCAGACCAGCTGAAGGAACCCCACGAGAATATCCGCAGAATATTAAAGCTCCCTGAAGATAACACCCTAGGAATTGAACCCATGTTGAGTTCCAACATTAAGCTACAGGTGATGGCAGCTTGCAAATTGAATTCAGGGGGTGATTGTTTTAATTATGGTCACTTTGGAGCAGTAGATACAAATGAATGAAAGGCACAGAAGGTCTCATATTGGAGAATTTAACTATTCTTCAATGATCGAAGCCAGGCCAGGTTTAAGTTGATTGATTAGTTTAATTGGGTAATTAGTCCTATCTTTTGTAACACTTGTGTGAGCCTAGAGAAAGAGCTTAGGGTTTTAAAAGAAAGTTCCTCTTTCTTTTTGAGAGGAAGGAAGAAATCAGAAGGAGAAGTCAACTAGTCAGAGAAACCTGGAAGACTGCCTGAGCCACAGCTACATCCGCCCATTAACAAAACAAAAAGCAGTATTCCAGTTTGTGTCATAGCAGGAAAACCTTGCCTGTCCTGTATTACATCTTTTACATCTATTACACTTTTCAAATTAGAAGACCTTATTCAGATCTTTGTGAAGATAGTGTCTTTTTACATGACCAACACAAAAGAAGTAAGGACACTTCACAAAGCAGGAGGGAATCTTTGAGGCTTGGAAGGGGACTGAGGTACCACCATTAAGGACCCAGGATTCACGGCCCCTTCCAGGATAGTCTAAGTATAATTGTGTTTATTTTGCTGCGAAGGAATTCATCCTGCCAAAACTTATAAACTTAGAGATACTGCTTACCTTGAAATCCTTATTAGCTGTAAACTGATTTGGGAAGTAGTTATCAAGTCAGATCGTTACAACTTTCCCACTAATTTGTGGCCCATATACCACCAGATGAATGCCTGTTGTAAAATCTGATAGGGTTGGGCAATGACTCAGTCTGTGAGTGAATGCCCAGATGATAAATAAAATGTCTAATTTTATCGTCTCTCCTCCTGCCTTCTCTACCTCTGTGACCAGCATGCCCCCCACTGTAAATATTAGGGCAATAAACCTTCTCCACATCACAGAACTACAGCCTCATACTCTCTTCACTTCAACCGTCTGATGCAAAAATGCAGATATTTGAATTTGATTCTAGAAATTAATTGATTTTTTAAAAAAAGGTTGAAAACCACTGCTCTGGTAGCATTAATACTGGTAATTAATTTCTTTGTCTCTTTATATTTATATACTGAATAGGCATGTTGGTTGCATCTGTTAATGCCTTTCTCTTAATATTTTCTAAAATATATTATGGTATATGGCCAGGTTCGTGCCCAGGCAGTGAGGGACGAACTGGCAGGGCAGGAGTGGCAAGGGCGGAAACCCCAGGCAAAGTTTCCAGGAAAAAGTTAAATCACAGAAGTCTGGCTTTGTGATGCATTAGTTACTGTAGACTGTTTTGTGTTTCTTAAGTAAACAAGGATCTTCAGCATCATAAGAACATGAGTACGGCTACAGCCAAGGGGAAGCCATTTGGTCCATGTAGCCCATTCAGTTGTTGTAGCTAACTGTAATCTGATTCAAGGATGTCAGGAAAGAAGCCAGGTTATCGTTTTTGACAACAGCACTGGGCAGACTTACTCTAGACACCCTCCACCCTTTACTAAATAAGTGTCTCCTGTTCTTGGTTTCAAATACAATTTTACAAACATTGTGTTTCACTATTTATACTAAAAAATAGTCCACTAAGTTGACTTTGTTGATGCCTTGGAGGATTTTGGATACATGGATCTCATCAATGTACTGTATCTCTTTTGCTCTGGACAGGTTCCAGAGCAGCAATATCTATATCTTATAACCTGGTGCAAAAGAGTGTACGTACTATTCTAAATGAGGATTTACTAGAGCTGTGGAAATATTATCCCTCTATTTAAATTTTGCACTTAGAACTACAGTATATTGCCTAACATTTTGTTTTTATTGGTGCCCAGCGTTGGATGATATAAATGTTCGTTAGCGTGAGCGCCTCTGTCTTTTAAAAGTAGCCTCTACTTGCTCAGTTTCCCATTTTGTATTTATGCTTTGCTTTTACTTCCTGCACAAAAACCACAAACATGTCTAAATTAAATATAATCTTCCAGATGTTTGCCCAGTCTTGAACTTTCTCTGAATTCTTTTTTATTTGTTTTGCTTCTAGAGTGATTACTATTCCTCCTGTTTAGGTATCATCTGCAAACTTGACTAGTTATAACTAACTCTCACTAAACCAGAATCTACATCATTCACATACAGTACATTAGCAAGAGCAGATCTCTATCTTACTCTTCCTACTATATCACCCCAGTTTGAACAGTTACCCTTTATCTGTACTCTACCTCCTTCTCCTTATTCAGTTCTCACACTAGATTACTGCATTTCCTTGAATGCCTACCACCAACAGTTTGAGAATTAATCCTTCTTGGAACTTCATCAAATCTGAAAATCTAAAAACACAATATTGTATGCTCTATGTGTATGTTGCTGTTATTCCATGTTCAACGAGCTCTACCACGTTTGTTACAATATCTTATATTGTTATAATACTTATAATACAGTATCTACCCAGACCTTCAATTTGATTGGTCTGTGGCAGCCTTGATTCTTTAAGGTAGCAATTTGCCACATGAAAGATTTTGACAGGCAGAACAACCTGCTTTGTTTATATCAGGTTTTGCTTTGTTTTGCCTCGTAGTTTTGTCAGAGAAGTTGTTTGAGTGTTTTCAACAAATACCAGATGGCAGTCAAAACTCCGAGCCTAATTAGAATTGCAAGCAGATTAGATGGTGTCCAAGAAAGTTCCATTATTAAGAAAAAATGGCAGCAAAGAAGCAGCAAGTATCAAAGAAGAATGTGTAAGAACTATCTGTGTCTTATCTAATAAGAAAAATGAGATGCACTAACACTTATCACTGGTATGAAATAATACTTACTGTAGTAAGGCAATGTGGCAGTTCAGTGTTTATAGAAAAATGTTACCTGTAAATAACAATGTATAAGATTTCTTTGTGCTCTCAATGATGTGAACCTTTGAGGAGTCTCCCAACTCCTGGTCTGCTGACTCCTAACCTGGGAGTTTAACTGGTTCCCACTACTAGTGTCTCATCACTTGACAGAGCTTCCCCTGAAGCTCCTCGTATCTTGCTCAACCGAAGTGGACACATTCAGATGCCTGCCTACATGTCGCGAGTGGCTCAGACAGCCCTTCTCTGTCCCTAGTGCAGGCTGCCTGTTGTGTACCTCAGTCCACTGGATCCGACTGCCAGAGACTGCCTGTGAGCTCTGGTGCTTATTGACACCCTTGACAGCAAGGGCCTGACTCCTCTGAGTCAACCTGGTCTACTTACTCCCTTGACCTCATATAGGGAGTTTGGGCTTCACACCATGGACATCAGTTGTTTAATAACCTGATGCCTATGTGATATTAACATCTTAAGTGCTTTGAGAAGCCACCTTTAAAGGCGCTATATAAAATAAAGTTTTTTATTATTATTATTATTATTATTATCTTCCTCACTGCATCTGGAGTGTCTCAGCAGCACCATCAGGTGGCTTAACGCTTAACCACCGTAAGCAATCATGGCTCTGGTCATACAGCATCCATAGCAGTGGAGGGTGTTGACAGAAAATGAGAATAATGGAACGTTTGTGAATGTGGATTTCTTCAGTATTCTGAAACTCTGATCACTCTGCCAGATTATCTGTGAGGCCGTCTGCTGGGGGTAGAGTATGAGTAGGTAATTTCTCTGTCTGAGGTGTAAAATCACCTAACATTCTTTGCCTTATTGTGTTGTAGACACTTATTGTGCTAATTTAACTCAAGATAATGTCAATATGTGTTTGCATCCTTATCCTCCAGAAGCATTACTGCCTACTACTACTTTCATTACAAAATCAATTAACTGCATCACATATGTAGGAATGTTTGCAGACTGTGATCATATGAAAGGATACAAATAAGTGGAGATCATCTGGCCCATTTAGGCTGTTTGATTGCTGGAAGATGATTAACCTGACAGACTCCTCCAGACATTTTAAAAGCATGGCTGAGTAGTTTTTCTAATGCACTTAGAACAGAAAGTACTTAAATAAAAAAAAAGGTTGTGGGGGTGTGAAACAAGCTATTCAGCCACATTATCGAAGGTGATGAACATCCTTATATTATGAGCTAAACTGAAGTACAAGGCATAATTACTTGTTTTTAGTAACAATCAATGTTTTATCAGATGTGGAGGTATGTTTAAAAGGTCAGCTTGCCCAAACCTGTATTTGCAATGGCTTATAGCTGGGTTTGAACAGCTGCAAGTATATGCAGGTTTTTGGTACAGCTTAGACAGAAATCAGGATGATTTGGATGAAACGGATTGTTTCAGCTCCCACAAAGCTGACATCACCAGCAAGTTCAAAGGTGCTGGCAGGTCCTGGCAGTGGTGTTCCTCAGTAAACCAAGGAAACTCCAGCGCACTCCATTATTGATGTTATAGTTGGCCAAGAACAACAAAGCCTTGTGATGTTATTGCTGTAGCTTTAATGAGATGTGTACAGGAGGTTATCACTCCTTATTAAGATGGTAGTTGTAATTATAATGAATAATACTTCCCATATAGGCCTAATTAGAGCTACAGATAACAAAAGGCTTTAAACATTCTGGATCCTTATTTATTTTCATTACATATTTTCTCTAATACTGTGGTTTATGTCTGGTCTTCAAGGCACAGAATAACATCAGTCTTCACATTCTTTTCAGAAAGTGCCACAGTTCTGTTGTATTTTCAGAGTTTTTGTCCAACATATCCAGCAAGAATTACAAACTGATCCTTTGTAACTACACCATTTTAATTCTTCCTTATATACTCTCACATTTGAACGGTGTATTCCCTGTGTTTTAGGTATTTCCTAAATACATTTTGACATCAAAACCTCAGTATTAGTACTCTAACTCTCCATGCAATGTCCCCGTCCACATCTTATAAACCTTTTGTTACACCACGGCCAGATAGAAGGAAGGAACAGAGGGGAATCCATAGGCACAGTTCGGGCTGGTTTATAGTAAAGACAGGAAACAGAGTACAAAGACGTTGGTGCAGCTGTGGAGAGTAGGTCTGATGGCATCACCTGAGGTCTCCCATGTTGGGACTGACAGAAAGCTCCAAAGCTGAAGCTGAAAAGAATGGCAGCGGCAGCTGGAGCCATGCCGGCAGGTCACTGGAAAAGGAATTGGATTTGAACAAAGACCACCAGCAAGCAGGACGGGGCTGGAAAACAGAACTCTCAGTTCAGAGTAGAGCGTGGCCAAGAGCAACTCAGGAACTGAGCCTTGAGCAATGGTGCAGAGCTGAGATACTCTGCTAATCAAAGTTAACGAGCAGCAGGCGGCCGGGAGACTCTGCTGTATCTTGTGGCTGTGCATGTAGCGGTAGGCTGGGCTGAGAGCCAGGCGTAATACCTTTCATCTGTATTAATGGTGTCCTGCAGCTGTTAAATTCTGCTTTTGTAATACTGCGGAAAGTTGAAAATACGCTGAATAAATACAGTAGGCAAAGCCCCAGTGCAGGACTTAAAGCACTTTAAGAAGTTATCTAACTGATCAGGAAATAAAAACAGATCAGTAACAGGCTTCTCAATGAAGTCGGGCTCAATAAAAGAAATGGAAAGAAAAACAAAAAGGAACTCCAGGCTCCCAGCTGAAATAAGGATAGACTGGCGAGTCGGCGCAAGAAAAGGAAAAAAATAAAACGGTGAAAATGTTTCAGGAACAAAGAATAGAACTAAGGATAATGACCAATTTACGCATTTCACTACACGAGGAATGTGGTCACTGAGTCCTTTAAACTCTATTAACTATAATAAAAAAGCGAACAGACTTAAAGAGGGAGGTAATGAGTATGATTGGAATCTAGTGCGGAAGCCTGACTGAAAGATTGAAGATTTAATAATCCGTCCCGACCTAGTTTGAATAACGGCTTGAGTGCTCCTGGGAATGTTGGGAATGGCAGGACGCGAGTTGGTCCCAGCACGGTCATTACAGCGTCTTCTGTACTGCAGCCTGGCAGTACAGCTCAAACGAAACTGAAATAAATCTGTGACAATCCTGACTTACAATTCGCAGAGAGATCTACATAGAACATTTTGTTCAGCCTCTGTAGACAAACAGAGCTGTTGGGACAATATATTGTTCTGAGCCAGAGTTAGCAAGTGGGTTTTTTAATATCTTTTGACTGGGATGTTCAACCAGTGAATAGTATTACGGCCTTTACATCTTCCTCTTCACTCAGGGGTATCTTCTAAAGGAATTTTAGGAATGTACCTCCTTTACCCTTTGGTTTTGAAACAAATATTCAGTACAACTCAAAACAGTTAAAATCCTAGATGACATTCACTGACACAGTAATCTTTCAGCCTGCACATCATGTGCACCATTGTAAAATTTAACTATCAGTCACAGATAAGATTCCCTGTGAGTAGTTAGTGCTCTCCTGTTTAGTCTACAGTACATCCTATTCTTCATGGACCACAACTGGACTTCATTAACAGGTTCTACGAGATATGAAATGCATAAGCCATCTCCTTGTGGCTGGTTTTCTCCAAGGATACTGTAAATATGTGTTTTAAAGTCCCTCAAGGCAGAATTTGGAAAGAGCAGTACTTCATCCCAAGCTTTGACCCAAGGGAGAGGGAGTGTCATGCCTCCCAAGGCAGAATCCCAGGAGGTGGAAGTGTAGTGACATCTGAGATCCGCAGCTGCGTATCCAGGATGCTAGCAGCTGTGTTAGGGTAATGGTCTGTGGGAAGTCAGCAGGTTAAGCAAGCCTGCAGTCTTCCCCTGGAAGGGGAGCAACGTAAGAGCTAGGAACCTGAACTGCATCCTCCCACAATGTACAGAGACCGCACAGTCTCTCAGATAGCTGTCATGCCTAAGTGAATGAGGTGTGTGATAGTCAGAAAGCAGATGGCCTCTTGTGATGATTTTAATAGTGCAGTGTAGGCATGAGGGAAGTGCGCCAACAGTTCCAAATTGACATGTTGTCGTGGGGGTAGGTGAGAGAAAGTGTGTAAAGGTGGCCTCTGCTAGTTGTGTTAGCAGCGTGGTTGAGTCAGTAGCTGTTAGTGTGTGAGTTACGTCTGAGACTGAGTTATACAGAGTAGCTGGGAGCTCTTAGATAGTTACACCAAGGACCTGGACTCAGTTATTGCTGTGTCGGACTGCCAGTAAGATAATGAAGGCGATAAACCAGTTTCTACCAAATAGGAACAACCAAGAGAGGGTTCACACTGCTACTACGCCGCCAGGGAGTTAGACCTCGAACATGACCTTGAAGGCGTATATAGAAGCTAGGACCGAGGCCCTGAAGGTAGATCACGGGAAGTTATGTGGTGCTACTGAGGGTTGTGTTACTTAGGATGCAGATCTCTAAGCCTGGAATACTGCAGGCAAAGAGCTCAGAGATCCTCAGTTAGAATACTGGTCGCCGTGAATCCTAGACTTTCTGTAATGAAGGGACTCATAACAACAATACTCTTGGAGCAAGGATTAGATCAAGCACAGTTTTTGAGCCTAACTTTTTTTAGTTTGTATCCTGTCCAAGAAGTACCCTGTCTTGTGCTCATTGTCTGCCAAGTTAGGCTCCGGTTCTCCATGAGCCTGTATTAGAATAAACAGTCACTGAAAATTGAAGAAGCAGCAGGACTATATTAGTCTACATCTGTGTAATTTCTCATCACTTCCTCTCAGGTTTCACATTCAGGTCTCTTCCGTTAAACCTCGAAGAAGTGCTTCACCACATTGATTCAGATTACTTATCTAATCTGTTGAGTCCTTATGTTATTTTTTGTTTTTGCTGCAAAGAGGGCTTGAAATACATTAATTTTCATTTGTCCAAACAAAGTACATAATGTCTTGCTGATCCAACGAAATCAGTCAAATTTGGATCTAACAGAATAACTGCATGTTTACTTGGGAGTGTGGGAAAGTGTTGTCTATGAGGCCAGACATTTTGGTTTAATAAAACCGTCTGTAAATCTGGCTAATGCATAAGATCAAAGGGGTAAATAACAAAGCAGTACTATTGTGTTGGTAATGTATACCTCTCAATTTCCCTGGTTGTCAAAGACTGGAAATATCCCATCCTGTTGCATTATTGGCTGGTGGAAGATTGTGTTATAGATCTTAACAGAAGTATAACGCAAGAGCATTAAAATTGGTTTGATACAAATCAGTCTGTTGACTTTCTGTGGAAACATAACATGTAAACATCGCTGTACTAAGAAAAAGACATCATTGCAGATTAACCACAACGGATGTGGTTTTGAAAATTTCCCTTTGAGCTTATTTCAATGCACAATACACATTTAATGGTAATTTCCATGGCTTTCAAGTTGCCTTTACATTGAAATAAGCGAATAAAGTAAAACATAACAAGAAAAAGTGTTTTTCATTGAAGCTATTTTACATCTTCCTAATACAATCTGAGATATTTACACAGTAGTTGCTAGATTTAAAATAAGCATGAATTACTGCTGAGTGTATTTTTAACACTGTTAAAATGACGTTTAACAAAAGCAAACCCTGAAAATATCTAAATAAGATATTAGATATGCCTACATTTGCATGATGTTCAGTTTTAGCACTATAAATTGGCAATATTTTAAGGAAGGCACTTTATAGAATAGGAACAAGTTTTTAGAAAGAACCTTGCTAATCTTACTATTAACAGCACACCAAAATCATTCTACATTCAGTATTCAATCATTTCAATCTGATGTCAAATGGGATCTGAAATTTATTGCTAACAATGTATTCATCTTCCTTCTTGCTTTGTAACTCGAGTTACATGCTGGACCAATGTATAAGGTTAGTAAATTTTGGTGAGCAGCTTTGGTGTCATTGACAGAAAAGGGTCACAACATTCAGACACACAACGTGTATTTTCAACAGTCAAAGTGCAAAGTGTACAAACTACAATCTCTTCACTAATAAAAACACACATTACAATATCAGTGAGACTGGTCACACCTCATTGCAGTTACAATACACAACTTTGATAATAAACACAATGTTGAGCTACTGGACACTGTGATGCCATGTGGGGAGTGTCACAGGTTCCTGGTGGGTCCCTAAACACAGACACACCCTGAGACAAGTCTAAAGTCCAAAAATACCACATTCTTTCGACTGTCGTGAACCCAAGTGGAGAGTGCAGTGAAATCAAAGTGAGGGGTATACTACAGGATAAAACAAGCAATGGAAAACCATGCAAGCTGCCATGACTCCTACTCCCATTGTCAGGAAGTGCTTACTTCTGCCGCAACAACCTGTGGTCCAAAATAAACTATGTCCAAAACAAGATGCCAAATCATCTGCAAGGCATGCACACAATTTATACACACCCAGTACCTGAGACAGTATGACTTTCAAAAACCCAATTGAATATGGGGAGGGAATGCAGACCCCACACAGAAGATACCCCTGTCCTAAATCAAACCAAAGTGCTGCAAGACAGAAGCACTAACCACAACATCATTAGGCCAGCCAGGATTATATTAGTTAAAAATAAGAAAAAGATGGACTTATCTTTGACTTAATTTGAACATCTTTCCATCCTCTAAATGCATCTTCCAAATGCATCTTCCAATCCAACAGGGGAGTCAGACAACAGACATAAGGCAGGGTATACCCTGGGAAGGACGCCAGTCCATCACAGGGCACACACTTACACCAGAGCTAATTTTCCCAAAGCCAATTAAAGGGGAGCTGCAACTATGTTTTTGTATTACGGGATTAGAAAACAATCAGTACAGATGAGTGTATTTCAAACCACAATAAAAGTAGAATACTGTGTACACAGTAATGTGTAAAACCTTCAATTTACATCACAAAATAGATTAAATTTCCAGGTATGTGCAGTGCCATATTCTGTGATTCAGAATAAAACTTCTGTTGACTTGAAGCAGGCTTATTAATACATCTCTTTGAATCCAATAGAAATATTGCTCTTGATTTTGAGACAGTTTTACAGAGACATACAATTTACTTGTTAACTCTGCATGCAGATCATATTGGAACATTTCTGCGGTGAAATGTCTGCTGTACAACTTGTACTTATTGGCTTGAAAATCGCATTAGTCATTATAGTGACAAGTGAGCAGGAAGGGCCATTTCATGTCACAATTCTCGAGAAGTCTCACTCTCGTCCGATTTCACAAAGTTCAAAATTGTGTGCTTAATTCGAATGAGCTAGTTTTCCAGTGGCAACGTTCAATGTAGGAAATGTGCAATCTGTATGGCCACTCTACTGAAAGTTTATCACTCAACATGTGTTCATTACTTCCAAGGTTTTACTAGTGTTAAGCATTTTTAATTATTTTTGTTATACCATAGTTTACCATACCAGTACACGTTAACCAGGATTTCTCCCTTTTAACTGTCTCCCATTCCACAACAAAGAGAGCGTCTTGTCACCTGTTTCAGGAATAATGGTATTTTTGTGCTAGAACATACAGTATAAAAAAAAAAGCCTAAAAAGGTCATGTTTTAAGAGTATGGTTGTGGCCAAGCAGTGCACTGCCCCAGCTTTGCTGATGACTTGACATCGCTGAAGTAGAAAACTCAAAATGAAAGTGAAAGAACTCACCAAGAGAGAACGTAATATAGATAAAAGGAATCCTTTCGCTTTCACAGCGTGATCAATTAAAAAAAGAGCAGCAATGCTCAGGTTATTCACTTCACTGTTACGTTTCGAGATACTACTGTTAACGTTTCATCTGTAGACGTTGTTTATAGAATGACTCGTAATGCCATTTCTTTGACGCTGTTTGTGCTTTTCCCTCTGGCAAACTACAAACATCATGATACAGTGTGGGCAGAGGGTAAGTATATTCCAACTCTATTACTGCGTAGCATAAAACAAACATGAAAGAAGAAAATGAAGAGTGTTATTTAATGATTAGCCTGATTGCGTTAATTACTTTTCCGACGGACCTGAACACTAACTGCGAACCCTGTAGCACGCCTGCAACATTCCCTAGTGTTGCAAACTCAGGACAAAAACGTAAGAACGTCGATCCATTACTCAAATAGAAAATACTATGCAGGGAGAAGGGAAGTATGTACAGTATTACTGCATTTATATAGGTTAAACACTAACTTTTCTTAATGGAAACGTTCTTTGCCTAACTGTAAGTAGTCCAGCGGGTCAATGATTGGATGTGAATGTTACTACTGTACTGTATGTCTTGAAGTTTATTGTAACGCTGTAACAAGCCGCCAGAGAAACAAATATACAAAAATATACAGAATTTCTCAAAACAGGACATAACCTGCGTGGTTTCTAGTAACTCTCATATTCCAAACATGAAGATATTTATTAATATACGACGACAAGCAAATCTTTTTATACTGAAAAATCTTTCGATACTAAATCAATATTTAGAGACCGCATCCTGTACATTTTGGAGCTCTAACCTAGTCGCAGGAAGGTTTATTGACAATTTATAAAGTGTAATAAATATTTATTATTCAAACAAAACAATTTAAGGTTACTGTTTCAGTGCATTACAAATTTTAGACAAGTTGCTTTGCAGAAGTGAGAAAAACAGGAACATTTCAAAAGCAGGACTGACTAGTACCTGGTCCTGGAAGAACAGACTGTCTGCAGGAATTCCAGGTCTAGTTAAATAATAGCACATGGACAGCCAAGAAAGCTGCTGAATTGGCCCAGTTAAGACAGGTACAAGCTGGATTAGCTCATTAAGACCTGAGTTGGAATAAAAACATGCAGGCATGCCAGCCCTCTGGGACTAGAGATAGACACCCCTGTTTCAGTGTTTAAATCACCTAAGCAATCACTTTCTAAGATGAATAAGAGCTCAATAAAGTCAGGAGAGATATGGTGAAGTGAATATAGTTTACCAACCAATATTTATTGCACTTATATTATCATAAGTGCAATTATTATTAGAATTAGTGACTAACATTCTTGTAAATGTATGGTGTGAATAGATGGGGGCTGTGACTGTGCAGGATTGGAAATAAGAGAGCACACTGTGTATTTGAAGGGGACTAAGATCCTGATAAACCTGAAGAGCACACTGATCTGGAAACACAAGTTAGGAAGGACTTTGAAAAATCAGAGAACGTATACATGTTTTAAGGCAGAAGTTAGTGAAAAGCACAGCAACGTGTTGATTATGGATGATTATAAAAAGAAAATAGAAAAAGTAAGGAAATCATATTTTACACATGATTTCACCAAAGAGAACATGGACAGCGTGGCTCAGACCTGCTTTGGTTTAAAAATAATAAGGTAACAGAGGCAGAAGACTGGCAGAACTTCGACCGCTTATAATTCACTGAATAGAGTGACATGATGAATAGACATAATGGTATTTTTCCAGTAATACTTAAAAAGAGATATACTACTACTTGGACCTTATCGCTGTTATTGATGTTCAGATCATGGAAAGTTTCTAGCAGCAAGGAAAACAGTATATTGAAGAATCAGGTCCTGAGTTGGTCTCTAGGTTAACAGATCTTGTAGCCCAGATCTTGGACTATAAGATCTGTCTGTTGGGTCTGTTGGAGTTCCTTCTTACTAGCTTGATGAATGAATCTATGTACAGTATAGGAAGGATGATTGGATGCTCAAGGAAACCATATTGAAAAATAAAATTCTTACTCACCTGTAAACCACAGTTCATCCACAAAATATTTTACTAAATATATGTGTAATATTATATATAGCTATATACATATTTTCATATTTATATATCACAAACATATCTCCTGTTGGAATCATCCAGACATAACGCGTTTTATTTTGACGCCATCATTTCGTATTACAAAAAAGTTAAGACTTAATATTTTAAATTACTGTTTGGTTCACACAAGCACAGTGGAACTGGGTTCAATTTGGACCTGGGGTGCTATATGTGTGGAGTTTGTATGTCCTCCTTGTGTCCCTGCTGGTTTCCTCTGGGTGCTCCAGTTTCCTCCCACAGTCCTGCTGGTAGGTCTATTGGCTTCTGGGAAAATTGGCCCTGGTGCGAGCGAGTACCCTGTGATGGACTGCTACCATGGTTACTGTTGCCGTTACCCTAATCTGACGCTTGTCTGGATGCACCCTGGCTCCCTTGCAGCCCTGAATTAGAAAAAGCAGTTAGAAAATTGATTTATGGATGTTTGACTCATATGACTGAATAATATTACAATATTATTCACTAAACTAAATCAGTAATAGCATTTTATTTCCATTAAATCAGGGTTTATCTCTACACCTTTTCACGGTTTAGCCCCACAGCTCTTAACTGTTTGAATTACACATACAGTAATTACTGTTGAAAGTTCTTGAATAGTTCAACACATGTACAGACATACACATGAACAAACTGTGAGAAATATGATGTATGCAGCAACTTTAAATTTGCTTCAGACTGGAGACGTTCCTAGTGACTTTTACATTGAGCTGATTTTCTTTAACACTCTGGCAGGTACAGTTATATATTATAATATAAACAGGCTAGACTGTATGTACTGTATAGTAACCTAAATAAATAGGCAACAAAAATAGGTTTGATGCATATGGATTATTTTCAAATTGTATTTAGAGTATAATGGCTTACTTTGATTTTCACTGTATATAAAATACTGACCTAATTAGAGTTGCTGTCCATAAATATATGTACTCTATATGCAACTACAAAATGGCTTTAAAATACATGTAGAAATAGAGTGCAAATGTGTAATTATTAACTAGTAGAGGCAATAGGTTAGGAATATTTTTGAGAACCAGACAGAAGAGTGAAATATTTTCAACGGTATAAAGTGGTATTTTTTTTCTTTTCCCTTTAAATACATTGTTTAGGCTCAAGTCCCATTGACCAAAAATATATGGGTTTTTCAAAGAAGGCAACAAAGCAGTTGGTGCAGAGCTACAGTGTATAGATAAAAATATATTTGCAACAAAGCTGACAAGTTTTCTCTCTAGTCCTTCATTTCCTTTGTTTTAACCTTTATTAGATACAAATGCCACAGCCACACATGGGGAAGAATGAGAAAAAGTAGGCTGTGCTACCCGTCTTGAGACTAATTTACTAATCTTTGGTCAATATATGAGGTTCAGTGTCAGTTACAGGAGAGGATCATTCCTCGTTTGACGGCATCCACACAGCCTGTGCATACCCCAGGAGTCGAAGGAGTGTGACAAATAGTGCCCTATTCACAGAATTCACAGCTGGCCAAGTCTGCCCCTGGCCAAGTGCTTTTACCAGCTGTGCCAAATACAGGCCTCCCGTATTATTCTGTTAATCTAATTGGATATCTCTATGTAAATTATCTTGCTAGTATGCGGAGCAACTACTATATATATAAAAAAACTCAGGAATTTGTCAAACGCAGGCATTAAGGTTTTCAGACACATAGCTAGCAGACTTTAGGATACTCATCTGTTTGCTGTTGGAGCAGAGTGACCAGTGAAAATGAGAAATATCTGGGTAAAGTACAGATCTCAATGTCCTGAAGTGTTTGGTATGGCTAATTTAAAAAATAAGTTAAGTATTTTTTGCAACAAAAATAAAAAGAGTAAGTGCACACTTCCAGAAAAAATAATATGGAAAGCATAACAGTCTTATAACTTCTTTCTAAAGTTGTATTTCATAATACAGTGTGTCTATTTATGGCAAAGAAAGTGGAGTTTATAAGTTTTGTTTCGCCTAAATATCTGAAATTACATTTGCATTGCTGTTGGTGTAGAGCTTGTTGGTAACATTTGTATGCATTAAACAACCAAACCTGTGTAATTAAAACAGTTAACAATAATTTAATTAAAATAAGTAAAGTTGCATTATGAAAATGAATGCTCTTCTCCTTGTTTTCGATCTGTGCATTATCATGGAGGTAAAACTTGTTTCAGCTACAAAAGCAGCTCCACTTGCTGTATTAAAAAAACATAAATAAGTTCAAAATGCAATAAGTGGCAGGTCAGTTTATCAGAAAATATAAAGAATGCTAATATGATGAGATCACCAAGTAAAGCAAATTGCTTTTGAACTTGTCAGATAGCTTTTGTGACTGCATATTAGTAAGATTATTTATATGGCCCCATAAGTTGGACCACCATTATATTTAAAATGTTTTTTTTCTCTTCTGAAATATCTTGTGAAAGGAAATGTATTGAAAATTAAGAGTAATATCACCCCAATTTATAACCCAGATGAATAAGAGCTAAACACAGACCTATAATATGAGTCTTAATTGTGGTTTTAGAGACTATCTATACATCTATACGCATATCTGTAATGAGAAAGCCACTCATTCCCAGTATGAACCGTAGCAGAACAAATTCCAGAAGGGCCCGAGTAGGAAAAAGGGACAGCAGTCTATTTAACACTACAGTAAGTCCATGCACTTAGATATACGGTGCCCTCCGTTGGTATTGTATTGGGACAGTGAAGGCAGCACTGCTATTTTTGCTGTATACTCAAGCAATTCTGGGTTGAGATTAAAAGATTAATATGAGGCTTCATTCTAAAATGTTAAAGCATATATGCACAGAAATACCCAGAAATAAAGGGTGACTTTCGGCAACATCATATTTATTCTTATCATCTCAAATCCGAATTTCTGGAGTATATGCAAAAATGGCAATGTTGACTTCACTGTCCCTAATCTTATGGCACTGTATTCCACTCAATATCACATATTTAGTTCATTTTCAAGAAAAGACTGTTTTCAATGAAGGCACAGTAGGTCAAAGTGCGTGGGTGTACTATAGTGTTTTATGAGCTGCAATAGACTGGTGTCCTGTCTATGATTTTGTCCTGCTTTAGATTATTTTTGTCCATTAACAGTCCTTAATCTGGCACAAGAAGATATAATTGGAATTTGACAGTTGTGTTATGTAACAAGAGCTTTGATTTCTGCACTTTTGTGATTTTCTCCCAGTCATTTATGGCCACAACATATACTGTGCAACAATAACTGATCTCTATTGTTTTATATTATCAGTTCAAATATATTCATGTAGCAGGGCTGTGAGCATTGTTGTGGAGGAGCATTTCAGATTGAGGCCAATTCATTTTGTAGGTAGATTATATACTAGGGCTGAATTTCAGAGGCATTTTGTACCTGATAACTCACTGGCTGTGTTTCTTTCTTTTCAGAGACAGGGTATTGCTCTCCCCCAGCCCCAGTACGTGACACAGAGCATCCAAATCTAGCCAGGAGGTTTAACAAAGGGGCAGTTTTTCGCTACAACTGCTCTGTGGGTTATGTTAGAAAAGCTGGGACCTCCAATCTCATTCGCTGTGTGAAAAAGAATAACACACTTGTGTGGTCGGAGTCCAACCTAATATGCATCAGTAAGTGTCCTAGATTTCTTTTTATTCGTGAGAAATAAATCACAATTAGCCACCTGGTTACTAGAAAAAGTGCTTTGTATGTATAGTGAAAAAGAGCAACGCAAACCACAAGGCCTTCAACAAAAAAGGAAGTAGTATGTAAGTTAAACTTATAGAAAAAAAAAACTTACATTTATAAGGGCCTCAGCCTGAATAAAAAATTATGAAACAGAAGCACTATCTATTATTCAAGAATGAAAACATGATTGGGGTTCACTGTATGATCCAATATGACTTATGTTCTAATCATTTAACCAGCTATGAAAAAGACCGAAGCATACAAAAATAAAATAATGTAAAGAGATGTAAACCTAAATAAATTAGTTCATACAATAATTCCACATCATGCAACTGAAACGATGCACAGTACAGAAATAGCAATGCGGATGAATCACAGGGTCTAAAGATGCAACAGGGATATGTATGTTTAGGAAGCAGCAGAAGATGCTTCACAATCTTAAAAGGCAAGACAACCTTATGAATGTCTTAAGGTCACGTAAAATTGAGAAGAATAGGCTCATCCTTAAATATAGCATTGTTGGAGACTGGAACCATCTTATCCAGCCAAATTATCAAAGCCAATATCATAACGTCTTTGAAAAACCCACCAGATGAGATCCTAAGGTCAATTAGTTGCTAAAACCTAAGTGCACTAGTGAGGCCAAATGGCTTCTTTAGGGTGCAAACATTTGTTTCTTCTTAAGCATGTCAAAGATGTGCAGTCCTGATCCCACTAAGTATACTAGCAGTGTCTGATAAAATCTTTACTTCAAATGTCTCACTCAGTTACCTTATAGGGACAAATGCTTTTATTCTGAAATGACAAGGAACCCCTATTATTGCACATAGAGGCAATTCAACTGATTGTGTATTTTGTTAACGTAATTTTGGGCACCTGAACCTAGGTTTGTCACAGCAAAGAAGGTAAATACTTCTATTCTCAACATATTTTAGTTTTTGGTTTTTCTTCACTGGCATTAAACATTCACTCCTAAAAGTATTCCATTTGAGTATGAAAATATTCACTTTATTATGTCATTTGTAATTAACAAAAATCACTGGAAGGGGGTGAATACTGCTACAAGTATCATCTTCTAATCATAAATGAAAAGCTCAAGCATTTTTTATTCCTATTTTAGAATCATACTAAACATAACTATACAAAAGACATGTACTGTAATTTCTCTACATAAACTGGAAGCATGGTTCACAATTATCATCTTCACAGCTAACTTACTACAGAATTAGATGGTCAGATGTAATCCCAAAAGAAAAATGTTTTTTTCTGTTCATTTCAGGAATTAAGTGGGACTACCTACTTCTCTTGACACATTACAATTACAGATTTTGTCAACAGTTATACAGCTGTACACTAAAATGTGTTATGTTTTCTGTTTCACTGCAATAGCTGACCCAAAGTTAAAAAGAACAAAAACGTCAGGTAAGTAGGTGCTTTAGAATTTTACTTTCATGTTTCTTACCACACTGTTCTTTCATCGTGCGTATTCTGCTTTGCAGTTCATGAATATATACAGCACCTTGGACAAAGACCAATCAAACTGTGCTCTGTATGTACAGTAGCTGAGCCCTAAGGAGATGGAATCATTTATTGAAATTGTACTTGTCTGTGTTCACTGGGTATAGTGTTGCTGTATATAATTTTTGCCAGCAGAGAAACAAAATCATCCCCTTAACTTTTGCAAACTTAACCCAGAAGACAACATTTTACATTTACTGGTATTATTTTAAAAATCTTATTTTATTACAAATTACAAATACAAATAGAATACTAAAAGTGCCTTTAAACCACCATTGGAATAATCTTGATTTCAAAACTCTTGGAACAGCTGCTGTATAAGCTCTCACAGCAGGTATAACATGATAATTGCAAGACCACAACATTATATTTAGAACATGAATTATTATAGTGTGTAATCCATAATTCTGGTAATTTGCTTTATTCCATATGATAACCATAATGTTTTCCATGCTTGTTCTGTTATTACTGCTAGTGCTCATAGTGCTGTTACTTCACACATTGCTTACATCTGAATATTAATTGTGCTTTTATCTTTCCTGCAAATTCAGATGCTTTGCCTTTGACTGTTATCTTTACCTTACCTTTGTGCGTCAGACTAAGGGACTTTTGTTCGTGTAAAAAATTCTCTCTGACCTTTTCACAAACCTGTTTAGTACTTCAGATAATTCACTGCCATTCCATGCATAAAGTGATTTTTAAAGAAGATAATAGACGTTTTACCATTTCTGAGAAAAAGATATCTCTGTCAGCCCCAAGCAGTTTGCAGTTAAGACTTCTAAATCTGATATAAGGCCAGCCTTCCTCCATGTTGTAGGAATGATCGATTGCACAAAGTCCACTAAAATAACAAAAATGCTTTTCAGACATTAACTGTGACATTAACTGTGTGTAAAATCTTTTATAGAACTATGTAGCGGGGCAAAAATAACAGGGAAGCTGTAGTGGAGATGATGAATGTGTAATGATCAGTTCTATCCGGACCCTATGCAGACGACACAATCCAGAATAGTGAGGAAGGAATACACTAGGGAAAAGTCATGCAGGAATGGTGCTGGTGATCCGGGGAGGTGTGACCGAGGCGAACAGTCCAGAATAAATCCAAATGGGGAATCCAAAAAACGAAAGCAAAAGGTCCAAGGCTGGGAAATCCATCCAAACAGGAGATTAAAATCAGGTGCCAGGTCAGGACCGGCGGGGGGAACAAGGACAGGAGCAGGAAGTTAAAAACATAACGGAGCCAGGCGCAACCAGGTCCCGGGCTCACACGATGCAGGGATCAGCTGCAGAGCCCCGGGTGAAATGAGCACCTGGTTTTTAAAGGCTAACAGAAACAGGGAAGAAACAAGGAACAGGTGGCAGGAATGATACAAACGAGGAAGGGCTGGAGCACCCTTAAGAGGAGGTGTTGCAATCGTGACAGAATGTAATAGACTTCAAGTAAAATAAAAGGATAATGTATAACACAGCTGTTCTGTTTGCAATTTTTGCCTCTAACTCGAGTGGCCCAATCTTATTTTATTTGTTTTGGTATGATGTCATTTTAATTGTTTAGGTACAATATAAGGCATCAGACATAAAAGGAGTAAAGAATATAATTTGACCTCACTCTGAGAAAAACTCAGGATTCTTGCAGGTAGCATACATTCAGATTACCAGGGTTAACACATTGAAGTTTGTGTATAACATCTTCGCAATGAAGCATATGGAAGCTATGTGGACGTCCATTTAAATTGAGCATAGGATGCAGTTCTTTAACCAAAGGGTTGTGGGAGAATGGAACAAGCTGCCCAGCATTATTGTTGAAGCTGACACCCTGGCTTCTTTCAGTAAACAGTTGGATGAGATACTTAGATCTATTACCTCTTGTTTCTAGCCTTTCTGATGTCCTTAAGCTCTTATGGTTTGGTTGCTTATGTCACGTAGCAGTTCCTTCCGGGCCCTATGCGGACGACGCGAACCAGAATAGTGAAGATACACGAGGGAAAAAGTCATGCAGGAAAGGGTCAGGATACAGGGGGGCGTGTCCAAGGTGAGCTGGTGTACTGGGAAAGTGAGTCCGGGCGAACAAACAAAGCTGAAGTCCAAACGGGAGAGCAGAGTCCAAAGCCAGGAGATCCATCCAGGGGTTAAAACCATCAGCCGGGTCGGGACCGGCGGGGCAGGGGATCAGGAACAGAAAGTTAAAACCATAATGGAGCCAGACGCAGCAGAACCCCCGGAATCTCACGATGCGGAAATCAATGAGGAACCAGGAGTGAGGTCCGCGTCTGGCTTTTAAGGGGGAGCGGGAATAGGGAACAGGTGCAGACAATGGGAGGGAACGAGGAAGAGCTGGAGCGCCCTTAAGAGGAGGGGTTAGCGATCGTGACAGCTTAGATGTACCAAACCATACGCTAGATGTATTTTGCAAGTGTAACATGCAATGGCGTGTCGTGCACGCAGTGGTGCTGTGTGAATATCAGTGTATCTGTGAACTCTTTCTGCTCGATTATCAGTTGATTATCAGTTTCAGCATTTCAGACTTAAGTTAGCTGAAGTCTTGGGACCAATGGAGCGGGTTAAGGGTTGCCAGTCCTGAACTGTTAATCATAGACATCCATGGTGCTCATTGTTGCTGTGCTATGCTCATGTCATGCTCTAGCAGTGAATTATTGTTTTGTAGTCCATTGTCAGCATTATGTGTGAAAATTAATTTTGTAGTCTTGATTCTGAATTGCAATATTTAATGACAAAATTAATAAGGATATTGTATATTCCTATCAAGATACCCCTTTGCCTCCTTAAAGAAAAAGAACTAACAGCACAAATTAGAATGAGATATTCTTAATTGAAAGAGATGATCAGGCTAATTTCTAATATCCCAGGCTACAGTGGATGGAAAAAGCCTACACACCCTTATTGAAATTGCAGGTTTTTATAATGTAAAGCCAGAAATCAAGATAAATCATATCAGGCATGTCAGACATTTTTCCATCTTTAATGTGACCTTACAACCAACAAAATTCAAGAGAGAAACAAATAGAGAATTATTAGGAAAAGTAATTGAAATTAAGAAACCTACAACACCCTGGTTACATAAGTGTGCACACTCTTTTATAATGGGAGCTATGTTCAGAGTTAACCAATCACATTCAAAATCCTGTCCAAAGGTAAGCAGCATACATCTGCCATCAAGGAAAGTGATTCTGATTAACCCCAAATAAAAATCAGCTATTCCTGTAGGATTTCCTTGAAACTTTCGTGGTTGCATCGTACTGGGATAGCCATGGTCTGCAAAGAGCTGACAAAACATCTACGGGATTTCACTGTTGAAAGTTACCGATCAGGAGAGGGGTATAAAAGACTATCAAAGGCATTGGATGTACCATGGAGCACTGTGAAGACTATCATCAACAAGTGGAGAAAATGTGGCACCACAGGGACATTGCCAAGATCAGGACGATCCTCCAAGTTTGATGACAGGACAATGAGAAAACTTATCAGGAAGGCTACCAAGAGGCCTGCAGCAATATTAAAGGAGCTGCAGGAATTTCTGGCAGGTACTGGTCACTCCTTGCATGTGACAACAGTCTCACGTATTCTGCACATATCTGGGCTATGGGGTAGGGTGGCAAGACAGAAGCCATTTCTCACAAAAAAGAACATCCAATCCTGTCTAAAAATGTCTTATGGTCTGATGAGACAAAGGTTTAAAACGTATCTAAAAGATATGTTTAACGTTAAGACAACACAGCTCATCATCCAAAAAACACTACACCTTCTGTGAAGCATGGTGGTGGCAGCATCATGCTTTGGGGCTGCTTCTCTTTAGCTGGGACAGGGGCTCTAGTCAAGATAGATGGGATAATGACTAGCTCCAAATACCAAGATATTTTTGGCACAAAACCTGCTGGCCTCTGTCAGAAAGCTGAAGCTGAAGTTGAAGAGGAATTTCACCTTTCAACATGGTAACAACCCAAAGCACACATCCAAGTCAACCAAGGAATGGCTTCAGAAAAGGAAGATCAAAGTCTTGGAATGGCCCAGTCAGAGTTCAGACCTCAATCCCATAGAAAACCTGTGGAATGAGCTAAAGAGGGCTGTGCACAGGAGATCCCCTGCTTGAATTTTTATGCAAGGAAGAGTGGGATAAAATTGCAAAGTCCAGGTGTACAAAGTTGATTGAGACTTATTCACAAATACTTACTTGTCTAATAAATGCAAAAGATGCTCCCACAAAGTATTAGTTGGGGGTGCACACCTACGCAACCAGGGTGTTGTAGGTTTTTTAATTTCAATTATTTTTCCTAATTATCGGTTTGTTTTTCTCTTGAATTTTGTTGGTTGCAAGGTCACATTAAAGATGGAAAAATGTCTGACAATGGGTTTACATCACAAAAACTTGCAATTTCAATAAGGGTGTGTAGACTGTTTATATCCACTGTACGTTATAAGGAATTAAATTACCCTGGGTACAATAGAATCATATGCTTTGAAGACATACAAAATACATTTTGAGACTTTTTTGTAGAAGAAAATGGTATATTTCTGTCTGTTCTGGTGCCTTTTAGATAACCCAACAAGCTTTTTGTGAATATCCTTTTTTTAAACAATGTATCGTTTCTTTCAAGCTAGTTGTTACCTCTTTCATTATCAGCAGTACATTGTTAAAGAATTTAAATTATTTTTATTTTATAACCCCATTTTAATGTTCAGTATTGTCTTAAACGTTGCATACATTTATACAATGTAGATGAGGAAAGCCTACAGCATTTCTCGTATCTGTACAAACAGTGCCTTGCAAAAATATTGAGACCCTTTCACAGTTTTTAAATTTTGTTGATTTAAAGGTGTTAACTTGGAAGTAGCAATTAACATTTATTATAAACATACCCTAGTCCACACATTCAAAGCAAAAACAAAGAGAAAGTTAATAGGTACTTCATATGGAAGAAAAACAGAAAATACATGATTGCATAAGAATTTAAAACCAATCCTTTGGGAAACCTAAATCAATACATGTGAGCAAAACTACCTTAAGGAGTCACACAGTTAGTTAACACGATAACAGTGGTTTACATGATTTCAGAATAAATACACCTGTTTCTGTAACATACCTCAGTCAGGTAGAGAAGTTATAAAAAGATTCAGCTGTGAAGACCAAGAAGCTTTTACAACAACTGAAAAAACACAGATCAGGAGAAGGGTAAAAAAACATTTCAGAGGCCCTTAATACCTCTGAGCGTTTTGAAGACAATCATTAAGATCAGGAAGGTGCCCAGATACTGCCTAGATCAAGCTACCCCTGCAAACTGGGCAGTCGGGTAGAAGGAAAGTGGTTTCAGATGGGCACCATGAGGCGACGTTGTAAGAGTTACAGAGTGGATGAGATGGGAGAAAATGTCCATGAGTCAACGATATCCAAGTCACCCCACAAAGGGGGTTTGTATAGAACTGAAAAAATCCATCCCAAAGCCCACATGGGGTTTCTAACAAAGCACCCAAGTGATGTGGCAAAAGATACGACAAAAAAAAAACTTTTTGGCCTAAAAGCAAAGGGTTGCATCTTGAACAAACTCAAAATAGTGCATCACTCAGTCATCAACATTACTACTGTCAAGAATGGTGGCAGCAGCATTCTGTTATAGTACTGCTTCTCATCAATAGGGACTGAGAAGTTTGTCAAGACTGATAGGAGCATAGATAGAGCAAGATACAGGCCAAGTTTAGAGGAAAACCAGCTTGAGATCTAGAACATTGATAGAAATTCACCATTCAGCAGAACATGGATCCAAAGCACACTATAGAAGCTTACGAATAAGAAAGTGAATCTCCTTGAGTGGCCAAGTCAAAGTCTTGAATCCTATTGAGAATTTGTTGAAGTAATCCTAGAGCAACCCGAGAGTACTCAAGTACATCTGCCAAGAAGAACGGGTAAACATTGCACCAAGGAGGCGTGCAAAGTTAGTGTTGACTTACCAGAAAGACTTGCAGCCGTTTTCACTGCCAGAGTTGCGTCCATTAAATGCTTATTTAATGGGCCTGCTTATGCAATCAATGCAGTGCATATTTCAGTTCTTCTCTCTAATTTTCTTCTGACCTTTACTGTAACTTACTTTACTGTAATGTGCTGTTTATTGCAACGCTAACTTTGCTGTAACTTAGCCTTAGAAGTCTTCAGTCTGAACATTCAGTTTTTTTTAAATAAATTATTAAGTTTAAAAAAATGTGCCTGCATGCATCTGAAGGATTTCGCAAGGCACTGTAAATTCCGCTGTGAAACGATGAGTTTGATTGTATCTGAGATTTTATTCAGTATTCCTCAAAAAGCTTTTTCTCTGTCCTCCAAAAGCACTGCCAGTATTATCAAAGGCCTCATTAACACCCACTGCAGTACAGCCAGAAACAGCAAGTACCTATAGGACAACTCCAGCTTCAACAACGAAGGAGATTGTTCACTCCGAAACAACGTCTCCCTACATGCCATCCCAAACCGACCCATTGCTCACAGAGTTCACAGTTTCAAGTACAGGTCAGTTTTCCTTTTTTTTTTAAAGTAACTGTGGAGATCAGTTAAATGTAGACAATTGACAAAGGGTAGAAGTAAAAGTTATAATACCATTGTAGCTTTTGTTAACATTATAACAGACAAAACCAGTGCATCTAATACAATACAGCCTTTTTACCGAGCCATGAAATGCATTATATAATATACCAGAATCCTGTATACCTTTAAAAATGATGTACCTGAGCATAGAAAAAACATCAAATACTTAATTTGGAAAGTGACCTGTATAGCTTTCAATAAACATTTCTAGACGACACTTCATACTGTGGATTTAAAAATTGAGCTGAATGCTATTGCCTTAGCGCTGTATGCTTCCCACTCACTGGTTTCATTCCTTAGATGACTGATGTACTGAGTTTAAGTCCATTTCTTTTTTAAAGCCTAAACTGTTCACAAAGGTGGGAGGTACACACACAGAACAGTGGTAGAGTCTTAGGTGAAAGTATAATGACAATACCTGGGCTCGCTGGGCAATGCCAGTGTACTGACCATCTCTAGCGCAGGAATAACCACTCTTTGTCTTTCCATTAATGTCCTCGTATCATTTCTCGTGCAAGGTATCCATTTGTGGGGATATCTGTAATTAATTGTTTTTGACTGTGCCTATTCATGTTTTTTTGTTTGTTTGTTTGTTTGTTTTTCTGTAAACAAATATCATATTTCACCTGACAATCAGAGCTTGAAAGCCATACAACAGAAAAGGCCTTAGAATCCGAAACTACAGAAGGAGCGGAGTTTAAGATTAAGGGTCCTTCCACCTTCTCAGTTTTAACGTCTACGTCACTGCCAGCCCACTCCCCATCAGTACTGCCCTCTTCACCATCCCTGCCCACTCCTGGAGTTAAAAAAGACTCCGTTCAGGGAGCAGAAATTACTACTCCGCCAGTTGGTAAGATTACAGCATGTTCATCTTGGTTTTTGTGTTTAATGAAGAATTCTTGCTGCCACTACAATTATCCTAACCAACACTTGCCACTAAGTTTTGCAGAGACTTGTTTTGTTTCTGCTAAGGTTTTGTAATATACTCTAGGAAGGCAGTATATTGCTCAGCTTTATTTTAGGCTCTGGACACTCTCTTAAAGATTTTGGAAGATGTTATAGCTTTATTGGCCGCATTGATTTACTGGTAACTGTTAAAGCTCATTAAAGTTTAAAATCACTCTTCTAGATCGTTCGTTGTCTCAGATTATGAATATTTATGTGTAACTTAACATTATCAAGGTATTTGTTTTGTAATTGAATAGAATCATTCCTGTCTCCTATCTTATTGTGGGAAGAGAAGCAAAACGATTATAAGAGGCCAGATAAAAAGCTCAACTAGTACTGTCCATGAAGCTGTTCAGACTATTTCAAATGGATGAATCTGTATAGGACTTTTCTACATAACATCCCATGCTGAACGTTCTTCACTCTAAAAGTACATTTTGGCCCTCTTTGTGCAAAAGGTTTGTGAAAGATGAAGACTACCTTCCTTATTTTCACAGAGGCTAAAGCACTGTTTCCCATTGATTGTTTTAGAAGGAATGAACATTTTGATTTTCAGCAAAACCAGGACAAAGTTAAAATGGCTAGGTAGTTTGTTCCATGCTCCTACAGTTATTTCATTGTAATGAACTCACAAAAAAACATTGAAAAATTGAATTTATCTCTGAAAGAAGACATCTAACACAGTTCTCTGTCACCCTGTCATATTCCCAGCTCTATTGCTACCTTACACCTTGGGCTTAACATTGCTGGAGCCATCCTTGTTTCAGATGTGATGCTTCTGGCTTTCATCCTTTCTGTTTCACCTGCATCCTTCTGGTTGTGATTTGGTGTGACTGGTTTGTTTCTGTCTCATCCATTCTTTTACGTTATTCTTAAAGTTTGTTAAAAATGTAAGTCAAAAAGGTCTTTTAATAACCACTGTATGAAATCAGTACTGCTGGTGTTTTTGTCCCATTAATTTATATTCTTTGTAATACTTGTATTTTGGTTCCTGGATTTTATTATCAACTCCATTCACCTGTCTCATCTGTCTCATCATCTCCTTTAAAATCTTCTAAGAGATTTGAATTTTGCATTTTTCTGTCTTTTAAAGATAATTATGGATATCTTGTTTGGGCTATCAGCACAAATAAACGTATGCTTAAATTTGTTTCATTTTAGCTAAAGTAATTTATAGGTCTGAGCTTTGTATCCATGTGGAGCAAATATTCCCACTGATTTAAATCAACTCTGGGATGGCAGTGACTTCCAACACATCTTGCTTGTGTAAACAATCTGTCAACAGTTGGTAGTTACTGTAAATTAATCAGTGGTATACCACTCTAGCATAATAAAATGTTTCAAAAACATTATGATCATTGGTTACTCGGTAGATACAAACAAGAGCAAATAGTCAATAACATCACAGTTACTGAATTCCTTAATCATCACAGCATTCTTTCTGATATCTTCAATAACATACTTTAAAATGCATGTGGCATGTGGCTGGGATATCTTAACTTTGCTTTGTGTTTTATTCACATGATGCTGTAGAGTAATATCGCTCCAGTTTCCAAATCAGATTTTGTTAAGTTGCAGTCCTAGAATACTAAGAAGAGTGAGAAATAACACTTGGTTATTTACTGTAAATCACAAACGGAGTCATTTTGACTCAGAATATTATTTTTGCAACCAAAGAAAAACAACTCAGGATGTTTTGGTTTTAATTTGAGTAATTATATATAAATGAGACACAGTCACTTGACTGCATGTTGAATCGGTACAAACAGAGGTGAGGTTTCAGATACTTTTACACTGATTTTGGTTAATATGTTTGTTTCTGCCAGCTTCATCTGTTTTGATTCTTATTTTTTCAGAAATCTCTGTCTCCTCAGTTACTGGTGCTGTAGCTGGAGGTAAGCAAAAACAAAATTATTTCTAGAGCAGCAAACGACTAATTATTGCTGCATTGCTGCATTGTTGGTTAGTAATTTTTTCTTTCATTGTTTTTTTCCCAGTAGGAACCACATTCACAGTGATCATTCTCGCATCCGCAGTCATGTTTTATGTCTGGAGGATATACCGGTAAGAGAATTAATGTTGCATTACTATATAGGCCTTAAAGCTTCCATGCAGCCTCAATAGGGGACCCTATTGCGTCATATCAGTTCAGACAACAAGCAGCTCATTATTTCCATGAGGTTTTCAAATGACTCATACACATTTGGTCACAGAAGGGCGAGGGTTAATAAAGTTAATCTGACTTAAACTGAGTCCTTTCAACATCCCGTTTCACAATGGAAAAAGGCTCTTTTGGATGTAATATTTTTGACATATACTGTTTTTTATATAAAATAATAAATTTAATATAACTTGCTAGGCTCCTCCTAGTTTCCAGTGTTGTCAGTGGGTAATGCAGCACTCTTCCAGTTGGTGCTGATTTTCCTGTTAGGCACAGTGGAGCTGACAGTGTGTCGAGTACTGAATGGCTCCATTGGGTGAGGGTGTTGAAAGACCGAAGAGATGTGAAGGATGGGTGTGGTGGGTGAGGAGTGTCACACAAGATTATCTATCATTTTAAAACTGGGCACGATGTAATAATCAGCTGAGATCAGTTGCTCCGGTTCTTGAAGGAGACTCTTTGGCCCTCCACTTGTCTACGATTAGTAACTTTTATCAAAAAGCTTTTATGCCGAAAGTGATTGGGCCCTGCCGCGAAAAACAAATGGGGCCACATTTATGCTTAAAACTAAATTTGGCAGCATCTGTATACCACTGTATCAAAGGCCTGAATAAAATCGCAGGTACTGTATGGATCAAATGAGAGCTCCTCTTTCTTTTAAGCCATCCCAGGTCGAGGACCCCCATCATGCCATCAGAACTCCAACCCATCTCTAAACCACTTAACAACAAAGACGTCACCTTGAACGTGCCAGAAAATGAAGATGAGGAATAACATATTCATTAAAACGGCAAATGTTAGTGTAACGCATTGTTTTGTAAATAATTCTGCTGCTGTCAAAACCCTTTTGTGATACGACTGCCTGCTCTGCATTAGTAATCATTATGAACTTGGAATATGAGAGCTTTTATGAACTTGGGATGAGTTGTTGGGATGAGGGTTTACCTAGACAGCAATGAAATGTTATTTATATTATATTTATTCAAAACTTTACTCTCTCTATACAATAACCCCATATTGCATTTAATGGGCTCTTGCCAAAATATCACACACAGAGTCCCAGATAAAAGCAACATGCAAATATTTCGACAATTACCTAATTAATATTGTAATGTATGATGACAGTGTCATAACTCATCAAGTTTTCTGCCGATCATGATGCAGTAATAGGAGCCCTTCTCTCAATTCCTATGTCAGTAGTCTAGTTTATTTTGGAAGGACAGAATCACGTATTTTGTTCATAGTAATTTGTGTCTTTTGCCACAGGTTGTACTGCATAAATACAAAATGAACTGCCATAGATTATATGAGCTTTCCCTGCTAAAATATCACCCAATGATATGAGGACAAGTCAATCTCTCATCCTAGCGTTAATCAGCAGGGTCCGCTTGTTGGCACGCCCGTCTCCATTTGATGGTTTGAACCAAATCTTTGAGCTGACGTTGCCATTAAATGAGGACAAGTCAATAAATAAGTGAATTTTACTATCACTTAGAGTATGTGTAATACTGTCTATAGGTAGTACATAATAAATTGAAGTGAAAACTGTGAGTATCTGACTTCTCTGAATGTGGTACATGTACTGTAGTTGTGGAGTACAGTTGACTGCCCTACTACAAGAGGATGGAGAAGCAATGTGTCATTAGATTCTACTTAGTAAAGGTGCCAGAAGTGCTCTCTCTTGATCATAGACATTATTGTGAATCCGCCAGTATATTCTGCAGATCCACTGCACCAGGTGACACATCAACATTAATGAAACCCGTGTTCATCATTATGAACCTGAGAGTAAGCGGCTGTAAATGCCATGGAAACACCAAAGAGCAGCACCAGAAAGGTCACTGTTAGGACGCTGATGATGACAATATTCTGGGACCCAAATAGATTAAAGGATGTTGTTGTCAGCTAGTCAACTAGTGTGACTTCTGCAAACAAAACAGAGCCCAGCAGGATGCACACAGAATCGCACAACAGTCACCATTAGTACCATTCTCCAGCAGGACATGTCCACACATGGTAAGGGGTACATTGCGATGATTAAATCAACACCTTACCCAGTTTGCAGTCTACATCTCATACCATTGGATATTCATCTATTTATCTAAAGGATGTCAGAAGCTTATAACTATGTTAATTAGTTGGATAATTCAAATTTGTACCTGTTGATTTACCCTTCCAATTGAAAAATGTTTTACTTTTTTAAGAATGACCAAATTGGGTAAATATATTTTTTTAAATTGAGAAGTTCAGATAAGTAAAATCAGTATTAAGAATTTTGGTTTATATGAGAGTCTTTGGAGCTCAGAAAGAATTGTCCCTTTTTCATAGGTGTAACACACGTAACAATGCTTATTCTTTTTGTATACCAATAAAAGTCCAAATAGTTCTTCTTTTTCCTCCCAATTTTGAATGGTTGAAACAAAATGTGGTTACCACTAAACATCTTGTACTTTAGGTAGAAAAAATTGTAAGTAGAGATCTCAGGATTAACTGATGTTAAAATAAATGAACTGAACTGAATTTACGCTGTTGTCACATTTAGGGCACAAGCACACTGTGAACCACAGTTAAATATAGACGCCCATGAAGAGTGTGTTTATAACCATTTATAAACCGGATGACATTTGAAGATAAGATATACATGTAGCACAAACAAGGAATGGTGCTCTTGATATATTATTATAATATTGTGATGCGAACCATACAAAGTGTGTTGAGAGCAACATTAACATCAATTTTCCAAAGAGGCAAAATAAGAACTAGGTCACATACCAGTTTTTTAAATCTGTTAACTGAGTCTTTAACTGAGAAAATATTCAGAGGAGTTGTACAAAATGTGCTTCAAATAATGTAAAATACATTCAAACATTATATTTATAAATGTCTTTAAAAATAAAGTTTATGGATTTTGGATATTTATGTTGTTGGTGTCATTTTGATAACTTTATAATTCATGACAGACTGTGACAGATTAAAGTTGACTTAATCGATCTCATTCGCAAGAGGCGGTAGGGCAGAGGTGACTTAACCCATCGAATGTCAAGCCAGGTGAAAATCAAGAAATGGCAATACAGAAAGGAACCAAAATACCTCAAATATGAAAAGAAAAAAGCCTTAGTGTAGTATGTTGGAATCTAGACTGTTGCTTCAGGTTGATTCTTTGATACTCCAGCTGTGGGACCCAAGTCGTCTTTAGCAGTGAATCAAGGCTTTGTGTAGACCACCTTGATGGACACCAGGGAGTGTGGTGCAGACATGTTGAATGATACTGTGTGCTAATTGCACAACAGGCAAGTTGTTGGTGGGATCCAAGAGTGAGTGCCACAGCAGGAGTGTCTAATTGCTGCAGAACTGCTGCTGTGATTCTTGGCAACATGACTTCACAACACCGCATTGATCGAATTCTGATCAGATAGATACATCACAGAATCCTAGCAGAACAGTGTACTTCCTCATGCTGTTAGTGGAACAGCAGGTTTCTTGCAATACGAGGAAATGATGATGGATGCCCTACCTGCATGATGTGACATGAATATAGCTGGGTTAAGCTGAGATGGCGTACAGAATATGTAGCATCTAGTGTTCACATCTCCATGCTATAGAAGCATGTGAGGCATGGGGCAGAATCCCACCAGACAACATCTGCAACCTGGTGCAAAACATCCATTGCAAAGGTACAGCTTATACTGCTTCCAACAGTGGTTACACAGTCTTTGATTCTCACAGCAGGCCAGCCCCGTTGAAGACAAATGTTGAAGTCTACATCACGTATTTACCTGTGTCATGTGTGATCACTAAAATGTCAGTGCACCTGAAAAAAAAAAAGATTTTGTTTTCGGTGCTCTTCCACGTAGTACGAGTAGTCCACATTCCAGTACTGACAAGGCTCGACCTTACTCATCTTTTGATATCAGAATGCATGACTACTAATTCTTAATTTAAAATATATATTTTTTAAATTGGTCATTTTGTTATAACAAAAAGTTAATAAAGCTCTGGAATCATTCCTGAAAAGAATGTTCTACCTAACTGCATTTCTTGGCTTTAAGGAACTTTCTATACTGGTAAGCTAAAAAGACTAAATCTTGTTTGCCCAGAACAGGGAAAACTACAGCGGGAATGCCAAAGATAGACCAAATGGGATAATCAATAGTTAAAATAAATAATCACAGCCCCCAAATTGGAAAAGAAATGCAGAGAATATGCATGGTATAAGTGGAGGAACTTGAGATGTTTGTTTTCTGGCATAGCTTTGGTGAAGGAGTCATAAAGTAGACACAAACTGGGACAAACACGTAATTATTTACAATGACAATAACACACTCTAAACACAGCACACAACATAAAACATACAAGTTACTCTATTTACAAACAGGGCTTTTCAGAGGTCTATGTCATGACCAACCCAAAAAACAGACTACTGCCAAATATTCATAATCCTTTATACAGCTTCAGGAGCTTTATACCAAACCAAACAGAATATGACATAGAGTTAAGTCTCTCTTTATATAAATCTGGATGCTATAAAGTGAAAGGGACCCTATCTCTTCATTCACAAAATGCCTCCACTAACCATAAGAGACCATTTTCTAGGAATCTTTTATAAAGGAAATCACGTTCCACTATATTTGGTGTCAGAACAGGATTCTCTTGTTTAACTGGTTTTATACAAACAATAATTATTTAATGGCGGTACATTTTCAATTGTGCATAATGTTTCCTTTGGTTTTACGATGGCATCAAGACAGAATGTTATGGGTATTCTTATAGACTTTTGTAGCAGAACGTTTGTTGGAATACCGAATGGAGCTTTAGAGGGGCAGAGAGATAGGTCTGCTTCCAACAGTTCCAACAGTTTCAAGCTTCCAACTGCTTCCAACAGGAAGGGCCACATCACTTCACTGTCCGTGGGAACTGGCAATAACCTGGCGACAAACAGTACTTTCACAAAGTTCATGATTTTCTGCTTAATTAGAATTTTCTCAAACTTTTCTTGAACGTCAATGAATTAATTTTGGTACTGAGATGTGACCAGCTGAGCTGAGTTACTAAATCGAAGCCGTAATTGAAAAAATTAGCTGCTTGATTGGAACGTTTTCAAGTATTTTTTTCCAACTCGATAGTTTGGGACTTGATTTAAATTTGAATTAGGAAATGAAAGAGTAAAAAGCCTACCTCCAGTAGGTTTTCAGCCTGAAAACAATCACACAGTTCCAATTGCTCCTGTTATTCAGTCAATTACAAATTCAATGACGTAACTGAAAGCTTGGCTGGAATTAAACCCAACAGGTGTGTGGGTCTCTAGGACCAGGATTGGGAACCCCTGCCCTACACCTCAGCAAACACCTCAGTTCCTACTTCTAGCTTTGAAGCTTTTGAGATCTGCAAATGTCACTATATTCTTAGACACCTCAATAGCCCCGTCCACTAACCATAACAGTATGAACACAGTTAATGCAATGGATTTCTTAAGAATCAACGATGATACACATTATATGAAGTAAGCGGAAACCTCAGGACTGTTGTTGTAGCCTACAATTCTATGTTTTTGAGGAAAGGAGCTACCATTCTATGTTTTTGAGGCTGACAACTTCACGTCTTTCAAGAAATGGGCAATGAAACCTTTGGCCCCATTAACCGCTAGCAGCCAAATATGCAAGATTAGTATGACTAAACGTCAGACAGACACTCTGTGAGAAGTGTTATTGCTATTTTTTTTGCACAGGAAATGGAAATTATACACTTCAGCATAGAAGTGATCACCATGATCACGTATCATGAAAGAACAATCATTGATATTCATAGTATCAACAACAGATAGCTAGCGTGTATTCTGCAATGCAACTGACCCAAGATATCAAAACCATGATCTGCCGTTTCAAACACTGCAGATAGATTTTACAAAACAAAACCAGACTACATAATATATAACAGACTCACAGCAAAGCAGTTTCAGTACTACAATCAAAATAGGCCTAAAAAACAGGATATGCATTGTACTTAAGTCCTATTAACAGAAGACTTGAACTGCATAATAAGAATGAGCATATTATGCATTCAAGAGAGTCAATACTTTTTGCTGTGATGTAGAAGTTAGCTTTGCTACCTAGTGACTATTGAGTTTTTGGCTTAGTTCTGGACTCAGGTGTCTTGTGTGATACTTTAACTCCTTTCTGTGTTAGTACATTGTTTTTTAACAGGTGTTTTCTGTTCTTTCTATATCCCAAACATATTCTGCTAAGTCTTAATGGTTTCTCGAAGTTGATCCTCTTGTATTTATCCTTCAAGAAGGCAGTTATTCACCCCACATCGTCACCTGACCATGATCCGAGGGGCTTAGAATCCTCTTTTACACCCTGTGCACAAAGTATGAGGCTACACAGAAAGACATTACTCTGGCATTTGACTACAGCAGCACTTGTAATGGGAGCTACCCTCTCCTCTCTGTAGGCTGCAGTCAGTTCCACATAAGAAAATGATCATGTTTAGATAGTGCGGATAGGTGTTGGGGCCCTGGACTCATAACTGGAAGTTAAAAAAAACGTGCTATGGTATCTCGCAATTGCAACTTAAAAACTCAGAATTACGAGTTCATATCTCACAATTGCGATTTAAAATCTCTTCATTCCGACTTCATTTCTTTTACTTATGACTTTATATCTCGCAAATGCGACTTCATATCTCACAATTTTGACGTCACTTCTGGCACCATCAATGAACGTAGCCAGGCCAGGTTGCTCATCTGGCAAAAGAAGCCCATTTACTTTTGTGGTTGAAGTATTTCGCCGAAATAATTAACAGATTAATAACAAGAACAGATCCTTTATTCTAATCAGATCTTAATATAAAAATATCTATTTGTACCCTTCCTTCTGAATATTGGTCATAATTGTCCAGTAATTTTGTTTTGTATTCCTCCATATATTCTCTGTTGTCATGGTGATGACTCTCTTACCACACAGTCAACTGCCTCCCTCCTTCAGACTATTTCAAAAACTTATACCTTCTTGTGTCTCCTTGAAATGCTATGTTTAGTAATATAAATTGGAAATTATTTTGGACAATCGCTGATAGATACTGTCTTACAAATGCACCCCGCGCATAACAGGGATGTTGGCCGCCGGGGCTTAGCTCAGCTGGCAAGACCTGGGTTCAAGCACAATGCGGTGAGGGAGGAGCTCATAACCAAAGGACATGCAATGAAATGTGGGCTATTTCGAAGTCGCAATTCTGAGATTCCGTCGCAATTGCAAGATATGAAGTCTTAATTCTGGGATTTTAAGTCCCAGTTGCGAGATAAAAACTCGCAATTCTTAGATACAAAGTCGCAATTGTGAGGTACTATAGCGCATTTTTTTTTTACTCCCTGGCGGAAATGGGCTTCCATAGGGTCACCTGAAGAAGACTCCACAGCCGAAGCGTTGTGTTTCTTTTCTCCTCTTTTCAGCATGGAATAAACCTTATTTAACGTCATCTGCTAGGTGTTGGCAAACTCTTTTGGCTAATTTTGTCAGAACGTTATAAAGGTTCCTTTGCTTCAGTCTAAAGCGTTTGCTTCCACCTTTTTTATATCATCTGTGAACATCTAACTTCATTGAAAGCCTTCTAAAAAGAAACCTTACTGTATTATATACTGCATTTGTATTCATTACTGCCGTTGCTTGTTAAAAAAAACCAAAACAAGTTAATTAAGCAATACCTACCTTTCCTAACTTCATGCTAACACTTAGAATCATATTGCTGTGCAGATGATCCACTAGTTTGGTTCTAATTATGACATCTTTTCAACGATCAATTTTCCAGTCAGTGGGTGTCACCCCTATGTTGAACTGAGATAAGATGGTCCTGAAAAAACTTGGAGTGTCCCAGCACCTAAATGACTTTTTGAAATAGTCTGAAGGAGGGAGGCAGATGACTGTGTGGTAAGAGAGTCATCACCATGACAACAGAGAATATATGGAGGAATACAAAACATAATTATAGGACATTTATAACCAACCTTCAGGAGAAAGGGTACAAATAGATAGAAGGGTATTGATAGGTATATAAATCGAAGGTAAATAATTTAAAGGGAAGAGGAAGTGGCTAATAGCTGTGGAAGGTTCTGGACAATGTTGTTGATTGGCTTCACATTTAATTAAACAACTTTTAATGAAATTATTCATATTCCACCCATCCCTTGCTCTCAGTGCTTCAACAAATTACAATAAAAAGAAATAATGAAGAAATTATATATACATAAAACCATACTTTCAGACTGAACCTGTAGATGACATATAGTTGACATTCAATAGAGGTTGTTGGGGACAAGTACTTAATAACCTCTTAAAACTTGTAAAGACTATATTGATGCCTGTTTGCTCTGTCAGAAGCTTAGCAAGGCTCTGAATTGCTGGGAAAATAGGCTCCTTCTGAAAGTGATGTTAGAAGTTGTAAATACTGTAACTCTTCAGAATAACGATAGCTGAATCACATATTAAACTATGCTGTTGACAGTTGACAATTATTCTGGCGTTTGTCCTAAGAAGAGGACTGCTAACCCTAGTGTCTTGAGTCAACTCCAGTACCGGCTTGCTCACTTTTGTTCCACCGAAATATATCCATTAGTTTTAGCTCAATTCAATTCAATTTATTTTTATATAGCGCTTTTCACAAAGTTGCCCCAAGGCACTTAACAAAGCTGTGTGATAATATATGACATTACAATACAGAAAGAGAAAACGCCAGAAGACAACAAAGGAGAGGAACCAAAAACTCCTCTGTAAGGAGAAAAAAAACCTCTGGAGGTCCAAGGTCAACTGGTTACTCAACCCCTCTGGATATGCTAACATTATACAATTCTAAAGAAAAGTACTAAATGTGGAGTATTAGGTCTTCCATCATGTCCTTCTGTGTGCCAGTACTCCATGCAGATCTCTGTAGACCAGCAAATCCTCCTAAACGATAGCTGTATCCACGATGTCCCTCTTGGATCCATGGCAGTGATGCAACATCCAACTCAGATGGTGCCCAGCCCAGGTGCCATCCGGACATGTGGGGAGGAGAATAGGATAGTTTGGTCAGAACAGATGTATCTACCTGGAAAGCCAACACTGAGACACACAATGGCATGTACAGCAGCACCCGCAGCCATAGTTACAACGAGCTATGATTTAAGGTGTGAGTAGGCTAGGCTGAAGTGATAGGTTTTCAGTCAGGATTTAAATCTTGAGATTTGCTCCGCATCCCGTACGTAAATTGGCAGACTATTCCATAAACTAGGGGCCCTATAGCTAAAGGCTTTACCGCCAGCTAATATGTTATTAATATGTGGAATAAGAAGAAGACCTGCGTTCTGTGATCTAAGTGGGAGACTTGGATTATATGCATTAATCAGCTCCATTTAATAGACAGGTGCTTGACCTCTGAGAGCCTTATAAGTAAGTAAAATAATTCTGAAGTCTGCCCTGAACCTAACCAATGGAGAGAGCTAAGTATAGTTGTTATGTGGTCATACTTTCTACTCCTGGTAACAATTCTTGCTGCTGCGTTTTGAATGCGCTGTAAGGTGTTGAAGGTGGGATAGGGGCTCCCTGTAAGTAGGGCATTGCAGTAATCTAAATTCCTGTATACAAAAACATGTATTTGTTCCTCTGTGTCTTGAATGGAAAGAAAATACTTTAGTTTTGCAATAGTTCTTAACTGTAGGAAGCAGGCCTTCGAAACTGCATTAACAGTATCAGTATTAAACTAAAACAGTATTTTAGTTGACCAGTAATTTAATAGAACTCTACATTATCAGCTGTCTGCAGTGTGGGAAACTGTTGGAACTGAATATTTGCTCTGTTCTGCCCAGACGTATTTCAGGGGATGGAAGAACTGAGTCACCTTATTTACACAATATGTTCTTGTGCTTCTGTGTGCATCCTTTGCTCCTCCTCAGGCAAATGTTTTGGTTGTAAATGTAAATGATTTTTATGTGTGTAAATCTGATTCCAAGATCTGCTTGTTTTACAGAAGTATAAACCTTAAGTTTATACTCAAAATAAATAATATTTTTACACTTTATTTGACAATTTTTTCATATTTTACAGCCTATGTTGATGTTGCATCAAATCACCATGCTGGAAAACATGCAAATCATCACAGCGTATTTGGGCACAAGAGTTAATAATTGCACTGCAGTCTTTTTCAGACAGGTATTTTACCAAAGCACGTTGGCTGTTACTATACACTATTAATCTTTGGTGTGAAAAATCTCTCTTTTTTTTAGAGAGACTGTCCTATAACCATACGGTACTAACTTTGGAGCATATTTCCTTCAGATATTTAAAAATTATACATACAGAAAGTGACCAGCTAAAAAATACACTTAAATCAGTCATTTCTAATCATAAAGGCTAGACCTTAACATTACAGTAAAGAAGCTTGCAAGAAATAAAAATACAAGATTGCTATAGAAATTTACATTTGTTTTTAGATTTCGAGTTCTTCTCAGGGCTCTAGATTCAACTTAAGGAGGGAAAGATTACAATTGTACTCTAGAGCAAGGTACTTAACTCACATTGCGTGAGTATAATGTACAGCTGTATAAAAAAATACACATTTAGGTAGCTGTGCATTCTTGTGTCAGCAAAATAAATGCATTACCATTGACATATTGCAGAAAAAGGGAAAGACTGGTGGAAAAACTGGCAGATGTTCACCCTCAAGATGTTCATCCTCAAGACCAGACAAGCAAGCACAGCCAAAAAATGTTAAATCTCTGGAAATATACAAACATGTCTCTACAATGAATCTTCAACTTTTAGGCTACATTTTGAGGCTGTAAGACTGCACAAGACATAAATAACAGTCAACTGTGAGGAGTGCAGGAAAAACAAAATAAAATAACGTCAATCCATTTTGTATCAATACAACTTGAACAGTTAAACAAGAGTGGAATAAACAATCAATAAGGATACTGTAAGTACAATGAACGGGATCTAAGCTAAGGCTTATGTTGAGAGTGTACTACAGTACATCAGAAAGTACATTATTTTTCCAGTTTTTTGGAACACAAATGTATTGGTTGCCAATATACTGTACTCTCTTGGTATATCACTGGTGTATTTGTGGTAGTACGACCATTCTCTAACCATTTCATCCAACACAAGGTCGCAGGGGAGCCAGAGCCTATCTCGGCAAGTATTGGGCACAAGGTAGGATAAACCTCAAACAGGATGCCAGTCCATTGCAGGACTAACGCACAGACACAGACAGGCACGCACACACACACACACACACACACACACACACACACACACACACACACACACACACACACACACACACACACACACACACACACACACACACACACACACACACACACACCTGTACTAAGCCAATTGTTCCAGAAGCATTTAATCTATCAATATGTCTTTGGGCTGTGGGAGGAAATGGGAACACCTGGATGAAACCAATGGAAATACGAGGATAAAACACAATGTCCACACAAATAGCACTCCAGCAATTGAACCCAGGGCCCCATAGTCATGTGCTTCTAAAAAAACCTGTGTTGATCTAACCCTAACCCCGAAATAGTGGGTTAGTCTACTTCCAGCTGAAATGTCAGTCCCACTAGCCATTCTCAAACATCCGTGGAGATACAGTAGGTGACCACTCAGACTACAGCAGCTGATATAACACTACATGAGATGAGGGTTGTGGTGAACTACAGCTCCTGGAAGGTTCCAGGACATCTCACTTGTTGTCACTGTGGTCGAATTTGGAGATGGTTGTGGCCAGGGAAGAATCCTGATGCCCATCCCATCTTTTGGGAAACATAGCTTCATTGAGGTCCATCTGATGTTTTGAAACACACCATAATAATCTCTAATATTATGTTAGAACAATATATGCACATATAGAGTGACGTTCAAATAGTTCATATATTTTATTTTGATTGCTAGAGTATATAACAAATACTATGATATGAACATAGAACTACTGCTGCTGCCGTGAGCTGCTTTAATCATGGCCCGTAGATGTTCTTCAAAGAGACAACAAAAAAAAACAGGACATGGCACATTTGAAAATACACTTTCCTTCCAAGGAGGAGTCAAATTTAATAACTCTGCGGTATCCTATTATGTCTTGCCAAACATTACAAGCAAGAGACCCTATTTAACTGTTCTGTACGTGCTGATGCAGGTTTTGTCATGAGAGCAGGCAGAAGGGATGAAACAGTTATATTATAATGCACAGAGTATTGCATTCAAGAAAGAGCCTGCCTGGACAAGAGACAAAAACTAAAAACAACATAAAGTGGTACTGCTGCAGGTACCATTATTTTTGTAAAGTAAGGCTGGTAGTGCTGTACAATATAAAAAAAATCATTGTATAATCTGAAAATACATTCATTACAAAATTCATTCCTTATGTTTCAGAAACACAAATATTGCTATTAAATTCATGACTATCTTGAGAGGAAAAATAAACATAGCTAATGTGTTTTCCTGTCTGAATGGAGGTGGAGCTCTAGGCATCAAAGATGAAAGCATAGTGGCAGCAGCTCAGCAGCTATCTTTTTCACAACAGAGATGGAGACTGGATATAGAATGCTCACATTTTCAGTCACCAAAACAGCAATCTCCCCCCAAGGGAGAGCTTTGTGACAGGGTCTTGAAGAAATTGCATGAAAACCAATAATTTTGGAGAGGGACAGAATCACAAATCAAGAAAAATTCAAGGAGTCACAAAAGAAAACAATTACATGGCAGTGCTAGAGCTAGATGGTGACTCCAATTGGCTTGCAGCCCACTGTGGGAATACAAATCTAACTTAACAAGCATTAACCCTGACTCAAGCAACAGGAGTGTACAGTCTGTACCAGCCATGTGAAGATAAAGCATTTTGATTCTCTACAGCAGGCTGATGTCCTAGTTCCACACATCAGACACAATGATCATGACAGCAGTAGACACTTAGACTCACTGAACTGCCTGAATGTTTCTAAGAGTCAGGTCAATATATCTAATGCAACAATTAAGACTTGAGTCCTTCAAAATACGTCTATTATTCTCTAATTCTCTATTGGAGCAAGTAAAGGTTTATTCCATGCTGAAAAGAGAAGAAAAGAAACACAACGTTTCATGGAGCCTTCTTTGTGTGTGTGTGTGGGTCCACAGCTGAAATGATGCGTTTCTTTTCTTCTCTTTTCAGCATGGAATAAACTTTTACTTGTTCCTTTGCATTCTCTATTATACCGCAGAGGTCAAATATTTGAATCACATCAGGGATTTGCAAAAGCCATGGGAATTATTTTGCTCTGGTATAAACAGTCAATGTGAAACATTAATCAACATGAAATGGAATGGGAACCGACTGTTACTGTATAGGAGGCTGGCAGCAGTCCCATTAAAAGCCTATTCAAGAGCTTGAAGTGCAAAATGTTTTTTTAATTAAAAAGCCTTCACACATATGTTCCCTTTCTGGTGAATTTTACTATACATGTTGTTGCAACCTTTTTTTTAGAATGTTGCTGTAACTGCTCAGACCAATTTTGTGTCTTTGGCCCACAGTGCAAAGGAGTATCTCCTATTCTCAGTATCAGGGGTGGAGCGGTGGCTCTGTGGCTAAGGATCTGTGCCTGTGACAGGAAGTTTGCTGGTTCAAATCCCACGGCTGGCAGAGGAATCCTACTCTGTTGGGCCCCTGAGCAAGGCCCTTAACCCCAACTCCTCCAGGGGTGCCATACAATGCCCTGACCCCAAGCTTCTCTCCCTGTCTGTGTCTCCATGGAGAAAAGCTGGGGTATGCAAAAAGATGAATTCCTAATGCAAGAAATTGTATAGGGCTAATAAAGAAACATTATTATTATTACCTGTTCTGTTTTAAATGTAAATCCATGTATTTCTATGACTTGTATTCTGTATCCTGTTGCACCGTCGATTCTGTAAAAATTCACTGAGTTGACTTTTAATGTCTTTATAAATTGGGATTATGTGAATCAAATACTAGGTGGTGTGGTGCACAGTGGTTAGCATTGCTGCCTCACAGCACCGGGTGGCTGGGTTCAATTCCAGGAGTGCAAGTCTGTGTGGGTTTCCTAAGGGACAGATGTCACTGTACAGAGTCACTTACTGTATATTATCACAAGGCAGAGGAAGGTGTGTACCTTCCCAGAAGTATAGTTAATGTGGGTGTGCAGAGGTGCCACAAGAGATGCGACTGCAGCACCTAGCTACACATCACATCAGGCAGGAGCAGATTATTACGCATCGCTACCCAGGACACTGCACAAGTAGAGCTACATCAGGGTAAGGATTTTCAACTTCCAGTTGCCACCTTCGGAATGTAAGTCTTAAATAGTGCTTTTACATTAGAGGTTGTGCCGTTGCTGTAACAGGCTTTAAACTTTGCTGTACTTAAGGGTTTGATGCTTCCATTTAATTAAAGCTGTACGATTAAACATTACATACTGTAGCTCTACACCTGTACCTCCACTGTGACATTCGCTAGATATTATCTGGAAAATATACCGACTCCTATCAGCATGGATCACCAGCTGTCTAGAAAATGGCCAATAGTGGTTACTACATGGCACCTCTAATGAGAGCAGTGGAGTGGCATGAAAGAAGTAAGACCACAAAGGTTGTTACAAAGCAATAACTACCCCACGATATGTAAAAAAAATAACTTCCCAATGCCTTCTGATGAAGTTCTTGTTTACGGATGAGAATGCTTGCAATTCCAGACGCTCAAAAGACCAAAACTCTTGCATTAACACTATTCTTTCTGCAAGGCTCTCCTATCAGGCAATTCTGAATTTAGTTCTTGATTACTCATGCTAATTTTAGCAGTATTTGCTATTATTACAAAGCAATCATAATTAAGAATGCACATTAATATATTTTAAACTGAGTGAGGCTTTCCACACTTTCTGTAGACTAGGGTTAACCCGAATCCTGGTTCAGGAATGTCAATCTGTCTGGACCTGTTCCGGATATCTAAAGCACCAGTGAATGAGTTGCTGGGAGAAGTGGCTAAATTAGTGCCATTAAACCACACAAACAGCTCCTTCAGCTGGGCTGAAAACCTCCTGACACATTGGCCCCTCCAGGACCAGAATTGATTACCCCTACTGTGGATTACAAGGGAAATAATGAAAAGAAAATGTGGCCCAAGGAAAAGGGGGGGTTGTCTGGTAAGCCGAGTGAGAATGACAAATATGTGGGTTGAAAGAAAAGGCTAGATGAGGCCGCCAGGCAAGGAAGTTGAAGGAGGTACAGTTGAAATAATGAAAGGTTTCACATTACAGGGAAGAGGCAAAGCAGCAACCTTTCTCAGCGGATGTCAAGCAGCGATGCTGTGCGGCAAAGGGCAGAGACTGCCACAGGGCACTATCAGTGAACACAAAGATGAGACCAGTAACGCAACCGCTGGAGATTCCAAGTGCAAAACATGCTCAAAGAATCCAGGGCTTCATCCATCCATTTTCTAACCGCTTTATTTATTACAGGGCCACGGGGGAACCAGGGCCTATCCAGGCAAGCAACAAGCAGGAGCAAGGAGTTCCAAAACTGCACTTGCAAAATGGAAGCAACTCATGCTCTTGCTTTTCAAATGGGGAAAGTAGTCAATTTTAGAGGCAAATGAAATGACATTTTTGCCAGCAGTCATACCACCCTGCAACTCATAGCTGGCAACCCACTGAAGCTCAGCAGGTGTGAGCCCGGTCAGTACCTGGATGGGAGACCTCCTGGGAAAGCTAAGGTTGCTGCTGGAAGAGGTGTTAGTGGGACCAGTGGGGGGCGCTCACCCTGTGGGTCCTAATACCCCAATATAATGATGGGGACACTTTACTATAAAAAGGGCGCCATTCTTCAAATGAGATGTAAAACTGAGGTCCTGACTCACCATGGTCATCATATATCCATGGGGGTTTCTTTAAAAAAAAAGTAGGGGTTTAACCCTAGTTACACTTTCCAAATTTCCACCTGGCCTTTACATATCGTGGCCTTCTAATAATCCTCAATAATTAACTGGCTTCATCACTGTTCTCCTCCTCACTAATAGCTGGTGTGTGGTGAGCACTCTGGCTGCTGTCACATCAAGGGGGCTGCACACTGGTGGTAATGGAGAGGAGTCCCCATTTTCTGTAAAGTGCTTTTAATGGAATGTGCTATATAAGGATAAGGAATATTTTTTGTGTGAATTATATGAGTTTACAGCAGTTCACAGCAGCATTCAAAAGCAGGCAATGAATCAATACATCGTTTTTCATATGAAATAGGCAAAAATATCCCTTTATTTTATGTTTAAGAATACATATAAACATGTCAATGAGCAAGAGAGACAACTCTAAAACAACAACGTTTTAGACGCAAAGGCTTTAGTGGAAAGCACCTTCTGTGGAGATTCGGGAAGTTTAAAACAGAGCAAGCAACAAGGCAATGTTCACTGGTAGGGCCACACGCTCCTCTGTATAGGGCATCAATGTCGTGAGCTCGGGGGGACCGATCAAGTAAGTCATTGGCCCCAGACGCTGGTCAACACACGTAGTGCAGAAGGGCCCTCCTGCATCCACTCTGTCACCCTGCCAACAGAAAACACATAGCAGTGGGCTATAAAGGCCACATAAAGACAAATACCGCTGCCATGGGAGATCATAAAAGCACAAACTGGACAATGCTAGTGAATACACCATCACTGGCGCCTACCCCATTCTTTTTTTTCAGAATACTTATTAACATACTGTCTACATGTACATGATGCAGTTAATCAGGTAGAATTCTTATTAGCTGATCACAATGACTCATGGGGGTAGTTATTAAACCAAAAGAGTTTCAGTTTAGCAATCGCTGTCCTATCACATTCACGCTAGAATGATCAGTTGCACCCTGAGCAGACTCAAAAACAAAATGAAGAAATCAAACTCAGTCATTAAGCCCTCACAGAACTGGAAAACCGACTTTAAAGGATTTTGTGTACTTTCTTAAAAAAAAACATGCGTACACACCTTTATAAACTATCATTTCCAATAGAATATTTTTTACAAAATGCAAGATTATATATACTGTATATAGTTGTAGAAAATAAGGAACAATGACATTAAAAGAGTAAATGAAATTCAAATCATACATATTTAATCGGGATTTTCTGCATCGTAAGGACAGCTTCTTCTCTCACTGGGTTCTGACAGTCCCGGACAGCACACAGAGGGAGTTGGCCGTCTGTGACGAGGTTACTAGTCATTTCGGAGCGTAAGAAGTATTCCTACATTGACAAATTCCAAACAATGAGGATTAGAACCATGATCAGCAACTTAAGCTTTCCAGGAGGTCTCCCATCCAGGTACTGGCCAGGCTCCCACCCGCTGAGCTTCATTGGGTTACTATTTGTGAGTTGCACAGTAATATGCTGCTGGCTGGCTAACAATACAGAATCAGATAAAGATAAAATACACAGAATCTTTAGATGATTCTGTATTAATTACTCTAGCCATTCTAAAACCACCCATATGGAACAGTCAAATCCCATCTGATCTGATTCGCCAATGAAACCCTGCATCAGGTAAGAAACTATGTAACCCTCATGTATCTTTCAAACTGTGTGTGTTATCAGTATGAGGTCTACTTAATCCTGTTTGTATTTCAGGCTGGCAGTAAGGTCTTTGTGTCAATAGGTGGGTTCATAGCTCTTATTCATACAGATCCCTGCCCTCTTAGGAGCTCCTAACAGCTGGCTAGCTGCCCAATACAGATCTGAGCAAACCATAATGTATTTGAAGTAATATATTTGCTTCTAGGGGCTTGCCTTGTTAGACTGATGAATTAAGCATATAATAAAGTAATATCCTTGTGTGAATTTTAAAGAGAAAATTAAACCTCAGTGGTAAGTCTTCCTAAGCTCATATTAAAGATGTAATAAAAAGTGACCTTGTAAAACTGTTAACAATAAAGCAAATTACTACTGTTTGTAAGTAAAGATAACTGCTGAATAAAGGAAAAAGATAGGATTGATTTATGATTAAAAGATTAAATGACCTCACTGCCATTCCTCTGCTCCAATTTTAGTGTTGTGGAAGCCAATAAAGATTTTCAACAAAATGAGGTGCTTCCCTTATTCCACCTGAGAAAAAGAACACATTTTGCTCACTCACCCCAGCCAGGGTGAGGATATTTTCTAAAGATTTAGTCATCACTAGGTTTTTTCGGGCCCGTGTCACAGCTACGTACAGCAGGTTCCACTCATCATCAGGAACAGATCCTAAAGGACAAGACAGAGCATGTGACCAGTTGTTTCTTTTCTTCCTCAGCTCAGCTCTGCTACAGACCAAACTAGAAACAGCCACAACACATGATTAGGTAACTTCTGATATCTGGTGTTAGTCCTGGTTAGTTTTGTTGACTTGACCATATTTGTAAGGCTTTCTAATGTTAAATAGTGGGCAGGCATGTGCTTCACCTGCTGAGAAATGATCACCTAAATGATGTGAAAAAAAGGAATACGGACTGATTTAGCTGATTAATAACTGATTAATAAGGGAAATCATCCTCACTACCTTTTGACAATTTCTAAACTTTACTAAAAGGGCACAATGCCACATTTTAGTTTTTTATAAATTCCAACTCCACTGTTACTTTTGCTTATATTTTCATTATCTTTCTGATTCCGTAAGACAATGTTTCCAAAATCACTTCTTAAGGCCCAGTTTAAAGTGACAGAAAAATACTTAAAGCTAAATGAATTCTTTACAATAAATGGGAAATTTTCACTAAATTAAAAAAATAGAAATTTAAATGTAAAACTGGTACAACTACAATTCATTTTCCTTAGTGCAACAGGTCTTGAACCATTAATTCAGCAAATAAACCTTGTCAGATATACTGTATATCTTCAACACTAAAGTTAGAAGAGTTTTGGTAAAAACATTTTCAAGCAGTTCATAAGTTCATTCCTCATAATCATAACTGTTAAAATGTTTACAATGCTTGCTGTAAAAAATGAGAAAAATGTTGTTTTATGAAATGTTTTACATGCTCCAAAGTCTCAATGAAAAAGATAGCCGTTAATAAACACCTCCCATTCAAAACACATTCTATGTTTATAAATATACTTTTACAGCTTTGCAAAGACTCTAGCCTAATGTAGTGAAATGTGTCCCATTCAAAACTGTTGTTCCAATTTCTCTCATACTTACCATCTCCAAATCTTGGCAGACGCTGAAGATTATGTCTGGCGCAGGGGACTTTGATGAAGTCATCTGTGACTACCACTGTGTCAAATTCTAGTCCTTTGGCTTTGTGAACTGTTCCCAGAATAAAATCTTCAGATAAAAGGAAGAAAAAAAATTGCTATTATAATGGTGTAGACACAATGTGTGCAGAAAGTATTGACCTCTATGGTATTTTGCCACATTTTGCTGTGTTACAACTGGTAAACTTGACATACTTACACAGTCTTGCCATCTTAATCCATAAAACATCCTCTACAATTTCAGTGTGTTTAAAAGTTTGAAACTAAAAAAATAAAAGCACTAAAAATCTTCATTGGAAAAGTACTCACCCTCTTAGCATTAACACTCCTTAATTAGCTCTATCTCAATTAGTTGCCTTCACAATTTGCACAGTACATTGACTGGAATCCACCTGTGTGCAATTAAAGTGGTTTACCACTCAGTTTGAGCATACCTTTCTTGGTAAGATGAAATACTCCTGTCTGTGCGAGTTCCCACCTTTGGACAATTCATACAAATAAATGTGAAGATAACATCTAAGGAGCAGAGTTATAGACTGACAAGAGTGAGGTGAGGGATTTCAAAGGCACTGAGTATCCCATGGAGCACTGTTAAATCAACTATCAGGGAGTGGAGAATGCATAAAAGTACTAAGAATCTTCAACAACCAGGTCATCTTCCAAAACTCAGCAGCTGGGCAAAAAGGCCATTGAATAGAGAAGCAGTTAAGGGGCCGAAAACAACCGTCAAAGACCTACAATGTCTTTGTTCTCTGAAAGTGGGACAGAGATTCGTATTTCAACAGGGCAAAGTTGAAAACCAACCCTTGAGTGTCTTAAAAACAAGCAGGGGTAAGTCCTTGAGCAGCATAGTCAAAGGTCAGACTTAAATCCCATAGAAAATCTGTGGCAGGAACTGAAGATTGCTGTACACCATTGCCACAACAATTTTGCAATTTTGCAAGGAAGAGAGGATGAAAATTAAACCCGCAAGATGTGAAAAGCTGGCTACAATATACCGCAGAAGACTCGAAGCTGCGATTGCTGGAAAAGAGGGAGCACCTAAATATTAAATACTGATAGGCTCAGGGGGTGAATACTTGTCCAATCTGGATTTTTCTTCAAATTGTCTTTTACAATAATGATGATGTCCCATCAAAATGTTAAGTATGTTTTGTTAATCATACAAAAAAAAATCCTGTACAAATTACTTGCAATTTGAGGTTGTTAACAGAGCAAAATGTGGTAGGTCACTTTAACAATTAAGAAAAAGGGGAACTACTAGTACACAAGATATAAATTGTATTAATATAACATAAATATTGTATAAATATTGAATAAACGGCACTGGAAAAAAAATTAACGTTTGATAAGAGATTCTGGATTTTACTTACCTGCAGAGGCTGGGTCTGAGACAGAGCAATTCTCTATCCTATTCACTAATTCGGGAATACGGTGATTGTATTTCTCAACCATAGTAATCTTTCCTTCCAGTTCTCCATCTTCAGCTGTGGAAGCATACTCCTTCAGGCCTTTGTAACCACGAAGTGAGCTGCGGCAAAAATTCCGGATAAACTTGTCAACTATTTCCAAGTTTTCTGCAGAAAGAAGAGGAATTTGATTAAAGAAACAACGATGTAGATATCTAAATAGAAATTATTAGTAGTAAATATACCATATGTGTGTATTTAATAACAGATTAGCCTACAAACATAACCAATTTTTTTTAGGAAACTTAATTTAGGAACACATTTGGAAAGGCCCTTTTATATTAAACAATAACGCGAACAATACCTGTAATGCTTACTGCTTATAATTTCTTGAACATTTGGTTCAAAGTGTATATTTGTTTGTGCATGCTCTGCTGGCACTACACAGTCTATTTAAAAAAGAGTTACATAATAAATAAAAAGAGAAATATGAAGCACATCTTACTTTGCTTACGTTCCTCCTCAGGCTGCAAAAGAATCCAGATGTCTAAAATCTTTCTTAATCCAAAATTATCCACACCCTGAGAAAAAGACAGAATTAAAACCCTGGTCAAGAATTTACAGCACAGGGTCCAAGTGCAGTAAATCCTTTATTGAGTTGATTTCCACAACAAAGTTACAGCAATGTATTTTTAGTGAGATAACATTGTACAATGCATAAAGCCTGCAACAATACATTGGCACACATGGATTTTAGGGCTAGATAAAAAATATATATATTCAGGCATTTCCGTCTTTAAAAATGAAAGATTACAGCAGGCCCATGAGTAGCAGCTGTCACAGCTGTAGACAGCTTTCCCCTATCCGAGCTGTGGATTCACCTTGAGTGTTTCTATCAAAGCTCACTGGAGAGTTCTTTGTGTGCAACATGGAACTGTTTTAGTAGACCCACCACGAGCCCTTCATAAATCTCACCATGGATGATGTCGCAACGAAGGTATTTGCGATTGCTACTGCTAAGCAAAATGACTGCAAAGAGACACAGTAAACATGCCAAAGGAGTGCTGGAAGGGACTGTGGGCCCTGTCCAGGGACTAAAGAGAAAAACCTTGTTCCTTTGAGCCCCTGCGGAGGACTAGACTACCGCAGTTTCAGAACCGGGCCAGGGTAAGAGTGCAAAAATGTTTTCCTCATGATGCATTAACTCTCCATAATGACTTCCAGAAGGCATAAAGCCTCTCTCCCTCTCTCGGTCTAAGCCATGATTTCATCTTCTCCAAACACTAAATCACAGTTCACTGGGACTTCAAGCTTTTGAAGAAGGCATCTTTAAAGCATAAGCAGAGTTTAAGATTTTTTTTCTGATTTCATGATATGAAATGAGAATAACTACCCATATATAATAGGTAACAGCTTTAGTAACATAAGAATTAACATCAACCTGTGGCTGCCGTAGGGGCAGGCACTGAGGAGATGCTCACATTGCCTGTTGATGTATCTTGCCTTGAATATGATTATGGCACATACATTGTGCTAACACGCTGTTGAGAAAATAATACAGTACAGTACAGTTGCTTTCCTGAAAGCTGCTTTCAATACACGGCACAACGACTGTCAGTCATACAGCGACTCTGTGCTAAAAAGCTGGGCTGCTTGCATTAGTCTCTCAAAGTTGAGTTTACACAGCAGTGGAAAGATCTGAGATAAAGGCATGTGTGATGTGGTTTGGGACGAAAGCTGAAGGAACTCACGTGCAACTGAATACTTTCTGTGAACTTGGGTGTAATATTTCACTTTGAATCTATCATCTCAGATAGGGAAGAACGAAAACAATCACAAAAATAAACCATGGGTAGCGAAACACTGTTTGAAGAGAACAATGCGGCACGAGCTTTAGCTTTAGGATATTACAGGGAGATCAATACCTGGTGAAAGGTATAAGAATAGAATTGGTTTTTATAATATGAATAAACTCAAACCTCTATAATACTCACACCAACAATGTGAATTTTCGGGGGCGGATTACACTCAGTTACTCTCACAGCCTCATCAAACACCATTGTATTTGAACGGGATAGAATTGCAACCTTTCCCGCTGTGGTTCCAGTAACACTCCCTGTTTCAAACAGTACAAAGGAAAACCTCAAACAGATTAGACAAGCATCCTGATGCATGTAAAAATAGCAACTATGTATCTTTAGATAGACTGATCAAAGTTAGAAACAGTATGTCAGGTCACATTAAGATAAGCCCTAATAAGGGCAAAAGGGCTATCCGTTTAATCTGCAACTGAAAATACACAAAAAATGTTGTTTTTTTTATTTGAAGTCCTGCCCCTCAGTGTTGTGAAATAGTCAGAACTGCTGAATATGCGCTCGCAAGACTCATACAAACAGTACCTTTGGAAAAAATCATGGAGAGAACTTTCTCCTTTTTATCCACAGTAATCACACACAGTTTTCCAAACCAAATGTTTTTTTTTCCCCCAAACGAATTCAAGAATTATTTTGGATGTTTGAGACTTGAGGTGTTAAAGCAAGAGAACAGAAATCAAAATCCGGGAGCACTCTCAAAATTCCACCAACCGTTGTATACATTTCCTTGATTACTTTGACCTGTAGGTTTATAAACTGAACAGCCAATTACTGACCACATATACACTCTACATCTATAATTTGTATATAAACAGCTGTGACTGCAAACAAAAGAGAAGCTCGGAGAGATTCACAACAGACAGGCATGGGGCCTTCAGATTGACTGCACCAGGAATGAAGCTGGCCTAAGGGCAGGCTGAGCTCTGTGATCCTGGGTTCGAGGGTGGGTTGGGTCATGAGGTGACTGTGACCAGGGCTCCACAAGCAGCTGTGCACAAACGACTGGGTGCTGCTGTCAGTAGGCTGGAATGAGTCACCTAGGGCTCTCTCAGCTCTCAGCTCTTAGCGCCATAGCGATCCCTACAGCCTCCAGGGCTCACTCCAGGCACTCTGGGAGACTTGCGTGTCTCCCTCCCTTATGGGGCTGAGGTGCCTGTGACATGTTAAAAGAGGACTGGCAGGAAGATAGATGGGAGTGTCTGCCTACGTTTTCTCATTCGCCCTCGAGCGCGGTCTCGGGATTCACAGCTGAGCATTGAGGAATGAAAAAGGAACAACTGGCTATCTCAAATCGGTGGGTACAGCACAGATGACTTCAAAACTATTGTTTTTAAAAAAGAAAAACATGCCCACTTGTACATTTTACTCTGCGATAGTTATCGCCTTTTCTTTAAAATCCAAAGTTTTTATTTCTTATTTTTGCAAGACCTCCAGATGTTTCCATAGTTCATCATAACCATGTAACAGACTCCCTACATTATATTTACATATTATATTTACCTTCTTGATTTCCACCAACAAGCGTTTTCTTCACCTTTTTGCAAATGTCTAATATCGTGGCTCCAATGTAAGCAATTTCTGGGCCAAATCTGAAGCTCTAAGCAAAAACAAACAACAACAACAAAAAAACAATATACATTTTCTGCGACAATAAGTATTTTTACTTTAAGAGAGGTCAAATTCACAGTGATAATTTGGAAATCAGAGACAATTTTGCATTTCTGACCAGTCCTCACCCAAGAATTCTATAAAAGAAATCTATATTAATTGCTCTTAATATAGATTTTATTTTGCTGTTGCGTGTGTGAGATTATAAAAGCAGTTTGTAGCCTGTACTCTGAAGGGAAATGTCTGATGAAGCTCATCCTGGTTGAGCTTTCAAGATGACCAGTTTTGGGAACTCCCCTCTAAACATCCTGACAAGGTGATGATTTTACTACCATCTCTGCTTTCTCAAGACTGTCATTAATTCACTACACTCACATTTATATCCATAGAAAATAACTCTAAATGGAGGAAGCCTTCTGAACTGCTTCCGTGAACATATACTGATAGAAAAAAGAAACGCAACATTTTCTGGAATGAGAATACTATAGTTATAGCTTATGTACTTTCACAAAAAGTTGTCAATTTGTTTTAAGCCCTCTGACCAGCAATACAGCTTGTGTAGTGAGGCATTGTAACTTGCCAATCACACGAAAGCTCGATAGGTGCACTTTTACCTAACGAGGTCCAGGTGGAACAATGCCTGATCAGGTCACCTTTAAAAAGGCCTTAATTCAAAGCTTAGGTCACTGCAAGAAAAGGCCACACTAAGTCAGTTTTCTGTTCATTCCATAATGCCTCGAATGTCACCAGAAGCAAGGGAGAGGGCCATTGGCATGCTGCAAGCAGGCATATTATGTACCAGCGTTGCCAGACACTACGGAGTGAGCCGCTCCACTGTGTCCCGACTGCAGAGAAGGTTTCAGCAGACCAGCAGGACAGATGGCCGTCCAAGATCCGGTCGCCTTCGAGTGACCAAACCAGAGCAGGACAGACACATCAGACTGGTCCATCTGAGAGATCGCTTCAGATATGCCACCCGTATAGCTGCTGAAACTGCCGGCAGACACAATGCCCACACCAGTGACAGGACAGTGAGGCTCAGAGCACGGCGACCTGTAAGAGGCCCTCTGCTAACAACTCCTAGACGTCACACCCAACTGGCTTGGGTCAGACAGAGGCTGCGATGGACTCGTCAGCAATGGCAACAGGTCCTCTTCACGGATGAGTCACTCTTCTGCCTGTTCCATGCAGATAAGAGGGCTAGAGTGTGTAGGAGGAGGTGTTGTGTTTCTTTTTTCCATCAGCATATTTGTACGAGTGTTGTACGACTGACAGACAGCATGAAATCTGACAAAGGATTAGTTTAGGAAACTAAACTTCAAGTCATCACATTTTAATTATTCAGATTTACGGTTTTCAGCCTTTAATATCATAACTTTCTAGTTTAGAATTCAAACTAAATATATTAAATTGATAAAACTTAGCAGTGGTACCTGTGTTAGGTAGTAAATGTGCGTGTGTGGTACTTCATTCAAGGCATTGACAGCACCTCTGAACGTGTAGATCTGCTGATGAGGGTCTCCTACCAGTATTTTTCCACAGGGCTGAGACAAAACTATGTCCATGATTGCTGAAAGTGGAATATTAAAAAAAAATTAAAACGTTAACAGCTTTGTTAGAGGCCACGGTAATTAATTTAGTAGGAATGAAAATAAAATTGCATATAGCAATATATATATAAACATTTAGATTCAGACTTTTAACAGATGCATCATGACTGAAGCTTGCCTACACACCACAGTGTGAGTTTTCTGTACCTGGAGTGCAATCTTGAGCTTCATCAATGAAAATAGCATCATATCTGCGGAGCCGAGGTCTTTGAAGCTGCCACAGCTTCAAGTATCCTAGAGGAAAAAATAAACAATTTTAGGGAAAGGTCTGCTCCTGAATTCATTTCAACACAAAAACAAGGTTAATACATCACATTACATCTTAAGAGTTCTCCATTTCTGCAATATACAGTACATAATGAAACACGGCAGAACATTGTTCATTCCAAGAATTACATTCTTGAAAATGACAGAAATCTACAAAAACACAATGTGCAAACAGTAACTTAAAAGGGACAAAACAGGGTCATGATTTTAGTGAACATAGTCATATATTTTATGCCCTACTTGAGTAACTGAGGCTGCATGCTTGCTATTGGTATGACTGAGGGCTAAGGTTGCGAGATATTATCCTCTCATACCACACCTTAACAAGCACCCAGCCCGCCTGACCTAAAAAAGCAGTCAAGAACTGCCAGTACCATGTATCAAAATATGCTGAAACAGGGGGTAGATAGCACTACTATCTGCGGATCGCATAACTGGTATCTAGGTACATATAAAGTTGAAAAATAACTCTAAATAACTTCCATTTTAGAGATAATAAGTCTGCCTTATTATCAGGGAAGGATACTTATCTATAACTAATGAAGAACACTTAAATCTGATGTAAGCAAGATTAAAGGATTACTTTTTCCAGCAAGCACATATACACATGTACCAGTTATGCGAACCCCTGATTACTACAACGACTGCACCCATCATGGTCGTTGTTATATTCCTTTTTTACCATCGTGTGTCATGTAGTGGCCTTGTTCCCTTGTTCCTTTCAACTCCTTCATCCTCTCCCAGATGCCATCGGTATCGTGGACAATTTTCTGTTATGAAAAAATTTAAAAATATATATTTAAAAATGGCATTCACATGTTCTCTTTTCTTTATAAATTTTGTCTCAAATATGTGCAGAACTTACAGAGTTGGTACTGAACTTTTCCCTCACACTGCTTTACTATTTAAGCCTGTGGTTCACTGCCTTCCTGTTTTCTGTTACTAATGTAGTAGTTCACTCTTTTTGCACATACTAATACCTGTATTTGCGTTAATGTTAATGTGCCATCTCCTGTCCAGTTTTGATTCCATTTTAAGTCATTTCAAATTTCCCTTATTGTTATCATGGTTTTATTTTCAGATATGATTTATAAATGACTCGAATACATCTTAAAAAGAAACATAATTGAAAATGGCTGGAATAGTAGCAATAATAACAGTATTTATTAAACATAGTAACCAATAGTAAGATTTCAACCTTAATGAATAACGCATCAAGAAGTTCATCATTATTTATGCATGTAAGAAAAATCCAATATACTAGTTTTGGATATTGTTAAAATGTGTTTGGTGCCATTTTCATATAGTTGTTCTTGACTGACTGTGATACAGTCATCTACATACGCCCTTTCTGTGCATTTGCTGTAAAACACTGTCATTTTTTAAAATAATGAGTTTATGTTTTTTGGTGCAGTCGTAAGTAACAAGTTTGTTTTGATGCTCAGTATAGCTTTGTCTGCCAGAAATGACTAGCTATGATGATAAAATGATCATACTATACCAATTTCTCTTCATGCTCCACAAAAGCATATTGTCCATTTGTGTTTTTGTACCGCATTGGGACATGATCCACAGTTATGGTGTCATCAGCAGAGGCGAAGAAAGTTTTAAGAGTCTGGGTTACGAGCTTGGCTCGCACAAACCCACCCCTGCCTTTAGGCAGAATCCAGGCCACAGTGAACGGGTTCAGACTGTATGGGTTCAGTTTCTTCAGCTTGTGATATCTAGCAATGAGAAACCCAAGTTACTTCGCCTGCATCTCAGTTCAAAGAGAATGACTTTAAACAAATGGACAATGCTCAGATCTAATAAATTGCTAATACTGTAAATCTGTAATAATAAATTGAAATTATTTTTTGTTGAAGAGTTACCATATGAAAACATTCTGTGATGGAAGTCATGTGCCTCTTAATATTAAAAGCCACATATCTAAAAATACAAATATAGAAAATTAAAGAAATATAATATAAACGTTAGTATTTATGACAATATGGGTAAGCACATTTTCGGGGCATTTAAAAATGAGACAATTGTTACTTCAATTTGTTATAACAATCACTTACTTCAGGAAGTTTTATGACAAAAAATGTGCTGTATTTCACTGTACAAATTAGCTGTATTTCACATTTTCATGAAGGGAACATTTTAAAACAAAGAATAAAAAAAAATAATTTATTTAATTGATTAACAGGATTGACAGCTATACTTTCATCAGAAAAGTTCCTTATGACTTTGTGTTTTACTATCCAAACCCATAATCACACATTGTGCATGTCTGTGACCCACACTGGGTTTGTAACATTAACAACAGGGACTGTGCGCAAAGAGCACCTTCCCCTGCAAAATGTACCACTTTATGAAAACTGGAAATATAAGTTCCTAATGTTTAAAAAAAAAAAGCTGTTTATACACAGTGTGTTTTTTTAATCTTATTAGGGGAAAACTGCAAATGTGTTATTATAAATCCATCCAAAATATGACCCCAGATATCTTAGTATATGATTTCCTGGTGCTCACTTGAATCCGACTTCTCTGAAGGCCAGGGAGTGGATGGTCTTGCAGTCCACATTGCTAGTGAAGACCTGAGAGGCTTGCGTGGCTACAGACTTGTTGAAAGCTGCATACAAAAAACGCAGACGTGGCCTCTGATTGGCGTACTCTATCAGTGTGGACGTCTTTCCAGTGCCTAAAAATACAAACGTTTTGAACCATGACCTTTACTTTAAACAAGAACACTTTTATGGGTGAAATAAGTTAAATGTCAACACAAAAACAAGTTAATATAAGAAGCGATTACAGCTGTGAGTCTTTTTGGATAAGTCTCCAATGAACCTAAAACCAACTTTGCATGCCAGGATGGTACACATTTTACCTATTCTTTGCAGGCTTGCTCAGTAGCCCTCCAGATGTGGATGGACACATATTATTGCACACAGAGACTAATTTTTGTGACTTTTCAAAGCAATGTTGTGCTCCTGGTGAATAATCCTTAAGCTGTTCAGTTCAAGCTATCACGTTTTGATTAAAAAAAAAACATTTAAAAAAATGTCAATAGATAATTTCAACAACATTGGACAAATACTGTCGTAGGGACTTTTAGGCACAAGTTGTACAACTGATCTCATCTGATTCTCCCATTTGCTTAACCAATTCTAGCTTTGTAATAGGATTTTTTAGTCCTGTACACGCTGTTTTTTGGGCACCTGCTCTTTTAAGTGGGTTGCAAATATAAATTAAAACAACTTGTAAACGGATTATATTTTGTGATGCTAGTTATGTCCAAATGGTGCTCAGTTTTACTGCTTTAAAAACAAAGTCTTTGTAACAATTACTAATGTAAGAGCGCCCTCTGTCAGCATGTTTTAACAAACACAAAATACTGAAACCTGCTGTGTAAAGGCAATAATGCAGAAACCAAGGTATAGTAAATCTTTCACAGTAGTATTTCAAGACACCACTAATACACCAAAAAAGTGATCATTTTTGCTCTGCTCTATTCCTTGTTCGTACCTGCAAATGCCATAATTTTGACAACGTGTCTAGAATCAATGTCATGATTCAGGATCTGCTGCTGTTCATGGGTTACTCTGATTTCTGCCATGGGAGTGACTCTGAAATAGATAAAGCCCTGTTAATAAAGGAAAAGTAACAATTTTGTTAAAAATGCCTGCGCCCTTAGCCGTGCAAAGTCTACTCTATGTTCGTGTTTTCGACAATAATAATTTCCCTTAAGGAAAATGCAAATATAAAAAATACACCACCTGATACCTGGAGGGTAAGGCAAGCCATCTCCTTGAGATTTCCTTATGCTGCTTTAATAAAGTCTGCTACCCAGCTAAAACCAGCTTTAGTGTCAATCCCAACTCTCCTTTGCAGCTCCCAGAACATCACTTTTATCGACAGGTATGGATCTCCAAGACACACAAACACTGCTATTCTTGGCAAGTGTGGAGAAATAGGTTTTCACTTTAAAACTTAAAAACTTAGAAAACCGATCAATCATGTTCATAGTATTTTCTTAAACCACAAAAACATCCTTAATACTTGTGATGTATAAGTGCATTTGTATAGGACAGAAATTACTTGAAAATGATATCTATGTTTTTCCTTTGTTCACACATAAAAGCATTTTGTGTTAAATTCAACATCTGCTTTCCTTTGTATTTTCTATTTGGTGTGTAGTGTTCAGATCAGGGTGAAGCAAATTTCTATCGGGATGAAGGGAGGCTCTCACTCATTCGCTTTGATCTTTCACAGCCATTACATTGGTAACTTTGGTGACGAAACAGTTCTAAAATCCTCACCCAGGCTGATACAGCGTTTGGCTGCCAGATTCCCCTCTCTGTCCGGCTTCCCCAGGGCGCGTAGGACAATTCTCCAGCAGGTGCAGAACATAAAACACGTTGTAATGCAGCCTAAAACAGTGAACACATTGAAAAAATGAAAACACTTAATCCCATCATTTACTTCAGCAAGAATAAGGAGACACAAATTGAACATCTACCAAAACCTCTGTTCACTATCACAGATCTCTTATGGACACTACCATCAGTGACGTAGCTGCCAGTATTTCCACCACTGAGTACTACCAATGACACTGAGTGGCCATTCATGCTAAGCAGGCACCTTCCTTTAAACAAAGATGGAGAGGTATTCATGAAGCCATGCTTCAAATTTGGGAGATACATATTTCAGTGGGGAAGATTTTTAGAGGGAAAGATATCATGAAGTCAGTAGGTAAGCTGATGTTTACAGCAGGGAACAGGTCAAAGGAATCAAGATTTGAAAATGTGAAGTGAAGTTAAAACAATTGCATACAGTACACAGTATGGTACGGAAATGCATCAAAGCGATTCTTAAAGAAGGTTTCTCAGGCGAAACGTTGTGTCTCTTTTGTTTTCTTTTCAGCATAAATCTTCAGAATAAATCTTTACTACTCCTTAAAGACGTTTTCTATCGGTACATCTTATAAACAATCTTGACCGAAAACGTTTGTACTCTTAAAATCGCCTTTAAAGACTTATAAAGCAAGGATGGCTGGAACGTGTGGATGAAATTACAATCAATGCCACACTAGCATGGCCCTCCTAAATCCAAAACCTAATTTTTCAGTGTTGTTGCTACTTCCTTTTATCGGACTCTAGCAGCACCCTGCTCTTAATGAAAATCATTACATTTTGGAGAAAAACAAATAGGAAAAAGGAAAGGAAAAGGAAAAAGCAGCATGCATTTTGAAAAGAGCTTTATACTACCTCTTGTGTGGGGAGGAATGCATCTCCTGGCCCCCCGGCTGTGCACAACATGTCCTACCTGTTGCTGATGCTGATCCCATTCTCCCTCATGGCCAGGAGCAGCGTGGCCATGCAGTACAGAAACTCCGAGATCTCGGAGAGGGAAAGGGTGGACGCTGGGCTCCTCAGGCAGGACACCATGGCCTGCACATGCTTCACGCCGTGAGCCAGAAGAACGATGAGAGCCATGGCCGCCCAGGCGTTCACAGCCTGAAGCCATCGAGACACGACGTGTCGGTCAGGGCACTTGTCAAGTCTGCCTGAAGCGCGGATCTAAACGCATTCAGCACTTAAAGAAACGGGCGGGGGAACCCGAGAAACTGGCTATGTGAGGCTGTGGTGGGAATCACAAGATCCAATACTGATCCAATCAGTGATTTGTTTTTGTCCGGCATGTGACTCCAGATCCAAGATGGCAGGGCCCAGGGAACCTTAGCCACTTTGTTTCCACCAACCTGGGACAGCAGCCCATCTCTAACTCACTGCCTGGAGGGGGAGCAACTACTGTGCCTGTGACATTCTGAGGATTTTGTTTTTCTCTGCCCCAAGCCTACTCTACATCTAGATCAACACACAGGCTCGTGCTGCAATACACGGTTAGCTGCTCACTTAACTTCTAACTGTTAGGTTTTGTGAAGGCTGCTACGGTACATGAAAGATTAATAAATTAAATATTTTTTTAATTTCAAAATGAACCTCCTTGCTGACATGCTACGTGATACATACTTCTCACTTGGCACTGGCTTTGGAGTTGTTCAATTCAACTCCAAGCGTTCAACTTTGATGACCTGTATTAGAAAGCACTAATAACACTAACACTAATGACATGATAACAAAAAAAAACACATTTCTAAGCAAGCAGTCACCGAAACCTTGCAAAAGAACACTATTAAAGTTGAAGATTGAGGCAAATACATTTTAAATCAGAATCACAAATTATTTCGGGTTTTAAGACCTCCTCATTTGGACATGCCAACTGTTCATCAATTCAGTGCCCCTCACAAGAGAGTCAGCACCTAACAGGGAAATGACTTGTCCCTCACAGGTAAGACTGAAGGTTTTAGGCAGGTTGCAGGATTCACTGAAATACAGTAAGCCAATCATAACTTAGTTGGCCACACTTTCCACACAGGGATTCTGAGTCATTCGCAGGTATGAAGGTAAACCCTGGCTCAAATCAGGGATATCTTAGGGCCTCCTGTGTGACTCAATAATTAAGCAGTGGGGCACAATTGGCTCAGCACCATTGAGGGTACGGTGGCAGAAGTCTGCTAGGGGTCTCCCGGTGCTCTGCGCCCTCTTGTGGCTGCCAAGGTGCTTGCAGGCACATGGTGCTGTAAGTGAGGGACACACTTCAGTGTTCAAACCTGTGGTATGGGGCTTTGGTGTGGTTCACAGCTTTGAGTGGAGACGTGAAAAACACACAATTTAGCGTCTAACAAAAATAATTAATGATTCATGATTGCTCACACCTGAAGAAGACTCCACGGCTGAAACGTTGCGTTGTCTTTCTTCTCTTTTCAGCATGGAATAAACCTATTTCTGTCTCCTTTGCAGCCTACGCATGCCAGCGCAGCTACCCACCTGAACTAATTCATGACTCTAACTCTAAACGAACCCTAAACCACTAAAAAAGATATTTTGACTGCATTCCAAAAGTAAACCTTTCTGATTAAACCCCTAAACGACGAACTGGAATAGTACCTACCCCATCGATTTGTTTTAATTCAGGTGTCCTGGCCTTCATACATGCTTCAGCCTGAGCATATAAAGGATGAGCTTTCAAACACCTCTGTACGCTTGCTGGCTGTGCACTTCGCCTGTGCTTAAACCTGGACATGTATCTGTTCACACAAAGGGAAACAAGGACACTAGTTAAGAACTCTTGAGTCCTCTGGTAGATGACAAAGAGCAAAACAGCCAGGCTGTAACTAAATACATACAAGTCAAGACATACAAAAGTGTGACTTAACGCCATACTACAAAAACCAGACCAGACAATCAGATAAGTCTTCTGAATTTGTTACTGTAAATTTGAAGGTTAAATGCAACAACTTGCTTTTTTTTTTGCATTTTCTCTATTGAACAGTATATTTAAAGACAGAACAAAGATTGCTTTCAAGCTTATGAAGGCAAGGCTCTCACTCAATGATTTCCGCTCATCGGCAGAGTAAAAGGGGCTACTTACTTTACCAGATTCACCAGACATGAGTTCTCATCGGTTGTGATGTGATCCTCAGTGAGGATTGCCTTAACCTCCTCCACAGCCTGACACATCCCCTTTCTGTACTGGTAGTACAGCTTTTTCCAGGGTACAAACTGCAAACAAACAATAATAAGACACCTTTATTATAAAATGGTTCAACACTTCTATGTGCTTCGGTGATGTAGTGCTTAGCAGTGCTGCCTTGCAGTACTGGGGATCCAGGTTCAATTCTGGGGTGGCATCTGTGTGGAGTTTGCATATTCTCTCTGTGTTTGCAATGGGTTTTATAAGATCACTTTATTGGCCATATACAATTTCTTGTAATAGGAATTTGTCTTTTCACATACCCCAACTTGCTCTCCATGAGAAACACAGACAGGGAGAGAAGCTTGGGGTCAGAGCACAGGGTCAGTCACTTATACTGTGCCCCTTGAGCAGTTGGGGTTAAGGGCCTTGCTCAGGGGCCCAATGAAGTAGGATTCCTCTGCCGGACGCGGGAAATGAACCGGCAACCTTCCAGCCACAGGCGCAGATCCTTAGCCACAGAGCCACCGCTCCGCCCCCTTTGCGGACATTACAAAGACATACTGGTAAGTTTATTGGCTTCTTCTTGGAAATTTGGCGCTGGTGTGAGTGCGAGAGTGTCTGTTTCTGCCCTCCTGCTCAGGCTGCATCCTACCTCACTGCTGAGTTACTCATTCGACCATCAATGCCAGATTCCTCTCAGAGCTCAGATTTAAGCACTATAATGAATAACTCTATAGTTAGGCATTATACCAATAATTTAAAATAAGACTCTTCAGTCTTATTCTTACATTTAAAATCACAAAGGTTAGGCTCAACAGCCTACTAATATTTTCCTCCAATGCCGAAGAATGTCAATATTAAAGTGTGACGTTATGAGAACAAACCAGAGGGTCGTGAACTATGGCCCTCCAGCGCTGGCAGACGAGGCTGATGTGGCGGTACAGGTCCTCCGCTGGCAGGTGGCTGAAGATGACGGTGAGGATCTCCTCAGGCAGATGGCCAATGTGTCCAGAAGGCTCCTGCTTGCCCTCGGTGCTCCCCAGGAGTCCGTAATGAACGTCAGGGAGCGAATCCACAGGTATTTCCTCGTCCTCTTTTTTCACACGGTCAGCCCCCGGCTGTCGCGCCCAGCTGCTGCACCCCGCACTGTCGCCGCCAAGGCACTCTGACGAGCGCTTCAGGCCCTGTCTCAGATCGGCCTCTCTGAAACCCGGCTCTTCTTTAAAGTCCTCCATGACGACATCCCCAGGGTTGAAATTCAACACGTCGTCCTCCGCGGCGAAATCGCCGCCGCAGCCCTCCTCTGTCTTCACTCCTTTGGCCATCTTACGAGGACTGACCCCTGTCACCCGGAAGAAGTCTTTGATGCCCCTCTGCTTCAAATGGTCATTTACACCTACGTGCACAAGACAAAGGCTTAAAATCCAACTTTTACTTTTACCCAAAGGAGACGTTAATAACAACAAGGTTAAACATTAGCCCTGGCAACAACAGTTTTATGTGAAAGCCTATTTATTTAAGTAACAAAACACCCCCACAGATCAGAGAATACCAAGTGAGATAACATGGCTTTCTGTGAACTAATAGATGACATGTAAATATGCGTTAACATAACAGACGTATTCCTCCAGCAAACTATATACAGAAAATTAAAGAAGGCAAACACTGTAGTCCCTTATCAGTGCGGGTTTGCCAGTATTTAACTTCTGAAATTGTGTTGTACTCAGGACTAATAATGTCCGATTATTGTACTGCCTTTGGTGGGGTTGTGGGAGTAAAGTACAAGCTGCCCAGCCACGCTAAAGCCAAAAGAAATAACTGGATAGGATCCCTGGATGAATTAGCTACTAACCACCAAACACACTAAATGGGCCAAATGACTCCCTCTCACTTCTAAACCTTTTTATGGACGTTGACTTCAATATTTTACTTTTTTTTAACTATTGTCTATCTCTTCAACCTTGCACTCATACATCTACATAATATACAAAGATATATATATATAACCTACAGTCCATTTATATATACGCTAGTATACACATATAATCCACTGAGTTTCTACCATAGTTAAAATATTTAATCTTACAGTCAACTCCTTAAAGAAGGAATGCCAGAACTATCTTGTGAAAAAGGTAATCAGCTAATAAAGTAACAGCACAGTACCTTTCCTTGGGTAAAGTCCCCTGTGGAGAGCCTTGCTGGTATGAGGTGTGCTGAAGGGCCTGGTAAGGGACAGACTCCCCTGCAGGCTACGCTCAAGGACTGCACAGTCATAAGCACTCAAGTGCCTTCTTTTGGCCTTCCCTAGCTCAGAGCAAAACAAACTGCTCAGACCAGGTATTGCGACTGTTATAATGGGTCAAACTGTACTGGAAAACCACATATTGAACCCCTACAAGACAATATCATATTCCCTTCTTTGTAATGCCTGTTTGGAAAAGTGAGGAGGGATTAAACAGCAATAAGAATCTTAGGCAGTCTAAACATATAAACATAGGAAAAACGCAAGATGTCTAAATCCCACACTAGTGATTTTCATTCCATCTAAGCTTTCGATCGCTTACATTAATGGTTAAATTAATATGTTTAAACAGTCAAAGGTAACATTCCCAAATATTTTACATACAGCTTATTTTAATAATACCCAGAAGGCTTATGGAATCGTTAACCTCAATAACATAACAGTAAGTTAGATGCCACAGCTTTATATACCACTACAATTACAAAAACAAAAGGGGGGAAAAAACTGTAGTTACCTCTGATTGCCGTTTCCATGGTGCTTCATGGTGGTGACGTCCAAAACACCAGTGCGGAACACATGGGTGACCCTGGAGCAAACCAAGAGTGACATAGTGCAGTTCCTGCACTGATTGATCACACAGCCCTGTTTAACTAGCGTGCAAAATAACTGGCATGTTTAAATAGTATGCAAAACCATGTCTAAAACAGAGGGGATATTAAAAAGTTTGCAACAACAGAATTCACAAATCTCAAAATAGCTATACCACGCTACATTTTTTTAACAATTCTTTTAACGTATTACAGTATAACATTAGTACAGCCATCACCTGAAGGTGAAGCAATTCCAGTGCCACACTGCACTCAGATTTACTGTTTGCACGCAAAGCCCTTCCACAGCTCTTTTGTGCCATAAACACAGAGCTTGCCCCTTAAGTCTTAATGCATAACCAAAACCGAAATGTCTAAAGGCTTCGGCTTTGCATAATTGTGTTTGAACTTTTTTTTTTTTTACTTTTCAAAACAGAATAACAACACAAGTAAAAATCACACAGAGACTGAGAGCTCACATGGGGAGTTAAACGAAAATTCCCGCAGGACAGCATAAGCCACTGAACCTTGTGTCACAGTAGCTAGGTGCTTGGGTGAATAAAAAATAATCTTTGGCAATGAATGCAAATAAGTGTGACCTAAAAGTACCTCAGGTGGGTAGCTGCGTCAGCATGCGTTATGCGTTTGTGTTTAAGGCACAAAAGAGCTGTGGAAGGGCTTTGCATGCAAACAGTAAATCTGAGTGCAGTGTGGCACTGGAATTGCTTCACCTTCAGGTGATGGCTGTACTAATGTTATACTGTAATACGTTTAAAAAATTGTTAAAAGTACCTCAGTCTACACCCAAATTCACCAGAAGGCAGCAAGCAGACCTGCCACAAAAAGGTGCCATGCCACTCCCAGTCACAAGCAAATCAGTTAACAGTGTCTAACAAAGGCCTGCCCAAAGACACTGGCACTACAGACTGGCACTACATCTGTGACAGACAGGGCCAGCACACTTCAGGTGGACCTGCCAGTATTGCGCAAACTGAATGTGGAAAAGGTGCTGTACCTGCTTTTTAAAAGAATAGAAACCAGTGTCTAAGTGTTTTTTGTTCATTGCTATGGAGACCGGGAAAAAAAAATCACTGTGAACTTTGAAAACACACCTTACAAAAAAAATGCATTTATTTTCTAACTGCTTCTTCCCATTCAGGGTCACAGCAGAGCTGGAGCCTACCCCATCAAGCAACGGGTGAAGGGGCAGGGTACGCCCTGGACAGGACACCAGTCCATCACAGGGCACACACAGACACTCACACCAGGGCCAGTTCTCCCAGAAGCCAGTTAACCTACCAGTATGTCTCTGGACTGGGGGGTAGACTGAGGCACCTGGAGGAAACCCACATGACCACCGGGAGAAGATAGTTACTACACACGGACAGCAGAGCAGGAGTTGAGCCCAGCGCTAAGAAACAGTACTGCTAACCACTGCGACACCGTGTCACCTGATGGAAAATATTTTATTTTTTCAAAAATAAATCCCGAAACTTTGTATTTGTTTTTGTAACCTTGGTACAAGCAACTTAATTACATACATGGAGTATGCATTTAATTGTAGGATGCACACGCTCTCCCAGTTGTAACGGAGAGGTTACAAATACTACTTTTCATCTCAGTGGACATGTCTGCGCTTAATCACTGTTTAGGCCTAAATGCAGTTCACACATTAATGTGACATTTTCATTGAAGTTTTATGTTTTCCTGCCAAGGAAAACATCAGCCAACTTGATCGCAGCCTAGTTCTTGTTACATTATTATTTTCAAGCCTTATACTTTCAACAAGCTAATAGACAACAACGTGACTGTCAGCTAGGCGTTCACTCCGAATCAAACTAGAACTAATAAACATTTTCAGTGGAGTCTGATAAGCAGCAATTCCAGCAAGTCCAGAGATGACAATATTTTTGAGGATGCCAAAATCCAAAATAAATAACCCTTTTAACAATTAAAAATCAACATAGAACGAAACAAGGTTAGAGAACATTTTTTGTTTCCTCACCTGTAAACTTTGATGGTCTGCTGTGAATAAATAATACCAATTACAGTCCTGACAATAAAGACGTTTCCCTTCCACTTTCAATATGACGTTTACCACACTTCCAACTGCGGGACACCCAGACTGACCAATGAGAACGCCTTTCGTCATGCAGGTTGAGCCTATGATAGGTGACGTTTTCCTTGTTTTACCCGCCTTCCTTGACGTAGTAATGTCGTACTTACGGCATGGCTTTTGCTGCGCCGATCAAACGGTTTAGCTTGGGAGAAAAAATACGTTTTGTTGGAAAACTGGAAGATACATCCAAATGCGATATTCATTTTTGGATCTATAGCTGTTAGTAATTGCATTGTGGTGAAGACGCTTTTCTGCTCGAAGTGCTATTTCGTATAGTAAAACTATCAGTGTATAACGCAGGGATATTTTTTGTTGACCCGGCTTGTAACTCAACTAGCCAGCCTCTGAACTGCAATGTATCTAAAATAGTCGTATTACGATAGGCAATGAAAAGATGAAATAAGCATTTTTAACTTACCTTTTCTGGGTGACATGCTAGCATACACGCCGTGCAGCAATCAAGAACTAACAAACTGGAATTTACAAAAGCGGAAATGTCCCATGTGCAATTTTATTTTTTCCAGTGAGTTACATTATCACAAGGGGAAAAATAGATGTTAAAGTTCGTATAATCACAAATTTGTATTTTAACAATAGATGCACCTTGCCAATAAACTAGTTGATTGACTTTTATTACAATATGGGGGAGGAAGATACACTCAAATACCTGGTCAAGTTAACGCAAGAGGGACAATTGTCTCTAATCAGAAAGGTTTTAAGTGAAAAGGAGAACATTCGGAATTTGATCAAAAAGAAACATTTCGGAAAATCTGGAGACACGTTGCTACATTATGCTGCTAGACACGGTCACCTGGAAGTCTTAAAGTTTTTAATGGAAGACACCGGTTTGGACATAGAGCTTCATAACAGCGATTATAAGACGGCTCTGCACGAAGCGGCGTCAATGAGTCACAGGGAATGCGTGGTGTATCTCATTGCGAAAGGGGCGAATATAGACCGTTTAAAGAAGGCAGATTGGTAAGACTTTGATTAATGATGAATCAGGTCGTACAACCACAGTTTGTATTATTGTTGCAAATGCCAACCTGCAGCTCCTTCAGCAAATCACCCGTAATGGCTACATGGACGCACAGTTTTCATTGTGTTCGGCATACTGCAGTACTTGGACATAATACAGTACACTGCATACACTCTGGACACATAGCAGCTCTATTTATATTGAGTTTTGTCTGAGTTTATTTTATTCAATGTCTATTGCATTATCTATTATTATGTAACCTTATTTTTGTGATTTTTATCTCCCCCGGTGAGCTCGTAGAAAAGACATTTCATTGCCAGTAAATACTGCTACATGCTGTATTGATGTGCATTTGATAAATAAACCTTGATGATTTTTTAGCACTTACATGAATTTTGATTGAAGGTGCAAGTAGGATCACTCTCTGCATACAGCCTGACAATTCATCATGTCAGAGTAAGTAGTGAAGATGAATAGTGAATGACGTAATTTGGGAGACTTTTTTAACTAGTGATGTATATTGAAGACAAACACCAGTAGCGTTTACAGGTTCTTTTCAGAAAAAAGGACCAGTGGAGACGCGGTTCACAAACCAAGCACTAGCTTTATTCATTAACAACCACACAAAAGCAAACATAGGATATACACGCACATGAGGAGACTGACGGAACACGTACACATCCTTAGGGTGGTAATTACTTAACAACACGCTATACTTTTATAAGACTACACAGGGCACTAGAACTACTAGGACATTATTTACACAGGTAGGGTCAGCCGCTGGTCATCGTGCTGACCCTCAGACTCTCCCCGGCTACCACTCCCAGCATGCCCAGCGGTACTACGAGCGCCTAGGGGCGCTTCCTCCTCACCACCAGGCGAGGGCGTTACACACCACTTACAGAGAGACTATATATCGATACAAAACAGGTTTAGTCACACCCGAAGAGGGCTCATCAGAGATTTAATCTTTACTTGTTCCTAACTAAAACAGTTCTAACTTTTAAAAAATGTTATAGCTAAATGGCTGTTAAAAGTAGCCTACATTTTGTTAAACAAACCTATACGGTCTTGTTATATGTTTAAAACATGATGAAATGAGAAATTAGTCCATAGTTGTCCACCAGGGGGCTTCCTGAAGAATAACCGCAAACCCCTTGCTGTTCCGGTTTAGAAAAATAACAAGAGTACGACACTTCTGTATTTACCTTCCAGAAACCAAACTGAACAAATCTGGTACATGAAGAAAACCTGGAGTCTGCTCGACTCTTAATCTCTCATTCTGAATATCCAGCAATGTGTGCACAATGCCCCCTTAACATTTAACATAAAGACCCGAGCCCCGGATTCGTAATTTGCTCAGGCTGTAAGAACTGATCCACGCTGTTAGCATCTGCCCCTTGGCATTAATAACATGAGTTATTAGTATGCAAGAATTAGCATACAGGCTTGCGTTCATGGTAATAAATAGAATTTCAAGTTCAAAGAGCACCTGATGATTCTTTGTTTTTTTTTATTCTAAACTAAAGTAGAAGTTACTTATTGTCTGTGGTGTCCATTTGGCAATGCCAAGTCTAGTCAATGTGGCTGATTAGTACAGGCCTTTTCTATTCACAGAAACTGCTGCAAATGTGTACTCAAAAACACATTCTTGTCAAGTGGTTCTTTTTTATTATTTCAGCCCACAGCACCAATAAGACAAGTCAGTGATGCAGTTCTCACGAGTAGCACTTCACACTCAGTTGGTGAGCCACATGCAGTAGGTCACCCTTGTGTAGCATCATGTAGATGATATTCTTGCCTCAAGGTCATGCGAATCCAGCAGTGCCGAATTGTGCAACACCATTGCGAATCCCATTCACAAAGCTGTGCTCCAAATGGGCACATTTACTTGTTGGATCACGTAGAAACCTGATTGAAATGTGTTTTGCCTTAAAAAAATATCAGATCAAGAATTATTTACCCACCAAAAATCTTAAAACCTGTGTAAATGTGGGACATTCTACAGTATGTTAATATGTTTGTAATCCAAATTATAGTCCCTTTTAAGAATTTAACACATCGTTAGTTTTTCTCTCCTTGCAGGACGCCTCTCATGATGGCCTGTACAAGGAGAAACCTTGATGTTATCAAAGAATTGATTGAAAATGGAGCAAAGCCAGCGCTGAAGAACAAAGATGGTTGGAACTCTTTCCACATTGCATGCCGAGAAGGAGATCCCTGGGTCATACAGTACCTGTTGGACACCTGCCCAGGAGTGTGGAAGACAGAGAGCAAGACTCTCAGAACTCCACTGCACACTGCAGGTAAATCAGGAATGAACAGATCTGTCTTCTCAAATTTATCTTCTTCATAGGCATGAGTACAAAGACGGTTTTATGCAGTACCTAAAAGATTGACAATAAAGAATTGTGTATTATTAGATGGGGATAATTTTAGCCAAAATGCCCTATCTATGGATCTTGTTGTTGTCCAATAAGTAGTTATCCTAATGTGTTAAGTCTACAGCTCTTGGTGTAATGTATTCCAAATGAATTATTTCATCCTGCGCTAAGTATCTATATTCTTTTTAAAGAGTGTAATAGAATTATTCATTATTCAAAGTAAATTAAAAATAGATCAAAGATTAAGACTGTTAAAGGGGGAGAAAAGGGGAATGAGAGTGATAAGATCAGCTGGGGGTGATCTTATCACTGTCCTAATGGTAGTTGTCTAAAGATAAGTTGTATATATTATATATCTTTAGACAGCTACCATTAGGACAGTGGTATATATTACATAAACAAAAAATATTGATCATCTGTATACTAAAATCTAATTCTATTGCTGGAGGCAAACAGCAGCTTGCAAAAAAAATCAGAAAAGTGAGAACTGCCAAAACAAACAGCTAAGCCTGGAAAAATACAGATGATGTCACGCTGCTCGGGGTAATCAATGCATGTAAGTCCCTGTAAGTACTGAAAGGCAGGCACAAATTCAGAAACCGTCAGTGTGTGAAATGTTCATGAATCAGAGGATTTCACTGTTGCCGAAATTAAGCTGCTGTATGCAATATAGCATCTAGGAAGGGGAATAAATTGATATGAATGTCTTGAAAATTATAGTTCAATAATCTCTGAGCTTTGGTTTTGAAAATTGTACATCTGTTAAACAAACCCTATTTATGACGTCTGCATTGGAAACAAAGGCAGAGTTGGATAGCAGAGCTAACAGAGGTCAGAAAGTTAAAAGCTGAGGTCAGGTGGATATCAGTAGATATAAGAAAGTACTGTAAATTAAATCTGTTAAATGTGTTCCCTAAAGCTGATGTGTTCTAAATAGCAAAGGTATCACAGTTTGTCTTATTTGTGCCTCCAAAAGCATTTTTTTTCAGAATGCATTGGAATTATGAATTCCATTATGAATGGAATAACAGAATTATTCTGGATTTATTTTAAAGTCCTACTTTTTCTTTCTAGCAATGCATGGATGTGACGAGGTTGTTAATTTACTGCTCGACAGGTAAGTTTGATAACTGATTGCTCACATTTTGAATACAGACAAACAAGCCTATGAATTTCAAAACAGATTGTGTTAAGGTCTTCCAAAGTTAGCACTGCTTATGCAGGGCAGTGACATGGGTGAGGTTAGTAGGCCAAACAGAGAAAAACAATGTGATTTCTGTGCCAGGAACAGCAATGTGATGACAAAGAACATAATGCTGAATTGTGTAATATGTGATCCTGTTTATTCAGTAATACTGAGTAACAGGATAGCTGAATTAAATAAATTAACATGAAACATGATCTGAGCTGCTGTATTATATTAAACCAATTTTTCTGAACATCATACAATATTTTACAAGCTGGTTGATAATGGAGGCTAATGATGGCGGGGGTATCAGCCATTTCTGTGTATGACTGTTAACGGAATCAATTACTTAATATCAAGTGATTTAAGAGTAGTACTGTAGTTTGCATTTTCATCTATTGTTTTGTATGGGCATATTTGTAACTGTAGCATTCATTTTCAGATGCAATTATGAACCTGACTACAGAGACAGCTGTGGAGTGACTCCTTTTATGGATGCTGTAAGAAATGGTCACATTTCAATCGCAAAAAGCTTGATGGAAAAACACCAGGTAGGTGATTAGAGAACCTGTTTTTCCAGCTTACTCACCTTGCTTGCAGATTTAGGTAGATAGTGCCTTTTATGAGATTTATTTTATAATTTGTCACTTTATGGCTGGAATTTTTGGTTTTGTTTAAAATAGTCTTCATATATTGTAGGAATGCTGTATTTCATAAAAAAATAACTTGTTAACTGTTTATGGAACAATAGATACAAGCAACGGGTCATACTGTAGCTAGAGAACAGCTACACTCCCTTTCCAAAGTAACACCGGAAAGCCTGAAAGACACATTAAATTAGAATTTATATTAACTTTGTTTATGCATTGTAACACAAGACCTCCAAGTGAAAAATAAATGCTCAAATGTTCTGAAATGTAATCACAAATGAAAGCCTAGAAAATAGGATCCCTTTGCATTCTGTTGTGGCCAAGCAGAGACTCCAGGCTGTGCACGTCTACTGGTAGTGCATAAAATGAACAGTTCAAGTAGGAAGCTGTGTCAGCATGCGTAGGCTACAGAGGACACACACCTGAAAGGCGCACACACCCGAGGAAGGCTCCACAGCCGAAAAGTTGTTTCTTTTCCTCTCTTTTCAGCATGGAATAAACCTTTACTTGTTCCTTTCCATAAAATAAACACCCATCCACCCATTTTCTAACCTCTTCATCCAATTCGAGGGGGAACTGGAGCCCGTTTACCAGCAAGCAACGGTTGCAAGGACAATCCATCGTGAAGGAGACAGAGACGCACACGCAAATACAGCTCATACTCCCACACCAGGCCACTTGTACCAGAAACCAAAGATGTGGTGCATTAGGTCTACTCAGCTAGATGTCTTAAGATATCTACTCAGATAGATGTCTTAAGAAGGCCAGGTCCATTCTCAAGGACCCCAGTCATCCCAGTCACAAACCGTTTTCCCTCCTACCGTCCGGTAAACGGTACCGAAGCATTCGGACCAAGTCTTACAGACTACGGAACAGCTTCTACCTCCAGGCAATAAGACTGCAAAATAGCCAACCTGCAGCTCCTTTAGGAAATCACCTGTAATGGCTACATGGACATTCAGCATAACCACACTACTTGTATATATTGCATACACCATGGACACATAGCAGCTCTACTCATATTGAGGTTTATTCAATTTCTATTACACCTATTATTATGTAACCTTATTTTCGTAACCTCAATTTTGTGATTTTTGTGAGCTCGCAGAAAAGACATTTCATTGCCAGCAACTACTGCTGCACGCTGTATTGTTGTGCATTTGATAAATTAACTTTGATTTGATTTGGTTTTCTTTGTATTTGTGATTATTAGGCCTCTTTCACAGCTGTGGATAACCTGGGAGCTCAGCCCTTACACCAGGCAGCAGTCACTGCTCAGGAAGATGCACTGCGCTTCCTTGTCGAGGACCTGGGGGTGAATGTGAATGAAAAAGCCACTGACATCAAGCTGACAGCTCTGCACTATGCTGCAAAGGTGAGCGCCTTTCATATTTCTACCACTTTAAAGAAAAACCTTTACAATAAGGTGTCATTCTAGGGCTCCATCTGTCATGATGAGTTGCAAGCAGGTTACTGAAGCAAGTATCCAACCTTTACATACATTAAATATAAGTAACCCAAACTGAAGCTTGACAGAGCAGCTTGTTCCAGATTTCCACAGTCCTTGGTGCAAAAGAGTGCCTCCTATTCTCAGTTTGTGCACTTCTTTGTAGTTTCCACTTCAGGCCGCCGATTTATATTTCACTGACGTTTCCGACAGTGTCAGCTGACTGTCAGTGGCTTTGAAGACTTTGAATACTTGGTCAGGTCTCCATGTTCTCTTCACCATTCATTACAAAAATGTTCAGTTGTTTTAGGGGTTTCCAGTCCTGTTCCTGAAGGTTCAGCATGTTTGTGGGTTATCTAGGTCTGCTTAAAATGAACAGCATCAGAACTGGTCTGATTAAAGCCAATAATCGGACCAATTCACAACCCTTGTTTACTAATTTCCAGATATCGACTCCCCAACTCCAAAACCAACAGATTTAAGTTCTGATTCATACCTTTTTTTTCTTCTGTCCATCTGTACACCAACACTGCTGCTGTAAAACACTCCAAAAAATCCAAACACTGGATTTTTTTATTGAACTATTTTACTCCGTGCTTCCTTTCTCCATATATTTATCCTCAGTGATCCATTAAACCATTTTGTCCATTGCGTTTTATCCTTCAGTTTACTTGCAGGATGCATGTATTCTTGCTTTAAGCAGACCAGATTTAAATTATTTCCGCTCAGTGGAAATAATTACTGATACTGATTTCATATCTCTCTTATCCAATTGTGTTTTTCATAAACATATTCTTGCTCGTAACCCGTTTTTATTAAATTGTACACTTTTGTTTTGGACTTGACCAAGAGCATTTTCTTCAAATCATACCAAATTATGATCACAGTTCCCCTGTGGTTTGCTTATCCCTGTATGCCTTGCTCTATCTTGTTTGAAGAGATGGTATCAATACTAACTTTCATGTACAGTTTGTTCTCTGACAAACTGAGTAGGATAGTAAACATTAGTCATGGCTCTTTTATTTACAGCTGTTGACATACTGTACTCATTGGTTATTCCCAGTCTTTGTGAGGTAAATTTACTTATGTAAAAGACTTGGGTGTTTATGTTGACGTAGCATTTACCTGTTCTAGACAATGTAGGGAAGCATTTAAAAAGTGGAACCTACTGTACATGCTTGGGCATTTAAAATTGAGACCAGGGTGGGTTTCTTTACCCAAACGATTGAGCAGATACCCTGATAAAAACTGATTTGAGATCCTTGGATCAATTAACTACTCATTTCAAAACGTTTGAATGGTTTCTTCTTGTTTTTATAACTTTTCTTGTGTTTCTAATTAAAATCTACCATGATAAATGCTTATGACATGTGCATGAAGTTGTTAGTAGTTACTCCTAATGCTACACCTTTTGATTTTTTTTCTACATCTGATTCATGCATTTTGAGATCCATGATTTATTTAGGTTAATTTTGTGTGCCTGAATGCTCTTTGATTGTGTAGTGTTACACCTCCAACTCTTTCAGCTTTCCTCTTTCTCCATAATGATGTTTATCCACCAATATCTTCCACCCTCTCTTGGCCGTGTTTTTGATTTTCTTTTCTTAAAACTTCTGACATTTAGGTTTGTTTTTCTTTTGCGTTCCGATTTCAAGAAAAAAAATTATAAGGCCCTGGTGATTATCTGTCTGTAATGGACTGTTGAGTTTGGTATATGTATGGTGATTTGATGTTATTAGAGGACGTGTAATGTATACTGCTTGTTTTAACAATGGTTGAGTCCATAATATTAGTATGATAGGTTTTGTACATATTTTAAAAATAAATAAGCTTCCTGTTATTTTTGTAAAATGTGAAATTGTTTTTAAGCATTTGTTATGGCCCTGAACATTCATTTCCTGTAAATAATGTGTAAGTTTGATTTCAAATCTTAAACAGTACTGTAAGTTTTAGCTATCTCAAAACACATTCTTTTTATGTTCCTTGTCTTAAACCGTCTTGTCAATTTGACATTTCCTGATGTAGGTCTTGACTGCATAACGCTGATTATTGCTTAGCTTAAATATTTTACGCAGAAATATCAGTTCCTTGACTGTAAATCTTTGACTTAATATACCATTATTTGGTAACCTTGTAACTAACCTATAGCAGAATGGTCATTCAGATATAAAGTGGAATAAACTCTTATTTTACGCAAATTCTGTTTACAGTAAAACAATACATTTAAATTGCAGTTTGCACCTTAACCACAGATTAGTGCTGAAACTCACTGAAGATAGAGTGTAGATGTAGAACAAGAAAATTTATATCTGTTTAACTAAATAGTTTTAAGTCTCGGTAATAGTGGAAAATTACCTACTCTACTTCTTCTTTTTCAAACAGTATTATTCCGTTCTTGCAGTAGCAACTTTAGACAACCGCACCAAGAGGTTTCATTTCCTTTATTTATTTTAAACAAATATTTGACAAAACGTGGTGGGTTGAGAACTCCATATACAAAAGGCCTTTGCTGATCTGCAAAGAAAACCCAGCCTGTGCAGGGCCTGCACTTCGTGTTTCACCCTGCTCAACAATCCCAATCTGAAAGAGGAAAGGGCTCTTCTGCCCTTCGGCCTCTCTTCCTGATCATATCTTGGGAGTCAGCTATGACCCCTCACATTCATTTCATTGGTGACCTGACACTCGATATAGACCTTTGTATGAAATATGCAGTAGCCAGTGATCTTAGCAATTAGCATTTCTGGTCTTTGAGGTCACTCCTGTGAAGTGCAGGCTGAGCTTTGTCACCCAGGTGTCACGGGTTCGAGCCTGGGCCACATCACTAGCCAGCTATGAAGGGGATTCCATTCTACGGTGGTACACTGTTCACTCAGTACCACTGGGAGTAAGGTTGGGATGAGGCCTACCGGGCTGTCTCAACTCCCATTCGAACAGAGACTCCTACAACTTCGCAGGATCTCATTGACTTTAATTCATTGAGTGAAGGATGTGCCTTCCCTCCAGCTGGCACTGAATCTTTCCCCGGAGCACTGTGTAACTCTCATCTTCTGACAAGCTATAAGATAAATGGCTGAACTGGTGGGCGGGTCAGAGGTGGAGGTGGAGGTGTGTGTGTGTGCTTCATTGTAAGCAGAGGTGTAAAAATACTATTGGTGATTCCAAGTAGGGTCGGTCTCTAAACGTTAAAAAAAATTTAAACCTTTTATTTACAGGAGGGTCATAGCAATGCGATAAAGACACTGATTTCATTAGGAGCTGACCTCCTAGCTAAGGATGCAAAGGGAAGATCAGGTAAGTAGACTTTTTTTTTCCCCAAAATTGATAGTGCATGTGGACATGTGAGCAAGCAGCATTTGGCCTGTATCATTTCCCTCTTTTCCCACAATCAATCACTCATGAGTCCTAAAACAAAAATGCAAAATGTTTAAAATGAGCTGAACTAATGTTTTTTTCTGATCCCATGTGGGGAATAAGTTTGCACCAAAATTCCCAAGGAAAAAGTAACCACTAATAGGTTGTATCAATTGTAGTATTTCAAAGTTTGCAGAATACTCTGGAAACAACTTTACATGTACGTTTTATTATTTTTACATAACAGTATTTTACTTTAACTGACTTTATTTCACACACTGTTGTATGTTTGTTTGTACTGCACTTGCCCATACAACACAGAATGGTGCTGTATGAGCGTTAGGGCAATACAGCTTATATTGAAATAGATTTTATGTTCATTCCTTAGTTTTTCATTCTTGTTTTTTATTTTTTATTAAATATCAAACATAGCAATATTCATTTCTGTTTAACTGAAAAAACGAATCGATAAAACATATAGAGTACTGTGCTGGAGTTACATAAATGTATGATAATTCTGTGTGCATTGGAAGAAGTCTAGAACACGGCTTTACTTAATGCTTTTAACTCCATTGGCTCTTGACTCTATAGTTTTGCACATAGTCTAATATGCAAAATTACTTGGGGGCGGAGCGGTGGCTCTGTGGCTAAGGATCTGTGCCTGTGGCTGGAAGGTTGCCGGTTCAAATCCTGCAGCCGGCAGAGGAATCCTACTCCGTTGGGCCCCTGAGCAAGGCCCTTAACCCCAACTGCTCCAGGGGCGCCGTACAATGGCAGACCCTGCGCTCTGACGCCAGGCTCTCTCCCTGTCTGTGTGTCTCATGGAGAGCAAGTTGGGGTATGCGAAAAGACAATTCCTAGTGCAAGAAATTGTAAAGGGTTAATAAAGTGATATTATTATTATTAATATAACGTATTCAGGGTGACAATCAACAGTGCATGAATGTATTGCCTAACTTCGGTTGTAGAAATGAACACTATAATGCCTCATCACAATCTGGACGTGAACTAAAGAATAAAAATCTTATAGAGTGGATAATTATCAATACTTGAGGCTTGAAATGAAATAAACCACACCATTACTCTTTAGTGAACAGAGGAGATGGATCACTCACATAATAGCTTCCCATTCAGTGAATCCCAACCACTTAATATCACATATTGTCTGAGTGATGGTCATTCAGAATCCTTCCATCACGCCATTACCCCTCCAGCACTCATCTTTGCCCCCTTGTGCATGTCCTCCAGCCCTGTCTTTCTGCAGGTTCTGTTTAGCTCCTTCATTTCCGGAAACAGACCTTCTTGAAGCATAGTGTCAGTCCTCCCCCACTCAACACTTTTTCCTTCAAATGCTTATTTTAACGAGCTGAAGCACTTTTTACCCCTTTACAACCTGTTTAAACGAAGATTTTACACCAGCCTTTAAAAAATGCTACACTTGGAATTTCACTTGGAGTCTCTTTTTCTAGTATTCTTTTAAGAAAACATAAAGCAGTATTCTTATATAACTAAGGTGAACAGGTGTGAGGGGCATTATTGTGCTTACTATACACATAACCTTAAAAATTGGTTTAAATAAAGGATTGGAACAAAGGTATATCCTGATTCCAACTGGAATTATTATCAGAATATTACTGGTTCATAAGAGACGTTCATGGACCATAAGACATATCCTGCAGCAGAAAAGCAATAATGATATAATTTCTTAAGTTTTGTTTATTCATTCTATCCTAAGAATTCTTTAAAACGTATCCTAGCATGGTCATGTAATCTTCATGTTATTGTGTGTGTATATTTCTCAGTAAAAGTATAAAGCTAAATTCTTGCTGGATCAACCCATCATTTTAGTTATTTCATTAAACTCATTTAAAAGGTAATGTTTACTTTTATTGTCCTTAAAAAAAAAAAGAATAAAAAGCAAGACACAAGACCTTATAAACTGAACTAGTCATGATGGTCGTTTTCTTTGTTTCTCATTCCAGTGCTACACATGGCTTGTGCCGGCCAGCATGCAGAGGCTGTGAGAATTATCTTGCAGGCAGGCTTGAGTGATACAGAAGACTCCTCTGGAACAACAGCAAAACATTTCATTAAGAAACCAGATGTGCTGAAAGTTTTTGAAGAGGTCCTTGGAGATCCTAATCAACCCAAACTTAACTAGGCACACATTGGGTTTTATTTTTTGGTATAGTGAATAAACTGCGGAAGAAGAAAACAAAGTAATCTTAGTTTGGGCTTTTCGAGTGACCCAAGCGGAAAAGAAACGTAGCTTGGGCCTTCTGAAAAGGAAAAGGCATCCGGCCAGGTGCAGGTTCTGCTCTGTCACTAGCTGATCGAGACCAGGATTTCCCACGCAGCAGAGCACACAAACTGAGCGCCAGGGAGACAGCGTGGGGTTAGTTTGCCAGGGCACTTTTGGCTCTCGGCAGCACATCAATCCTTTGCGGGCTCTCCAGCAATCAGCTCTGAACCTCCAGTTTGGGGCCATGGTGCCTGAAACAGGTTCAAATACCACTAGCTTGAAGTCAGAGGTGTCTGCCTGCACTTCTTCATTTTCCCCCTATGTGCGATGGTGATGGTTTGTACTGTAGATGCATGCCCAGACAAAAATAGCATACAAAGGGCTTTTTCAAACTGAGCATGTATAACAAAATAATTGGAGATTCTAAATCATTCTACAAAAAGAATCTTTGTTGCTTCGCTTTGACCTGGGAAAGTAAAAAGCAAAGACCAAAGCCAGGCAATCTCATAGTTTCTATGATATGCCAATCTCTGGTCATGTACCAAACCATCTGTTACAGAAGGCCCAGTATATTTGTAAAGGTGAAATATGTACTTAAAGTACAACAATGCTGAAGTAATGATAAGGAGGTGGGAAGCAGGAGAGAAGGAGTTTCACCACTTAGAGAACTGGAGGAGAGGTGAGAAGTCAAAGCCTCCAAATGAATTGAGAGCCCTAGAAGGAGACGAGTCTGTCGTTGAGAGCAGGGGGAAGGTGTGATCCTAGTTTCAGAAAAATGTTGGTTCCGGATATCTTTTTGCAATAAGAATTCCGAAACACCTGTGTGAGGACACAGACAGGAAGAAAAGATCGTGAAATGGGGAATTTGATCTTCACAGCTCTGACATGTTCCCTGAAAAGGTCTCCCAGTCTCCTTCCTGTCTCACCAATGTAAATAGCTGGGCATTTTCAGCACCAAATGCAGTCAGAAAAGAGGGTACCAGTAGAGGGGCCATCCTGTAAGACGGGGAAGTTCTCATAAATGGTCCTGGAAATAGAAAGGGTGTTAGGGTGGTATTATAACCTGCTAATAATGCACACTTTACAACCAATCTTAAACACGTTATGGAATAAGGTTTTCCAAAATGGAAGTAAGGGTACTTGTATAGAATGACAATGGTCTGGATTTAACATCAATACATAGTGATGTTTTAACATGATGATCAAATGTGTTAGTTGAGGGAGGAGCATTTTTCCTTGGGATAAGTCACTGAGCTCAACTCATGTGATTTAGTAACAACTCCAGGTGCTCAGTGTTTATCTGAGAAGAGTTAGCATTGCCAACACGAGTTAATCAAGGGTCTATGTAAACGGTCATTTAGAAAGATACAATTTTAATTAATGCATGAGGAGTAAAAGACATGACCGCGGCGCACTGGAAGATCACCTGTCTTTGACGTACAGTACATTTCCTGGAGAAAGGGATGTTCTGTTTCAGCAATCAGGAGAGTCATCCAGAAACACCAGGAATGTGGCTCTTTAGGCAATCTATCAGTGCATGTGTCTGATCCATCATTTTCAGACTTAAATGGCTAGAGAATGAGACCTTCCTGAAAGAAATATCTCTTGTTTCAGCAGAATGACTGCTTGCTGTTTGCATTGACAATGATCTACAGGTTCAGTGGTAACATTAACAAATGAGAGACAAATTTGCTGACTGCTGTTGGCTAGAGACCATTAGATGGGGTGGCAGAGAATGTGGCGGAGTGTTTTCTTCCCTGATGGAATTCCATCAGAGTTGATGGACAATGATGTGGATAAATTGTGATAAATGTTTTACTAACTGTTGCCTTGTTTTTGGAGTCAGTATGGTGGGCAGTGGAAGTGTGAGTGGAGGAATCTCCATTATTGCAAAAAAGCCCTTGGTACAGAATCTGTAGTACCCAAAAGATATTTGACAAATCCTTCAACTGACTGTTTCCTATTCCCGTAGCAGCCAATATGAAAGAGTCGCTATTCCTGCAGGACGATGTTTGGTTAGCCAGTGTTTGTGAGCTAGTTGCAGGTGTTAGAGGAGGAGTGGTAGACATCCCAGACCAGGGACTGAGCAGGTCTGCGCATTAACACTCGACTGCATGTAATCCTAAAGGAAGTTTTACTCAATATGAACTGTTTAATGTTTTAATTATGACAGTGCAATGGAAACGTATCATAGTTGTTAGAGCTCCAGTTTTATTCAAAATTAAATCCTTTAGACCTGAATGTTGTTTCTTTTGTGCATCAGGAGCCTGAGCTGATCATTGACAAGGCATGGTCTCTTACAGCACTGCCAATTCAAACCTTTAATACTTTAAACATCTCATAAAAACATAATACTTTTTAATTAACATGCTAATTAATGAGACTGCTTTTTGATTTTCAGTCTACATTATGATTTCAGTACTATACCAGTTCTTACTGTGTTCACATATATATATATTAATTTAGATTGACTTTATTGAACTGTATACAATAACATTATGTATCTTAGAAATACAGCAAGTATTTGTAGAGTGGACTCGGCAAATGAGCACAATTACAATTCAAGTATTTTCCACAAAAGTAACATTTCCAGAGATTACAAAAATGCAGAATGTTTAATAGCTTTTATTATAAGCGATTTACTTGCTTGATCCATATTATCTTGCATATCAGGAAAATAGTGGTCTTTATTTGCCTTTAGATTTACTGTAATTCAAATTCACAGTGAAGGTCTATATTTCGTTTTTTCAGAAAATGGTATCCGTGATCAGCCTATTAAATGAACTCATGCATTGAAATGAAGAGGAATGTGCTAAATAGTTTTGCAGTCAAGGCTATTGATGAGCCTTATCTAGTTTTAAGTGACATCTGTTAATTTAAGAAAGCTTTCCAAGTTGTAATGTTGCAATCTTCTGCACACATGGATGTGTTTTCTGCCACATGCAACTGTTTAATATATTCAAAAACACACACAAAAATGTTGACGGCTACTGTGGAAAGTGAAACTTTTGACATTTTGTAGACAAAGGGAACCAAGAGAACACATTCGGGAATAATGACTACACAAATCAGAGCGCACTACACTAGCTCAAATAACTAAGCAAAAATTCAACCAGCTCTCCTCTTGGAACTCGACAGTTATTTGACTTGAGATACTGTAGATCAGTGGATTGCTGTCTGGGGTGCAGGAACCCATGGGGTACCAAAAGGTCACTGGTAAATTCTAGCTACACCCACAGAAGACGCAAAGACATTCCACAGCTGATAGTATTATTTCTGTTAATCAAACTTCCATGACAGCTTGGAATGACCACCTGACATTTAAGACCTTAACAGTGTAAATTTGCCGTTGCTGTTATCATTGTAAGATGTTACGTGGATAGAAGAGATATAGAGTGTCACAGAGAGGAAAAATGGCTGTATTGATCTTAAGTTGCATTGAATGGCCAGCGTCTCTCTACAGTAAGTGTTGATGAACCTTGTTCTCTTTTTTTTCTTTGAATGGTTTTCTTCCATTCATTAATGGCCCTCCTAGCTCAGGCACTGGAAATTGGCACACCAATCAGAGGTGACGTTGGTTTGCAAAACAGGTTCATCTGTACCTGTGATCGGGGGGGGGGCTCTGGAACAGGGTGCGAATACACAATGCGTCGTTACACCTGGCCATCTGCGTACAGCCAGGTAATCAAGGAGCCATGAGCAGTTAGCTCGGCCCACAGCCAAGACCTCATCAGAACACCATCGTGTATTTCCAGTAGCCTTATTTACTGCCATCTCTTTGCAGAAAATGCCCAGCTATTGACTTTGGTGAGACAGGAAGGAGACTGGCAGACTGTTTCAGGGAGTCAGAGCTGAGGATCAAAGATCCCAGCCAGTATTTCTCCCAATTTCACCTCTAACAGCCATGATCATGCAGTGTTCTCCATCTGCATCCTCACAGAGGGGTTTAGAACTGCCAGACGCCCTCTCTCCCTAACACCTGAAGAAGACTCCACAGATGAAAAATTGTGTTTCTTTTCCTTTTGGTGTAGCATAAACATGGAATAAACAGGAAAAGTTATATTTACCCATTCCTCGTCGTCCGGTCACTTCCACCCCCCCGGGGATATGTCACAAGCCTGAGGAATTGCTGTGTTACGGGGTTACATTTGTGTGGAGGATTGAAATATTGTAATAAAATGGGATATTATAAATGACAACTGCCTTACCTAGCACCCTCTAGAATCGCTTGGTGGTGTAGTCAGCGATGGAGCAGGAGCAGTGTCTGCCTTCAGTGATCACCATTCCCTGACACCCCGCACAGCCTTCTGACCTTACCAATGGGTTATTATCATTGTAACTATTCCACTTTTTTTTTTAAATAGACGTTCTTGACAGAAAAAATGGAATTAAGGTATCCCACAGGTAAAAGAGGTATCCGGTCCTTGGGATGTTGTTATTGATTTATTTGGCTGACGCTATTATCCAAATCAGCTTACAAAAGTACCAATTTACATAGCTGGGCATTTAAAACAAACCAATTTGAGCGAAATACCATGCTCATTTATACCACCAACTGTCCTGATATAACCCAGGAGCCCTTACCACCACCCCCTCAGGAGAATTTAAGCAGGTGTGAGCCTGGCCAGTACCTGGATGGGAGACCTCCCAGGAAAAACTAAGGTTGCTGCTGGAAGAGGTGTTAGTGGGGCCAGCAGGGGGCTTTCACCCTGCGGTCTGTGTGGGTCCTAATGCCCCAGTATAGTGACGGGGACATTGTACTGTAAAAAGGTGCTGTCCTTTGGATTAGATGTAAAACCGAGGTCCTGACTCTCTGTGGTCATTAAAAATCCCAGGGCGTTTCTCAAAAAGAGTAGGGGTGTAACCCCGGCGTCCTGGCCATATTTCACATTGGCCCTTACCAATCATGGCCTCCTATTAATCCCCATCTATGAATTGGCTTCATCACTCTGCTCTCCTCCCCACTGATACCTGGTGTGTGGTGAGCGTTCTGGTGCACTTTGGTTGCTGTTGCATCATCCAGGTGGATGCTGCACATTGGTGGTGGTGGAGGGGAGTCCCCATTACCTGTAAAGCGCTTTATAAATGTAAGCAATTATTATTAATTATGAACATTAAAAAAGCGCTGCAAAGAACAGTCTTGACTTGCTGTACGGTTTGAACGTTCAGATACCATTGCGAGTGTGGACGTCAAACCTACGCTTCGATTTTTCACCCCATCTGATTTCGCAAAAGAACCTCTTTATATACTGATGCAGACAAAATCAGCTTCACCACAGGCTACACTTGTTTCAGTGGTTTCCCGCTGCTGCAAGAGAATTGCAGCATCAAATCCGATCACCTCTATCGCAGCACAGCCCCCCCCACCAGCCTCGCACTGGCCGCCAACCTTTCCGCGTCCGCTTCCCCGACCGCAAGCGAGGCGCAGCCCCGCTCGCCCAGTGATTGACAGCGCGGCGGCTCCTCCCCCTGCGGCCGGGCGGAACTGTTTGACGTCGAGCAGCTCCTTTCACTTCCCCAGCTTCGCTGTTCTCCATTTTCTACAGACCCGAGCGGCTATCGAGGGGAGAGGCAAAGAAGAAAAAATGAATGAAGAATATGATGTAATCGTCCTGGGAACTGGACTGACGGTGAGAAAAGAGCCGGGATGCCGTTGCTAGCAGGGGGCCGAGTGTACATGCATGTTTATTTTTATACAACAGGAGAGTGAGGGGTTGATCTTTGCAGCTGTAAGCACTGTGTTGGGCCTGAACTCCTCGTAGGCCTTGTTTTTCTTCAGCTGAGTCAGGCTTAAAGGAGCGGGCTGGGATCGCACAAGCCTCTTTCCATGCGATCTGTGCCCTGGGATACTTCCAGCAGCTGGATTTATCTGTCGGCACATTGTTAGTTGGAGGAGAGGAAGCCTTGTTCGGGGATGAAGGAGCTCCTTTATGTCGGATTCCCCCGCAGTCTGGGCGGTGTGAAAAGCTGAGCTGTCCGCTGGCAGGAGCGCAGAAGTGGGTTTTTTTTCCCGCACACGTTACTGGGCAGTTCTGCTCTTTGGACACTTAAGCCGATTGAGCTGTTAGTGATGAATTACAGACATGGTGGGGGTTCATAGTCGTTGCTGTAATGGTTGTGTGCGCCCAACGGGACGGTGATTTGGGTGGAGACGAGTCGTTTCCTATTTCTCGCCCAGCCTTGCTGTGCTGCAATTGTACGGTGTTCAGCTTTCGGCAAACAGCCGGCGCCCTAAACTGCAAATGTCGTCGTCATCTCATCCTAGTTAAGTCGAAAGTCAGTAGGTTTTGTATTTGTTTTGTTTTTTTTTGGCTTTTTATGGAGAAAACGCCAGCTTCGGATGTAGCAGTAATGATTGAGTGCAATGCCTCATTGATGATTCTAGCCTGTAGTTGAAGAAGAAACCCTTCCTTTATGTGTAAGTCTGTGTAGTTCGTGCACTTGGCATGCATCTGTATTGACGATAGCTTCTGTAAATGTACTTCTCTCTCTGCGAGGATGTGTTCCTTGATGGGGAAAAACAAACAAACTTCTCTTCAGCGTCATTATAAACCATGACAAAAAAAGACAAATCAATTCCTCTGTTATTGTTTCCTAAAAATTGAACTTTCATCTCTTCTAATTTATTTAGCTAAAGACGCCACAAGGAGGAACATTTTCTTGCACACACTGTACATCTGGAATCTGCCAGGCCTCTATGCTTGTGGTTATATATTTGGAACAATTCACTATTTAAATATTGTATCCTGTAATTTGCTTACAGTTTGAACACAGTTGCATGTGAAAGGAAACCCTCTTGATTTGAGTCCTACTGTTTTTAGAAACACTGCTACATGTTTTGGCTCTTGATGTTAGTTCACTGTCAAGGGTGAACTTGAAATGCCATGTATGTATGCAAATCCCATGTACATATGCAAATAATTACCTGTAGTGGAATGTACTAAGAAGTTGGTTTCTGTCCCTTACAGAGATCCATCTCTGATTTAGAATGATATATTAAGCCTCATCTTATGCCGTCTCTTGTTTTAATTATTTGGTTTACCCTAACCAAAAAAGTAACACTTCAATACCTGTACCAGGTCTCTCAGGAGTGGGTCACCAGCCACAGACAAAATCTCCACATAGAAAGCAACAAGAGAGCACTCTGTGTCTTGAAGAATGAAGTATCAAGTAGTATAGAATGAAGTCACTAATGCATTCTATAAAGCTGTAAAATAGTCTCATTCAAAACAGTAGCAGCTGTTAAAAAAGCAGTACTCATCTTGGACAGTTGCACAGACTTGGTCTCACTGTTTACTTTGCACTAAGCACTAACCTGGCAGTCTGGTATGATTTGCAATGCTTCTTCAGTAAAGATTAAGTTTATCTAGTTGTAGTGTGAAAAGAAAAAGATAAGGAAGTGTTATTTTACATAACCCAGTTCCTATTCTAAGTTTGTCAGAGCATGTAACATTGGTAGTATGTTGGATAAAGAGACAAAGGTTTATTGTTAATCGTCTGGACATTGACAAGAGATCTGAGAATGTTGTAATAAAGCTTGAGGGAAGAGTCACTGTTTATTGGAAGCAATTATGGTTTTGCCAAGCATTGCCGGTGAATCGGTAGGTTTGAGGAAAGTGTCCTTTAAAGAGGGGTAACTGGATAACCTACTTGGAGCGAAACAGTCGCATGTGGCCGTGAAAGCAGTGCACAGCAGGCTGGTTCAAGATGACACTGCTCCAGCCCAAACAAAAGACCTTCTTTGTAGTGGGAAGATGGAAGAAAGTAGAGTTTGCAGGTCTGTTTATGGAGTTTTCAGCAACAATCTGAAATTCTTTGAATTGATGGTGTAACAAAGGGGAATTCCCTACAGTGTCTCTCTACTCTAAAGTAGAGTTTGCAGGTCTGTTTATGGAGTTTTCAGCAACAATCTGAAATTCTTTGAATTGATGGTGTAACAAAGGGGAATTCCCTACAGTGTCTGTAGGGAATCAGGGAATCACGGTGTGATTGGTGCTTCCCCAGTGTGCTGATGTGCACAATGAAGGTTGATGTTAATCCTTTTTGAACCTTTTTTTAAGAAGCTGTGTTCACAGGAATAATATAATTACTATGTCATCTGTTGTGAGCACTATCTTTATTTGTCACTATTTGTATGTGGGGCGGGGAGGTACAGTGACTCTGTGGCTTTGGATTTGCGCCTGTGGCTGGAAGGTTGCTGGTTCAAATCTCGTGGCCGGCAGAGGAATCCTACTCCATTGGACCCCTGAGCAAGGCCCTTAACCCCCAATTAGTCCAGGGGCGCTGTATAAATGGCTGACCCTACACTCTGACCCCAAACTTCTCTCTCCCTGTCTGAGTGCCTGTGTGTCTCATGGAGAGCAAGCTGGGTTATGTGAAAAGACAAATTCCTAATGTAAGAAATTGTATATGGCGAGTAAAGTGATCTTATCTTATTGACTTGGCATAGGATTCTCCTGGGGAAAAAGAAAATAATTCTGGCTTTGCATTTAAACAGTGCAAGTTGGCAACACAGAATAGAAAAATGTTAAGAATCTAGCAGTACATTTCTCTTTCTTACGATAAATGTCTCTTGTCTTGGTTGATGTTATTCAGAATTATAAAATTTCCCATACAGAAAATGCTTATGTGATGGTAAACATTGTCTGGTATGTATGTCTGGGTGTTTGAATTAAACCATAACTCCAAGAGCTGTAAGTTAATTTTCCTGTAGCTGGGTTGCAGTCCTCTCATTTAATCAGTTTGCTCTGTTGTGTGATCTTCATGAAGTGCAACAATGTTCTTTCTTTGCATTGTACAAATTATCTTTCAACTATACATCTCCATACTTGAGAAAGCACACACAATGTGTGAAAGATTGAGGTGAAAAAAAACTAAGGTGAATTCAGGGCCCTGTGCATAAAAATACATCCTCAATTTCCGGTCTTTTTTCCTTTCTACAGTAATGTACAGATACAGTCTGTCTTGCAGAAATGACTGATAAGTTTAATCACATTTTTTCAGAACGGTGTACACAAAGATGCATTAAATCTGCAATTGCCTCATCTGCTGGAAAAGATGCAATGCAACACTAATTCCCGGATGCTTTTCGAATGTAATTGTCTTTATAATACTGCCTGCCACGTGGCATGCAGGCTTTCATACCTTGTTTATACAGTTTGTGTAAAACACAATACTTTAAACATTAATTTAATGAATGTGCTTTTGGGGTTAGAGTCCACATCAAGCTGAAATAGACGATAAATCCTATACTTTGCTCCTCCCTGCATCCAAGGAAAGTGGATAAATATTAACCAGGAGGTGGATATAATGTCTGAATTCAGCTTATACTGCTCTCTCATTTTCCTAGTGAAGTCATTCAGCAGGTTTGTTCTGCTTTAGACACCTTGCCGATATGCAGAGGTGATAAACTGTTCAATATAAGAGACCCTCACTGTGGAGCATATCAGGGAGGTACTGTTATTTGTTAATATGTATTTGTAACATCTATCGGTTTTGTCTCTCATTTTTAATATTTATTTTTTCTGTGTAGTGTATAATTAGGTTAGAAGGGTATGTTCGTTTTAGATCTTTCAATAACAAATGGGAATTCGGCCCTTGTAATGATTGTTCCAGAGTGTTTTTCAGCAGGACGTGGGGGAGTCACCACCCACAGAGCTACACTGGCTGCAGAAGGCTTATGATCCTTCGAGAGCAAGCCAACAGTACTGCAACACAGAGATACAAACAGGCTGGTCAGCTGTCCATCACTGTAGTGCTGAATAATCTGTCCCTGTGGCGTTACTTTTCTGATCTTGCCGTTTTATCCTAATGAAAAACCCTAATGAGCAGGACAGCAATGTTGAGATGCAAACTGGCGTATAAAAACTGACCTTTAAACTGTACAGGGCAAAAAAAAAATGTTGTGCATAGTTCTAACTTAGAAAATAATCGGACCTAAAAATCTCTGGAAATTAGAAATGACATATTTGCATATTTACATATTTGGAAATCTTCGATTTCCTTCCTATTGTGCCATTTGGTTAGTGCTGCAGTCTCTTGGGGCAGCCTACCCTCTACAGGTGCAGGAAGTTGGGCTAGGATTTCTTGGACATGGAAATGAGCTCTCTGCATCATTTTAATTTCTAGCAGGTTCTTGTGTTACGCGCAGTTATCTTTTTTTCTCAAGAACATTTTATTGCTTCTTTTTTTTTTGATAACGGTGATAATGTGATTGTGCTACTGTTTTGGTTTTTGTTAGTCTAACTGGGTGCCAATTCTGACTTGCTACTGTGAAGGTTAAGGAAGAACACTTATATCTGCTTGCTGGCCACTAAATGACTCATGGTCTATTTACAAGCCCTGTGATGTTTTCATCTTTATAATGATCATAAGGCAGCAGAATTCAGAAGCTGAATTTTGTTTGTGGTGGCCCAGTGGCTTCTTCATAAGTACCTCAGTTTATTTTTGTGGCATTTAAAAAAAACACTGGACATTAAACCTTTTCTTAATTTGTTTTTATCAGAATATCATTTTCATGGGCTCATACTAATGACAGTTCTGACCTTATTAATCATGGTTTGTGGTTATTTTTGTACTTTTAAATTCTAGTTAATTTATAACAGAAGTGAAATTCATGGGAGGAGACCTTGTTGTTTTGGGTGCTTCCCGTTACAAAAGAAAAAAAAAAAGGTAATTGTTTGTTAGGTTGCTCCCTCTCTTTGCTAGAGGCTGGTGTTTATTAATCTTGTTCAAATGTAGGAAATGTGCTTCCTAGGCCTTGTCACGAAGTTCGTTGCTTTAAACCGTTAAATTCAGAATTCAGAGGAATGTGTGTGTTATCTCGAGTGTGCCGTGAGAAAAGTTTCTGGAACTCAGCCTTTTCATTGGCCTTCCAAGCCTTTTATCTTCCTTCAGCACCAGTTATCCGCAACCTCAGTTGTCTTGGATTATTCCACTGGTGGCGTTGATCTTCGTTACACAGAAATTGTACCTCATTTTGCTCCCTTACCGAATGTAATAACTCTGAATTACATTCAGAAATCAAACACTCTTTTGTAGTTTCACGACATAATTTGACATTAACAATCCAAATTACTTTTTAATCTTTGGAAGAAAATCCATTCATTGTAGATTTGATCATTTATCTGATTAGATAAAACGCTCACTAGACTTGAGAAACTCTCAAATGGTTTGCTATCACGCTGCCTGTGATTAAGAATGATTAGGCCTTGATTCACTGTGCACATAGGTCCAGCATTGGTGAGCATCAGCTGCGTAAGGGGCTGTATATGTTTATCCAAATTCCTTTGAAATGTATTTTTAAATTCTGCCATGCGAGATGCAAGGGACATTCAAACGTTTTCCATATTAGAGCATATCATGATTGAAACGTGGATTAACTGGTTTAACTGGGCCCTTTAACATCAGCGCACCTTTGATCTGATCTTTTGAAAATGTTATGAGTTGTCCAACCCTTCAGAAAGTCTGTTTTCTATAGTGCCAGTATATTTCTGAATATATCTGGGGGTGATTGCTTGGGTCTGAGAGCTGTGTTTGGTCTTCAGGTTTGAGGCTGACCAGTTTTGGCTTTGAGGGTGTAAATACCTCAAAGCTAAATAATATTGTGTTATTATTGGATGTTAAAAGCAAATATCTAAATGTAGGAGTGTGCGTTTCAAAGTATTTTGGGCTATTCAGAGTGACTGCCTGTGTGTAACTTGGAGTGTCAGTACAAAACAGTACATCCTGCAGTTGTAGGTTTATTTATAGTTCAATTAAAAATGCATTTTGCTCAAATAACCTCTTAAGGGCAGGTTGATGTTTCCAAAATACAGGAAAATATATGCCCTTCTTCATCACACCCTGTCCTAGTTTGTCCATGGCATGGTGAGGCCTTTCCAGGCCTGATAAAGTAATGTTCCAGTCACATGACTTGCTGCACAGTTCCAGCCTAATCTGATTAGGATTTACTTGAATGGGAACTTTTATTTATTGTTAATAGTAAGAATTAAGTATTGCATTTCCGGTCATGTGTTCTCTTTTCCGAGTTAAATCTTATCACTTTCTAAGAAACCTTGCTGCCCGTTTCACCGACTTTTTAGTAAGCTTCTGCAGCCATTCCTAAAGTCCAAATTCCTATGAGTAAATCAGCTGTGATTTGATTAAAGCATTTTTTTAAGTACAGACGTCACTAGATACTAAGACCATGTTTAGTTTATCAAAAGTGTGCTTGGATGTGTTTTTACATTAAAGTTGCTGCAGGAATCTTAAATGGGAGCCTGCATGCCAACAACAGTATTGTCATTCTAATAGAAAACTGATTCACTTACCGTTGCAACAGACTGGGCATGTTATCCCGTCTGTCTCACTCTCTTTTTTGCGGGGTATTTTTCATTGATGTAAGTATTGATTAGGTGGAGAATAGCAGAAAAAAGTACTGTTGGAGGTTTTCTTTTTCATAGAGTAACAGGAAGTGATTCAGGCTATTTGGGTCAGCTGTACAGATATATATATATATGACTTGAGAAAGTTGTTTTCATTTGGCATGCGTACTGAACAGTCAAGCTCATGAAAGGCCTTCTGACACTAAATCATATGTTTCATGCAGCTTTTGAAGTTCCAGTGGGATCCAGTATTGGTACTTAGCAATTATATGGTCGGTCTCTGCAATCCTTCGACACTTGATTAACAGCAAAACGACTAGACCGCAGGTCATGATATTGTTCAATATCTTTAAATCTTCCAGTTCATATAAATGCTTTGTACTTCTGCGCTATTTTTTTAAGAATAGGATGGTTAGCATTCTTTCCTAGCTTTATAATTTATTTTTCAAATACGTTAGGGTTTAGGATATTTGTGTTAAAATCAGAGGAGGTTCAAGTGAAGATCTCCATTGGCTAGAAAGGAACCAGTAAAGGTTAATTCCACACTGAAAAGCACAAAGAAGAAATTAAATGTTTTGGTTGAGCCTTGTTCCAGGTTCAGGTGTCTTGCTCAGACACGCTCAGATGTTGACACCTGTTTCTGGTTCTGTTTCTGCTTTCAGTGTTGAATTAGCTTTTACTTTGTAGTAACCTGACGACTGGGGATTTACCAGTGACTCAGACTCTTCTGGTTATTAGAATGGTATCTCCCTTTGTTGAATGTCTGGTTGTGGTGTTTCTTATGTAATGCAGTATTAATGTACTTTCTCCTTGGTTGCAGGAATGTATCCTCTCAGGCATTATGTCTGTGAAGGGCAAGAAGGTGCTTCACATGGACCGCAACTCGTACTATGGTGGAGAAAGTGCGTCCATCACCCCCTTGGAAGATGTAAGAACAGTCATGCCTCTTGCTGTTTAAAGATTCCTGAACGTATCAGTCTTGAATGCTGTGTTTCTAAAACGCTGGAGATGGGCAAGTACTTCTGCTCCTGTCCAGGTGGAAATCACCTACAGACTGTAGGGGAAAACAGCAGAATTTGCTCATCCCTGCTGAAGTCAGTGCTTTTTGCATGATGTGAACTTTTGGACAGTATCATACTATACCGTTGCAAAAGGCACTAGTGTATCTGTGAATTACATGCACACTAAAAACGGTGCAGATTCATGAAACATCTTTATGGACAGATTTGTATGGGTGAACATGGGCCTACTCATGCCATCTGCATTCATCGTTGCTATAACAACTGGACCTTCAGTCACTCCTTCCTAGAGATATGAGTGCACATCACATTTCACACTGAAATAGACTAAAATCCATTTCCGGTTTTTAACCATACTGAAGTTAATGACCATCAGCAAACAAAATCAATAATGAGTGTCATTTTTAACAAAACAATTTTGAAAAAGCCTAAGTATTGTATTTGAGGCCTTTGCTCTGTGTACAAATCCAGCTCTCATTTTTGTATTGCCACTGATGCTATTCCCTGTGGACTGCCAAAAAGCAACAGGCAGTCAGTATTCACAAAGTCAGGACCTGGCCAGCTAAATTCACGCACTGATTAAAAGTGCGCAGCAATTTTGGTGATGATTTTCCACAGCATTTACCGTAGATAATGCCAAGTTATATTAGCAGAGTTTCCCTGTCAATTCCGTCCGCACCTGCTTATACTTTTGCAAAATGTTCCATTTGAGTTGCTCGCGTGTCTTTCATGGGCACTGACCTGCTGCTCTTGTGGTGGCCTCAGTGACTTCCTCACAAACCACACTGTGAGGAAATGGCAGCTGCGCATCGTCTTTGGAACGGAACTGTTGAATAAGAACATGACCCTCTGGCTTTTTTTTAAACCGGTGGTTACCTGCAGATTCTAGAAAATCGATTTTTCAGCACAGACTGCAATAAGATTCGCAGCATCCAATGTATTAACACTTTGTTCTACGAAGGTTTGAAGCACAAAAACAGGAGCTTTCCAACCATACCTGCACCTGTCTGGGTGATTAATAGCAGTCTTTTTTTCTCCCCCTAGCTATACAAACGGTTCAGCCTACCTGGAAACCCACCAGAGTCGATGGGAAAGGGAAGAGACTGGAATGTAGACTTGATTCCCAAGTTCCTCATGGCCAATGGTGATAATAATGATGATTCCTTGCTTTAATATTCCAAAAGATTCCAAAGCACCTTATATGTAGTAGACGAGCCACTGTTCTAGGTGGAGAAGTGAAGAATTGTTTTTTCTAGTCATATTAATGTAGGGACGACTGTAGTACATCTTAAGCTGTTTTTACCTGCTTTTTACACATGTTTTTTATACCTTTAATTGAATTGAGTGTATCAAATTAAATTTAATCCAGTTATGCTGTTTAAACTCGTTAAGGATTAATTGTTCTTTTAATACATTAGCAATTTCCTTATGTATCTAACTGTTTATAATAATAATAATAATAATAATAATAATTAATAATTGCTTATACTTATATAGCGCTTTTCTGGACACTCCACTCAAAGCGCTTTACAGGTAATGGGGACTCCCCTCCACCACCACCAATGTGCAACATCCACCTGGATGATGCGACAGCAGCCATAGTGCGCCAGAACGCTCACCACACATCAGCTATCAGTGGGGAGGAGAGCAGAGTAATGTAGCCAATTCATAGAGGGGGATTATTAGGAGGCCATGATTAGTAAGGGCCAATTGGAAATTTGGCCAGGACACCGGGGTTACACCCCTACTCTTTTCGAGAAGCGCCCTGGGATTTTTAATGACCACAGAGAGTCAGGACCTCGGTTTTACGTCTCATCCGAAGGACGGCGCCTGTTTACAGTATAGTGTCCCTGTCACTATACTGGGGCATTAGGACCCACATGGACCGCAGGGTGAGCGGCCCCTGCTGGCCCCACTAACACCTCTTCCAGCAGCAACCTTTAAAACTGGCAACAGAAACATGAAGAGTTTGAACACTAAATCCATTTCGTATAGCCTGCTGTACTGAAGCCTAAGACCCATTAAATACAATTGTGTGTTGTGACCATCAAGGATTTACTCAAAGCTTCCACTGGTGTTTTTTGTAGTATTATAACATCTTTGATTGCTATAATAACATAGCTTATCTGGGCGCAAAGAAACCAAGCAGTCTTTAAATAACATTGATTTTGTGTAAAATATAAGTGTTGTAGTAGCTAATCCATTGTATTTACTAGTCACATGTAATTGGCTAATTGTCAGCTGTTCTTTGTCATTAATTTAATTCCTTTCTACCTGTCCTCAGAGCTTAAAAGGCTGCTTTTTGTACTACTTAGTCCAAATTTTTTAGGTATGATTAAATGATGGTCTAAAACTAAAAGGGTACACATTCAGTAAGAGGCTGTCATAGAATTATCTGCTTAAAAAACAAATTAGTTTAAAAGGCAGCAAATAGGAATTGCAGCAGTTAGTACTCTAAACTGTTTAACAAAAGAACCACTAGCTGCAGTCTTTGAAATCCGTGTACACAAATTTATTCGCCTGTTGATATGTCTGGATGGGATTATTGGTACTACTGCTTTATACTGAACTCTAACATTGCATTTAAAGTAAGAAAATTGAAAACTTATCCTTTTTTTTAGGTCAGCTTGTCAGGATGTTGCTGATCACTCAAGTGACACGTTACCTTGACTTCAAGGTCATTGAGGGCAGCTTTGTCTATAAAGCTGGGAAGATTTACAAAGTCCCTTCCACTGAAACAGAAGCCTTGGCATCCAGTAAGTACACAAGGTCGCAGTCAGTGTTCAGGGGCTCTTATATCTATTAGGTAAAAAAGCAAAGACCTGGGTAATTTATCCAACTACACCAAAAGTGAAGGGTCTGATAATGACAGATGTTTCCAAACCGTATGCTGATTTTTGAAGCAGCAATAAAAAAAGGATGATTTGTAAGGAGAGCAGGAACATTTATGCTGATGGAAAAATATAGGAATTTCAGTTATTGTGTTTTTCGTTAATGTGAGTCATTTTGGATAATTGCATATACATGACATTTGATACTCAATTTGGCATTGACCGTAGGCATGAAAAGATCTCGGCCTTGCTGGTAATCTCCGTTTGTTCCTTACGTTAGATTTGATGGGGTTGTTTGAAAAGCGACGATTCCGAAAGTTTTTAGTGTTTGTTGCCAACTTCGACGAGAACGATCCTAAAACCTTGGAGGGTGTGGATCCAAAGAAGACTACAATGCGAGACGTGTACAAGAAGTTTGACTTGGGCCAGGATGTCATTGACTTCACGGGCCACGCCCTTGCTCTGTACAGGACTGACGAGTGAGTGGCGGGTTTGGTTATTTCAAAAATGTCTTGCTGGGTCCAACCGTGAAATCTTTAAAAGGTCTTTTGAACTGTGGGGAATATGCTAATTAAATTGGTAGGTCCCTTCTGTGAAGTTGAAAAATTACCTAAACGATATTAAGTTTTTATTCACTTATATTTAGTTAAGGTGAGCAACTGCAGAGAGTAGTCTCAGTATACATCACTGTACTGAGTGCTATAGGAAGATATACATATTCTTTATTATTTTGATTATCTGTTTTGCTGTATATTTGTTGTTTATAACCTTCTGTCACTTCTGTTTTGTTTGGCCTCTGTATGTATTAGAAGCTCAATGTAGTCCGAATATGTCATTATTTCCCTATATAATCAATAATAAATTTCCCTATATAATGTTTGGTTGTTGGAAGATTAGCATAAAACATCTGTATTCCACTTAAATTGCAAGTGAGTATTTTGTTTTTCTCCCTAGGTATTTGGACCAGCCCTGCCATGAATCATTAAACAGGATTAAGCTTTACAGTGAGTCTTTGGCCAGATATGGTAAAAGCCCTTACCTTTACCCTCTGTACGGTCTTGGAGAATTGCCACAAGGTTTTGCAAGGTAAGACACATGCAAATATTTCATTTATGGAAGATGGTTATACTCTCTGTACCTACTCATGGGACCTTGGTCTGTTTTTCAGATTAAGTGCCATATATGGAGGAACCTACATGCTGAACAAACCCATTGAAGAGATCGTCATTGAGGATGGAAAAGTTGTTGGAGTTAAATCTGAGGGCGAGGTAATGACGATACTTTGGAAATCTTGTCATTTTAATACTGCTTTCTGGCATTCAAACTTCTGACATTCTTCATAATCTCCAGTACTGAATCTTCACAGTTAGTATCTCTCATAATAAAACATGTTTTTAGAGGAAAAATTTCCATAGTGAAAAGCAAAGTATATCCCTCACCCCCTATTTTCTCCCCCGAAATTGGTCATATTTGATTGGGATAAAATAAGGAATAAGGGGTTGGTAATGTATCTTGTATTTTGAGGGAAACTGCTTTTGAACGAACATGTTGTTATTAGCTCTTCCAGTTTTTTATTAGGTAATACTTTAAAGAATTATTACATCTCTACCAAGCCATCTGAAAAGTGGTGTTTTTGACTCCTCTTGTCTTCCTGTCCCCCAGTTTACTTCAGATAAATGCTTTAAGTACTGTTAATGGCTTTGAAAATACCTTTAGTGGTTTCCAGGAGTCATACTAGATTCTTCCTTCACATTTTTTTTTATGGCAGATTGCTCGCTGTAAGCAGCTGATCTGTGATCCCAGCTATGTTAGTGACCGGGTGACAAAGGTGGGTCAGGTGATCCGCCTCATCTGCATTTTGAACCACCCCATCAAAAACACAAGTGACGCCAACTCGTGCCAGATCATCATTCCACAGAACCAGGTCAACAGGAAATCTGGTGGGTACCCATTGAGTAATCCTACTGCTGACACCATGTACCAGGTGTCCCCAGAAATGCTGTAGTGTGCAGAATGTTCAGAAAATTGCTTATTTAATGATCTCAGTTTTAGAGTTTAAAACCTGGAAATATATGTTATTAAGGTGATTGTTTTAGATCTGTTGGGCTCTTTATAATAGCATATACTATACCTCCAAAATGCAGCAGTCTGTACATCTGCTATTGCACATTGAAGGAAACCAGGTTTTGCTTTTTAAAACTTATACCAGTGAAAACTCAAAGAGGAATATTATTTGATTAAGTAAATGTTTACAGATGTTTCTGTTGACTATAGAGTAAAAATATGGGTCTTAACCAATATTGTCTGCTTGTTTAATTGTTGTGATAGACTGAAGGAATATTCTGCATGCTCAGTTTGTCCTTTAGATAACATTTTAATAAAGCCTCTGCAAATGAGATCAATTTAGAAAATGTGAATTTGTGATTTATACTGGTTTTATAAAATTTAACAATACTGTTTGCTTCTTCCAACTGAATATTCACTTAAACAAGGACTGGGGACACTTGATAACCCTGAGATTCACTGACTTTGGATTCACAATTTTTAAAAACATTTTGGTTCTGGAAATTGAGGTTTCCTGATCTTTTTGAACTAATGGTTCTTATACTTGCCTTCACAGATATCTACGTATGCATGATTTCCTTTGCACACAATGTTGCGGCACAGGGAAAATACATTGCCATTGTGAGCACTACAGTGGAGACCAGCGATCCCGAGAAAGAGATCAAGCCTGCTTTGGATCTTCTTGAGCCCATTGAACAGAAGTATGTGCTCTCAGTTTCTAACTTTCCCCTAGACTAATAAATTCACCTGCTGAAGTTGACTTTCAGAATCTTTGAAATATTTTCTCCAGAGTACAATTTTTCTAACCGTTGATCTTTTTTTTTCCCCCCAACAGGTTTGTCAGCATCAGTGATCAGTATGCTCCAACTGACTTGGGAACTGAAAGTCAGGTCAGTGTTTCATTTTATTGCTGCATTTTGACCCTGCTGTAGGTCTGGCCTGAGAAGAGATGGTTGATAATGGTGTCCAGAATGTGTGAAGTCTGACACAATGTCGAAGGTGTACATGCTGTTGTGCTTTTCCAGGTTGCCTTAAATACCCAACTGCTTGAATGTTTTATCGTGTCATCTTGCAGGGAAAATGAAGGTTATTTCATAGAAAACTCAAAGGAATCGAGTCAGTATAAAATGCCGTAATTAATAATAATCGTTTCTTACACTTATATAGCACTTTCCTGGACACTGTACTCAAAGTACTTTACAGGTACTGGGGACTCCCCTCCACCACCAGTGTGTAGCCCCCACCTAGATTATGTGATGGCAGCCAGAGTGCGCCAGCTCACCACACATCTGCTATCAGTGGGGAGGAATACAGAGTGATGAAGCCAATTTATAGATGGGCCAAGGGGGAAATCTGGCCAGTACATCGGGGTTACACACCTACAGACAGTAAGTAGGCTAAGCACAAGCAGGTGAACAGCTAGGCTCATGCAGGTAGTGTTGTCCACATGCTTGCAGGGAATATGATTTGATGTAATATTCCATTGACTAGAGCATGAAGGGCTGGTAGATAATACTGTCTCTGCATTGTGTTGCTACTATGGACAGTTTGAGCAATATATGTCACTCAAAGTACTTTTGAAAGATCATTTGTGGGAGTGATGATTAATGGCCATTAAGTGTTTAACATGTTTGAACAGATCTTCATTTCGCGTTCCTATGATGCCACCACTCACTTTGAGACCACCTGTGACGACATCAAAGACATCTACAAGAGGATGATCGGCACAGAATTTGACTTTGCAGAAATGGAGCGTAAGAAGACTGACATCTTTGGAGACGTTGATCAGTAAAAGAGTGATGCACTCCCAAAACAATATTACCGACGACCATAATCTACAAGTATTGGCTGATTCAAGTATATGTTCTGTCCATTAAGGAATTTAATGAACTGCGTAAATTTGTATTGTGGGGCCTGCTTTTTATAATCACGTTTTGACAAGTATTGCACTGATCCTAGGTTAATAACCACCATTTATCTTGAGATCATGTACTCGGTTAAGTGATAAATGAGGGGTTCTGTCCAAAGATGCCAAATTATGTTTTATTCAATATCCATGTGGTTATGAAAAGTATATTCGGTATTTGTTTTTACATTTAACTTCCCATGAAAGATTGAAACCTAGGCAGTCCATTTGTATACATGAGTATTATATACATGTAACAAAGTGATAACAAAAATACTATTCATTGAGAAGTGTTTCCAAGAAAAATTTGGAACTATTTTCCCAAAGCATCTTAAAATATTTTGCCATTGTCAGTAGCCAATATCTTTCCTGTAACACTGAGTTCACTGTCAAAATGATGAAGCATACTGATAAGATCCATACTCTGTTCTGCTGTATCCAAATCTTCCCATACAAAAGAGCAGGACACAGCATTATACTTATACTAAAAATACTGTTCATAGCAGTTTGAGTAACGCACTGTACGTAAGGATTACTTTCTCTCTCCTTTAAACCAATAAAAACTGAACGAATAAAAGCAGGCAAGATGTGACTGCCTTCTATGTACCGTTCCTCTTAATTTACACGGACCAAACTGCAGCGTGGTATTATGACGATGGAGCCAGGTGTAGGACCATCACGAGTGTTTCAAAAGCTGAAACAATTTCTGTACTCCAAAGTAAAGAAGTCATGAAAAACTAACCTGTGTTTAATGATGAAGTAACTTCTGCTTGTGTGTCCATGTTTATGCATGAAAGGGTTTTTTTGGTCTGGATTTTTTAACAAATGGTTTTCTGAAGCAATTACAGAAAAGGTTAATTACCTGACCTGCTGTCCTGCACTTGATATTACCTTACTTGAGAGGCACATCACCTAGTCACAGTTTGTATTGCAGTATTCAGCAGGGTTAGTGTTTCCATTGTACTGATGATCTAGTAATGAACTATTATAAATGTAAAAGATAGAAAAATGACCATGAATAACTGTTATTGTGGAATTGAGCTGATATAGTGTACTGTTGTATCACAGTCATTTTGGAATATCATCATCTTCTGTTTAATCCTGATGAGAGTCCTGGTAGTAACAGGCTGGGCAGAGTAGACCAGACTTCCCTTTTCCGAGCAACAGCTCCTCCTGAGGGACTCCACAGCATCTGAGAGAGAGAATCCCTGCAGTGTGTCCTGGATCTGCCCCAGGGTCTCTTCCCAGTGGGTTATGCCCTGTCCACCTGCAGCAGGTGGTGCGTAGAGGAGCTTCCTTTTCAGATGCTTGAGTCACTCGACTGAAGTCTCAAATCTGGAGGAGCAGTGACTCCAAAGTCCTCGCACCATCTTGCAGGCCTCCGGAGAAACTTCTCATTCTTTCATTCGCCATTTGCGGCTAGTGACCACGGGTGAGGACAGAGACGTAGACTGACCAGAAAACCATTTGATTTTCTTGAAAACTCAGCTCCCACTTCGCCACCAAATTCAGTACAGAGTTCTCATCACTACAGCTGCTCCACCAATGAATGATGAGTCAATATTCAAAAATGCATTTTAACAAAGTATACATTATTTTGTTTAATGGCATCACTGTTGTCAACAGCATCCCCAAGAAGTCTAAATATTCTCCGTGTTGAAGTGCAATTAAAAGTATTGCATCTAAGTGTAGTGCCCTGTTACAGTTTCATAATGGTGAAAATTGGCCAAAACAACATGCAAACTCAGAATTTCTTTGACGGGTAGAGTCATTTTTTTTTGTCAAGTGGCGTTATACTGGAACTGAAAATCCTTTCTGTTGTTTGGAAACTGCCTCTTGCACACTCAGAGGTGGAAAGATCTGTAATGGATTGAACAGACACTCGGAGCAACAGAAACTACAAGAATTGTGTCTTTTGTTCTGTAGCACAAGTGAACTACAGTTCAAGGAGTCTCAAAATGGACATAACTTCATCAAGATAACAGATAAGGATAGAAGTACAGACTCCTAATGTCTATGAACATTCTAGGAAAGGAATTAATTGTTAATTATATCTGGTAGGCAAGCTTTCTGAAAATGAAGGATGAAGCAGATAAAAAATGAATACTGGAAATTTTTAAAGACATCTTATCCTAGTCCTTGAGGAACTACAGATCTTACAGATTTTACTCAGGCTGTTAATTTGACAATTAGACCTTTTTAATAATTCATAACACTCAAAACTCTTGGGGACTAAGAATTACAAATAGCTGACAAATTGAACAGGTACCAATATAAGTGCTACAAATGAGATCAGATGGAATGAAACAAGACCATTTAATCAGAAAGACGAGTCAGCATGGCTAAAATAGCTCTAAAGAAGGTTAAATCTAAGCGTCCTTGTCTTTCAAAATAAAAAAATGACAAAGATGTATTTATAAACTGACAATTTATTGCCATTACTTTATTATATTAAACTAATGGATAGCATTTAACATATAAAGGGTGTCAGACACTGTACAAGTTGTTAAAATAATTAAAAGCAATATGTTAGAACTGAGGTATGTTTTTTTTACTTGAACTTATCACTGGATACCAGATTAAAAATAATGCTCCACACAAAATATATATAAAATGTTATTTTTAAGCTTTAGCCCTTTTAGTTAATAAAGGGCAAGTTGACTTTTTAACTGATCTGTGACAAATCACTTCAGAATAATTTTTTGACAGTCAAGAATTCTGAAAATCACTGCAGGACATTTTTTATGTTGATCAAATATACAGCTAATTTCTGTCTCTGTACTACCCAAGCACAAACGTTTGTAATCATTCATCTTACAGGTATATCTGATGCATAGATGTCTCTGTCAGTTACAACCACGTAGAGCTTATGAATTTTATAATTAAGGCTTTTTATACTGCCACATCTAAAATATCTTTAAAATACTGAATGCAACCAGCTTGTTTCTTTTTTCATTATGGTGTATTAGAGTTGAACTGGAGCAGGACAAAAGTCTAGTTCTAAAAGCAGACAAGTCTTGAGGAAAATAAGATGCCCCTATACATGCTGTTTCTGAAATAACAGCTCCAGTCTTTGTGACCACTACAGGAAATCCCCATCTTGAAAAACAAAAACATTACATTCCTGAAATACAGTACATTGTACTAATATTTTATCAAAGTTAGTCAGCACTGTACTTAAGAGGTACACTTTGACGTCTAATGTCACCCAAAGTCTTATCAGAACCACCACCAGTTCCCCCAAAATGCTGAGCTGTTATTGCTTTTTTTAATTACATCAAAATATAACAGGAAAAAAAAATTGTGCAATACAAATCATATTTTTGTCCTCTACACTTTCTACAAATTACAAGTCTTTTGTCTGTTAATTCTCGTGTCAACATCAGGTCAGATTGCATATCCAGAGCATTAGGCATTCAGAAATTTATGTACAGTATATAAATATATTATGCAAAGAAACAAGTAATAGGTTTATTCCATGCTGAAAAAAAGAAGAAAGAAAACAACGTTTCAGCCGTGGAGCCCTCTTCAGGTGTGAGGTGTGACGCGGCCGAAACGTTGTTCTCTTTCTTCTTTTTTTCAGCATGGAATAAACCTATTACTTGTTCCTTTGCAGCCTACACATGTGGACGCAGCTCCCCACCTGAACTACTTTAAATATATTATGTCTGTTGAAAGTTGAAGCTATAGTTGTATTCCCTTCTGATAGTATTCTGAGGAGGACATTAATTATCTCCATATAACAATAACAGAAAGATTCTCATTCTAGTGATGATTGTGGAGTACTCTTACGTTCGTAATGTCATTTTTATAAAGCCCAATGCACATATGCAAGCACACATTGTACAAGGATTATACAGAAATAATTGATTTAAAAAAATGATAAGGATATCAATTTCAGAAATTACTTTTACACAGAAATTACACAACAACCACCCCCCCCCCAAAGATGGTTAATTTACAAACACTATGGTTGAAACTTCAGGGAAATACATTTTTATGAGAAATAATGGTAAGCATTGCCTGTTTTAAATTTGTTACAGCAGTGCTATATTAAAATTCGAAGAGATTAACGTTTCAAAGTGTGGGACAACGTTACTGCAATTGACTGGACATGGGAGAACAAACTACATACTGCTTGCGACTTAATATATTAAAACACAAATATTTAAGTGTGTATGTTAAAACAAAATCAAGCCTGATTTTTGTCTCCAATACAGTAACTGTCATAAGAAGTATTAAGGATGATTGGACTATTGCAGATTATTGTATAGCCATTGAGCATACTGATCCCCATTTGATAACTTAAGTGATATTATAGGAGGCGATATAAACTGAACCCAAGCCCTTTGAGTGAGAGGTGTTAGATGGCAGAGACTTACTATGTGTAACAGTACCCTAACATGATAATAAAAACACAAGGTAAGAAATGAATGGCCAGTCTACGAGACCAGCTCAGTATATTGATGGAAATATTTTTGTAGTATCCAGCTGGCAAAAGAAACATGCCATCATAGTATCTTGACGCATTTATTTGGTATGGAAGAAAGATTATCCCTGGTTTAGCATCAGTTTAGAGAGCAGTTTTGTTCTGGATAGGGCCTTTTGTTTTTGATAAGAACAGCGGGATCTTTTCATATATTGAAGATGTCTCTTCTGGGTAGTATCATAATTTGTCATGCACAGACATGGGTACATCTTATTTCTGGGCTGGGGCTAGGTAGTAAATATTTGTAAATAGTATACATTTTCTATTTTGGTCCAAGTATTTGTAAATTGATGCTGGTGTTTTCTAAGCTGTTGCCAAATAACCTAGTAGAGTGTTATTATACATACTCTAGTCTGACATATTTGCTTTCTAAGGAACATTCCATACTGAAAAGAAAGGTGCGTCACCTGAAGAAGGCCCCACAGCCAAAACGTGTTTCTTTCCTTCTCTTTTAAGAATTTTCCTTTGCAGCCTATGCAGGCTGACGGAGCTACCTACTTGAACTACAGTGTTTGCTTGCCATGCCAGCTGGTGTCAGAACCTGATTCTTAATTTTACCTTATTTTACACCCCCCCTCTTTATTAGAACTCATCATAATACATCACACAAACCTCCTAGATTTGTAAAAATATTTCTGATTTAAGAACATCTATTACTGGCTTATCTGGTGTCAAATTAGTGGATGTCAACTCTGTACAAAGGGACACTCAAAAACACAGTTCTGATTTCTGATATTTGTGAAGATCTGTCTTATTTTTAAGTTTCATAACATACGGGGGTTGCCATCTGATGGACTAAAGTGCCATCAATTGTGTCTCCAGTCCTGCTTTGTGCTTCTACAATAAGCTCTTGGTTTCTGTGTCCCTTATCAGGACTACGAAGTTCTGGTAATGGATAGAGGTCAAGGGGAATTGTATCAACACTTATTTGAAAACCTAGAATTTTATTAGCGTTTCAGCATATTGATATTCCTTTACCCAAAGTCATTCTAGAACAGATGCTGTTCAGATGAAAAAAATAAAGAATTTGTTGTTCACCTTGTGAGTATATTTAAAAGAGGCGCACGCCATGGCCTTTGGACTTTACAATACCATGTTGCATGAGATTCTGTAAAATCACATAAGGCTATCAAGAACGCTCAACACCAAGATAGCTACAATACAGGGACATTCTTCTTCCTTTAGTAATGAAATATTATTACAACAAAAAAATATATACAGGTTATTGTGTTTCTGACAGACCTGTAAATGTAATTCCCTCCTTCTTCTTAGAGCAGCTTATATAATGCAACTGAACAAACATCTGAGCGCCAAAACACAGCAGCAATGATTTCTCACAAAGGTAATATAGCACATAAAAACAGAAAAGTTCAATCTAGTAAAAAGTGAGCAGGACCAGTCTGTACAGAACAGCCTTACAGTCCATTGTAAATCCTTTCATTTACAGGCAGGAAATCCCTGTCACCAGCCTTCATCTTGTACCCTTGTCCAGTTTGTCCAGACTGTGTTAAAGCCACCCTGTTACAGAAGTATGAGGTGACATCACTACAATTTCAATCGTGTTGTTTGGATATCTTAAAAAATAAGCATGCTGTTTATAAATTAACCATCAATAAAAACATACTTGCTATAAATTATCCCCCTTGTAAAAAATATATCTTAAAAAATGATAAACCATTTGAGAAACAAAGTCCAAGTTTTTTTGCTCTAAATCTATTTACAGAATAGCTATTATAGAACAGAACCTCATCCACAAATATGTGGGTATGCCGTCTAAATAAAATTTACAACACTTAAAATCAAAATATAAATTCATTTTAGGAAAACAAACATGAGAACATTTTATGTTTGTTTATTTTATGAGAACATTTTATGCTGAAACATGTAGGTCCAATTGAAAACAAGTATTTCTATAGGGGTCATGCTGCCTTTATGTATGACAGTTTTTTTGGATAGCAAACCTGAAGACATTTCCTGTCCCTTCGATTATGCAGACTGAAAACGGCAAGGAGTTTCCTTACAGTGTCTTCATGAAAGACGTATTGCTTCCAATTGATTTCAAACTTCCTGTAAACAGCTGCCAGGGCTTATAGTGTCTCAAAAGACAAATGACAATTCCACAATGACAAGAAGATAAAATAATAACTGGCAATTCTAACTTAAAACTCTGAAAATCACTACACTTAACACAGCAGTATGAAAAATTATTAGTGCATCCCAAGATTCTTGGGTGCATCTACGCTGGACTGCATTTGTGTCACACACAATTAGGGAATTGGGTAACTCAATTACATACCCCTGTGCTTTGTTAATATATCTCATCTGCGCAGAAAAAAACCCTCCAAATTGCTGTAGTCTGTTCTGAGTCTTCAGGATAGGACTGTTCCCAGGTCAGGACATAGTTACTAGCTATTCATTTTCTTTGAAAGGCATTCCAAGCAGTTCAACTAGCATGGGCAGCCACCTGAAGTACAGGCATCACTAGGTTGAGAGTGAAACTTATTAATGAGACATGATTCTTCTCCATTCAGTGTGAATTCACTTCTCAGGTGCTTAAGAGCTCACAATGTTGGCTCTGCAGGGGTCAAAGGAACACATCTAGGAGTCTCAGTCTCCCCCAAACAGGTACAGACGTTGTTGATTAAGAGTAGGGTCTTCAAACTAGTGATTCCAAACTATCTAGGTACATCATAAAAAAATCCAAATTCAATTTTTATCTTTTTTAAATGGATTCAGAAGTATTTTGAACTCATAAAGGAAATAAGATGGGAATGGAAGGCTGGAGGGATTTCATGGGCACCTTCTGAAAAACTGATAAGAAATACAAAACTCAATATAAAACTTTTATATTATCAGGGCTGCACAACTTCTAGTACAAAATGCAACAGCTATTTACAACAAAATCAGTTGTATTATTAGGTTTTTACGCTTTGAAATATGTAAAAAAAAGTGTTTATGTTTGTCGCTAAAATCCCATGTTTTCCAAACGTATCTTCGGGTTTGTCTAGGGAAAAAGAAGAAAAATACCATGTCACGATGATTAACTTACTACAAATAACATGCCGTATTAAAAATACTATACAAAACATACTACACATAACAGAAAACATTTCATAAAAATTCAGAGGTCATAAACAATAGTTTTACAATTTTATCTAAGAAAAAGTACCACGACAATATTTTCAAAGAGAATAGACAGCACATTCATAAATGACTATGGAACTGGGAGAGAGACTATCGGAATACATTTGATAACGGAGAGAAGTGAAGACGATTTCGTGATGCAGGGATGTTGTGTCAACTAAAAGGAAAGAGAAACTGATCTGAAGTGGCACGACTGAAAACAGAAAAAATATTAAATTGTGTTTTATGCTCCCAGTAAGAGCTGTCTCCTCTTCCCTTGAACCAGTCTTTTGATTCACTGTATTATTTCAATTTTTTATTACCAGTGTCAAGAACTGATCATAGGAAGCTTATGCAGAACATTGCCACATTTTCAGCTGTGCTTTTTACTACTTTATACATTTATCTCAACAGAATAGCTGCTGTCGGTTGGTATCAACAAGGTGGAGGAGATACAGGCTACAAAAACATTTACTTGAAAAAGAAATTACAAAACACCAATCTGCACATCCTTTACTTTGGCAGTCCTTGTGTTTTAAAGGGTGATTCTGATGTGAATCAAAGTTTAAAAAAAAGTACATAAAGGCCAACTATTACATTCCTGTAGCAATCCATGTGTTTACAATTGGAACAACTCTTAATAAGGATTAGTCCTATTAAACAGTGTAATACTTAATTCTGTTATGTCATTTTTTAGACCAAATCAGATTTGGACAAGACATAAAACCCAGAACCTAACCCTGTACGGATTCCCATAATGATCTGCTTTTTAAAGAATGATTTTGGGTCCTGACTATCCTTTTGAGCACAGAAATTAAGATGTTGAAGGTGTGTGACACCAACAAGACTCTGCCTAGATCGAGCTGTCCCTCCAAACTGGATATCTGAGCAAGAAGGAGACTGATCAGAGGCTACCAAGAGGTGAATGGTAACATTGAAGGAGCTACAGGCTTTTATGGCCAAGACTGATCAAAGAGTGCATGTGTCCACAATATCCCAAGCACTCCACAGATCTCGCCTGTATGGCAGCTGGACAAGAAGGAAGCCATTACTGAAAACCAAAAAATATTATATGATACTATATTTTTATTTGATACTGCAAACATGTGACAAAACATTTTGTGGTCCAATGAAACTAAAATCGAAATTTTTGGCCTAGATGCAAGGCATTATGTTTGGAGAAAACCAAACACAGCACATCACTCAAAGAACACCGTCCCTACTGTGAAGAACGGTAGTGGCAGCATCATGTTATGGGGATGCTTCTCATTAATGAAGCCAAGTATAGAAAAGTCCTTAAAGGGATAACTTGCTAACCTTCTACGAGAAAGCTGAACTGAGACAGATGTTCACCTTTCAGCATGACAACAACCCAAAGCAAACAGCCAATGCCACAGATTTTTAATTGCTTAGTCACAGTGTCTATATTAGTTCAAAGTAGAAGCTACGTGAACAGATGTGAATATCCAAGACAATGTTATTCATTTGCCAAATATCTGCTAAATCCAAGATGTTTTGCAATTCCTTTGATGCTTTTCTTTCCTCATTCTTATATCATCTGCAAATTTGAATACTCTGCTGCGAATTACTGATATATATCAAGAAGAAAAAAAAGCTTATACTAGATGCTTATACTATTGTACATGTTTTGGTAGTTACACATTACCCTGATTTCAGGAAGTTAGCAAGGTGATTAAGACGGAGAACGCCACCTCACCTGTTATGAAAACAGCAAACCTTGCAGTGACATGTTGCACTTGCAACCGTAACAAGCAGCTGAAGTAGTCAGGTCGCTCTTGTGAAATCAGGTCACACTCATGGTATGGAAGAACTTCTACGATATCAGCTTCTTGACAGCAGTCTATGAAGTGTTGCTTGGTATGATCTTCTATGCTTGTTCTGTGGGAATTATAACATTTAACGTTTACGCTGTAAATGAAGATTTCAGAATTTGTTGAATTTAGAATGAAGAGGAATAGGCAGACGACTCCCCCAGCCCACCCACCTTCAAGTAACTAATCTTTTAACACATCACAGGCAACAACAGCGCCAGCACAGTTTCAGCTCCGGCTGAGACAACAACCCCATGCCGGCAGACATTGGGGAGGCCGCAGAGATCACTAAACCTGTGGTGCCTTGCAACTTGGGGAATCTCAGTCACAGTCGGCTAGTGACATGATCCAGGCTCAAACCAGACACCTGGTTTGTACGGCTAAACCTGTGCTCAGCTGAATGTCTTTACCGATCGACCCACTCCAAAGGCCACACATGATCATTTTAAAAAAAATATTTGCTGTTCTGGTGATTTCAGTCTTTGCTGAAGTTGTATCTACCCAAAAAAGTCAACAAACCTTGTACAAACTCAGCAAACTCAGTGGTACAGGAGCTTTAAAGTAAGGCTGGCATAAACGAACACTGGCATACTTCATCAAGCAACAATTCAAAAAGGACATCTGAAAACTCTGTAAAGGGTGAAAAATCCTCTCGGAACCAAATTTTACAAAAAAAAACTTCACTACATTAATTCCTCACTATACATGAAACCTCTATACAAGTTTTTATGCGAGATGTAGTAATTCCTACCTGTTTTTTAAAGTAACAAGCAGATTTTCACTCTTAAGAGCTGGGCTCTTGTAAAGCACTGCCATGATTCTTCTTTTCATACATCTTCTTGGATAAGGAATTTACTTATGTTTAAACATTAACAATAAAATATAATTTGTTGAGTGCATACATTACAGGATATTAATTAGTGCTCACGCATTTGATCACAGCTGTAACAATGCAACTACTGCACACGCAGGAGTGTTACCATTTTCCTACCTATTGATTATGCACCAACTAATACCTTTAAGCATTTTACTCGAATAATTAATCAGCCATATTATTGTTTTCATAACGAGGTACTGTTCTGTGCTGTATTAAGGTGACATTTGGGTGTTTGAGGGAACATGTTTGAGTTCTGGAACCTATCAGGGAATATCACACAGGAAGTAATGGGAATTTAATTTCTGTTGTAAGAGTTTTCACTTTACAAGCAGTTTTTGAGGAACGAGTTTGTCATGCATAACGAGATTACTGTAAAATGCTTTTGTAGCAATTACACACAACTACTATAGTCAAGGAAGCTAAAAAAATTGTAACCACATAAAAACTGCCATTGATTCTATTTTACCTTCCATTTTCTTTGAGCCTTCTGCAGTCTTTGTAGTGCAGAAACCACTTCCACTTTCCATTCTGACCCAGTTCCTCCAGGACGCTCACCATTTTCTTGAAATGATCTGTTATGGTGAAAGACAAAAACTCACAGAGTTAATCAAATCTCCTCGTATGTCTTATTTTCAGTCACCATCAATATCTTATTGGTTGCCAGTACGCTTTCTGAACCAGTCACATGGTTTACTGCAACTATAAAATGCTCAGCAGGAAATCCTGTCACTGATACCGATTCAAAAATCTGGGTTGAAACAACACAAAGATTACTGGTCGTAATGTATCAGAATAAGCACTATATCTATGCATGTTCCTGATTATTGAAAACACAATGACACTACAAATGTTTATTTAGAAATTGCACAAAATATTAATTTTAGCATATAAATACTGTTTGCAGTTAATGTTAAAAAAACATAACAGTAAAGGAATTAGTCAAAAGTAATTTTGAAGGATAAAAAGATACCATTTACTGAAGAAAGTAATCTTGCTCTGAATGAAAATTAACCAGCTTGTGAAAACGTTAAGATAAAGGTAAAACTAACTACATTTCTAAATAATTCATCCAGTGTGGTAGTGCCTAGAAAAGCAAGAATTCCACTTAAAAAGGAATTCCTCTTTCCAAAAGAAATGGACAAAGAGAGAAATTGAAAATGGGATTTGAAAAACAGCCATTTGAATATAGAGGGGAAAGAACATACTTAGTTTTGCTCTTATACATAATCACAACTTGTAATCGGTCTCGGTCACTTTGCTGCCTGCTGCTCTCATACCTAGTGTTAGTGTGTCCAGCACTGCGCCATCACACACCACAAACCCCCCTCTGGTGAACAGCTCCTGATAAGTGCAGTTCAGAATGTCGTCAGGGCAATCCACCCCAGCAAACAAAACATCTGGCATCTTCTTTAGGTCCAACAAGTGTGGAATCTAGTCAGCAGAGGAAAAGAAACGTACAATTAGGTTAATGCAACAGAATATTTAGTGCATAAAGTGGCACAAACCTTCTTGAAGTCTACTAGACTTGCTTCCTATTCAACAGCAGTGAGCCAGATATACCTGCCTGACGCCTAACTGTTCCACTCCAGAATATACTGCAAAATCAAACCACAACGCTATAACTTGTGAGAGATTGGCTGAATCCTCAGAATTATCCTCTTCAACAGTTATATGGGGTCGATCAACATTTTCTTTGATGCTGGCAGATTTTTCAACAGCACATCCAACTTATTTTCCTCAATCTAATATAATTTCTGCTGTGGATGTAAAAGAGATTAACATGGTTTGATAAGGATAATACAAAGAGAGCAACTTCCAAGCACCAAAACGGAAATCCTAGAAGTAGCCATGATTGCCAAAAAAATAACCCTCTCCAAATAAACTGTTGTTAAGCAAAGAAGCATGAGAAAAATAATACCCCAAGGAAAATCAGTCAGAGGTATATAATTTAAAACAAAAATGGCAAGATATAAAATCTCCTGAGTACTTTCTGAATACATGGATGGTAAAATGCTCTCAATGAAACGTGGCCTGAATTAGTTATCTGATGAAATATACATCTCTATTCTTTTTAGTGTTTAAAAATATGATGTTTAAAAATGGTCTCATTTTGACACAAATCACTGCACTCTTTATGCAAGAACACACCATCAGATTTCTCCATCCTTACTTTGCAGATGTTTGCCGAGATATCTTCATTCCTGATGACCATTAGCAGAGGGGATGAAGAACACTGATCAAGCTGACTAAACTGGGATGGCTGTACACCCACATGACCTTCCGCCTTGAGCGCCTCCTATATCATCAACAAAACATTTGTAGATGTTTAGAGGCAAAAGCTACATTTAAAAAACAAACATGGTTGTATTTCAGGAAGAAAAAGAACCATCAATAATAGCACAGATAAAGTTAAATTTGTTTTTAAGAAATGCGATCAAAAGTGTGATTGTTAGTTTCTAGTCTATTGTCTAAAAAAACTCTTACGGAAAAGAAAAACCCATTAATATCTGAGACTAATGTTCTCAAGGCACAGACTTCTTGGATTATTGTGACAGTGAAGTGAAATTTGGCAATTTTGTGGCACGCAATTTTGAATCTGCATTTCAGATCAAAAGATAAATATGAGGCAAAAATACAGAATGTCAGCTTTTATTTCTGAATATATCAAATGATATCGATCTTAATACCAGAAAATCCTGCAACCTCTCAGCAACACTGTACAAATTCACTCTTTAAACAAGTTTGTAAGAGTCAGAAAACAATGAATACGGTAGAAACATTTTAAAAACAATTGCAAGTGTTTATTGTAGTTTTCTTTTATGTAAATGTTGTTTTTCATATCAGACACTGGTAAGACCGAAACTGTCTTATGGAAAATTGAATCAAAGATACTCTGAGAGCAATTAATAAAACTTTCTTTGATAAACACTATATCATATATCCAATTTATCAATACTGTACACAACATGCATTTGCACAAGGGTAGAAAGAGACACAATTTTATAAACAGGACTGTTCCATGTAATAAGTGAAATGCTGACATGCCCTTCTTTTAGCAAGGGAGGTGGTGTTCCCTTTTGTTTCGAAGTTCAACATATACAGAGTATCTTTTTATATCCTTTAGCTTTTCTGCATATACAGTAGGGTCTTAATATATCCGAACATTTGCAAATTCACTTCTTCACAATTTGGTCTGGCCAATGTGGTCTTTTATGAAGAAAGGCAGAGTAGTATGAAATCAAGCCGGTGATTGTTAAGCGCAAATTAACTGCGCCGAAGACTAGGATCATGAGCAAATGCATTATCATATAAGGGTGAGTTACTTATGTCTTGTACCCTTACACACTATGTAAGGATACTACGTTAGAGGAGACGTATAGGGGTGGACTTGGCTATATACACATTTGGCTATTCACAATGATTCTTTCCACAAACCCTCACAAATGAAGCCCTACTGCAACTCACAGTCTTACAAAAAGAGTGCTTACCTTTGTTTTTTCAAAGAAGGTATCCACTTTTGTTTCAAGGATAAAGAATCTGTACTTAGTCTTGAGTGATTGCCTGACTACAGAATTCAGGTTAGTGTGTAAGCAGTCAAACATACTGAATTTGAGCTTGTGAAAAAAGTCAACTGTCCTTGTTTTAGACTGTAGGAAGTCCTTTTCTTCATTGTCCATTTCTGAAATAATCTGCTTCTGAAATTTTGTACCAGAGCAAACAGCATTCATCGTGGACCTGTACGATTTAGAACATTTTTCTGATATGTTTGACAGTTCTTCATGAGGTTCTTCTATTCCATTTACATATGAAGGTTTCTTAAGGCATAGAACAGCCTTGCTAGAAAATAAAGGCTTGAAATTATCCTTGACCTCTTTCGTGTCTGATTCATGAGGCACGTCCCTACTGTTTTCGGAAACATGACCCAATTTGAAAATTGAATTGTCTGCCACAGATGAGAAATTTCTCCATGAAGACAGACTGGAGAATTTGGACGGACTGGCACTTCTGGTCTTCTTAAGGATTTGGTGAATCTTTTCTGAAAAAATTAAGTACTCCAAATCCAAAGATGCCTGCGTCAGATCAGGCTTAGTCCGATGCATTTGCTCCCACTTTTCAAGGAAGCTTTTGAGGTGCCAATCTTCTTTTTTCTCGTTTTGGACTGTCCTAATATGTCCAGCCACTCTGTGTGTTATGACTGGGTAATTGTCATATGTTTTTCGCACGCCCCAACAGTCAGACATAGTGACAGTGGAGGGGACAGGTGAGTCAATCTCATCTGACACACATTCAGAACAGTTGCTGTTGGCATCTGGCTCAGGAGTTTGGGAGTCCATCATACCACCTTCTTGACTTTTCTCTCCTGCATCTGCATACGCCAAAGACATTACCCTGTCTTGTTTCTGGTCCAAGAATCCAGTGTTTCTTATAACTGTGCTTTCTTGATCTTCACGATGTAAGCTTTTATCCGACAGATTGAAATCTAAATCTCTTTCTAAATATTGGCAGTCAGCACTTTTTTCTTCTTCCACTGATTTTGTAAGCCTTTCATTTCCTTGTTCCTGGATCCCACAAGGTAATGAATCTATCTCCGGGTATTTACTGGCATAATCTTCTTTAGATTTACTACAAGAGAGATCCATTATGGAAGTGACATTGTTTATAGTTTCTGTTGGTTTAGAAACATTGTTTGTATCATGTCCATCTTGTGTGGTTGAGGGTGTTTTAAATTGATCAGAAGAACTCTCAGTCTCTAGGAATATGCAACTCTGGTCAGGAGATACACTATTCAAAGTTTCAGTTAATTTGAGAGTAATATGACTTAATTTCCCTTCTTGCACATAGCTGTTCCTAGTTTTTTCCATTCTGTCACCCGTGACAGTTGGTACATTAACCAAGTGAAAAGCAGACAACGGAAACTCAGACTTTGCCAATGTCCTGTGTAATCCATTGAATTGTTTCCTTTTAGAAATGCACAGATTTGCTATTCTGTTACATAATTCAATGTATACACTATCAGTTCCCAAGAGTTTGGTCATATCTGTCATTTCTGGGTTATCATCATAAACATCATCTTCCTCTTCCTTCTCTCCATTTATGTCAGTATCTGACATATCATCACTGGATCTGGAAATCTAGAGAAAAAGATTTAAAAATATAAAAGGCATATGACAGAGGAATAGAGTGTTGGTAAGAGTCACTGAATGAGTTCCAGAAACAGTAAAACAGAAAATTCCAGAACAGTAGACCCAGCTATAGTGTATTTTGGAACACAGAAAAAAATCCTGGCTTCTTTTCTTTCCTTAACCTATGCAATATGATGAAAAGAATCTTACAAACTGCAGCTTTAGGAAGTAGGTAACAGAATCATCCCCATAGATGAGCATGGAAAAGTGGATAAGAACGGGGCTATTTTTAACACTTTGCAATTGGGTAATAACAGTTTTCAAAAGCATGAAAAGGTTTTCTTACCTTATCTACAAAATGGCTACCTGTTCCCACAGATAGGTTGTCTGTATGGTGCACCTGTGTATTCTTTACAGAACCTTCAATTCTGCTTTGTGTGAAGCAATTCTTGTCTTGAGCTCCTTGCTCTGAGTTGCTGGTGGAGCTGGAGAGATCCTCCTGAGGGCGTTTTGGAACACTCAGATCCAAAGCTTCATCACATGGCCTGGAGACATCCACGGCACCACAATTCGGTTCCACGTGGTTCCCTTCTTTCTTACTTTCTTCCCTAAGATCCAGCAGCTCACCTTGATGAGGATTTAAAGGTAGCTGTATTACAGATGGTTGTGTTCCAAATGTGTCCTGTTCATCAGAGCTCGATTTGGAAGACGGGTCATTTTCTGAGACGTCTTTAACTGGTAACATCTCAGGTCCATTTTTATTTTGGTCACCGTCTTCAGAATCACTTGGGTCGGTCTGGAAAAACCTCATTGTTGACCTGCTATAAAACAGGCCAATCCACATATGAAGAATAAGGTGGACCTGCTCATAACTTTCCTCAATATTGCAATCCCAAGGGCTGTAAGTAAAGAAATGAGCAGACAATAGATGGTTAAAAAAACATAACTAATTACATACCACACATGCAGTCATTTAGAAGTCTCGAGTTGAAACACAAAACCTAGGAAGACATTGGTAAAGAACAAAGCTGACAAACGAAAGGAGGCCATTCCGACCACCTTTCTTGTTTAAATACAAGAAAGCAAGAATATGACATAAATATTCCTGTTGTACAGCAGAGGAACAGGGACATGCAGCTCTCATATGAACAGAAACAACTCTTTAGTTTAAATATAAAAATGGATTTAAGTACTTTGGAAGTTTTGGTACTTTGAAAGCATAAAAAAGGCAGTCCTCAAAAACAATACTGATGTGACCTATCAAATCATGTCAAATCTTGATATTATGGTAATGATACATACCCATGAAGAGCTCGAGCCACAGTTTTATCAAGAGGATCATTTGTAAATTTGCTGTCCAGCTTGAAATCATATTCCTCTTTCCACTCTCGTGATACATAAAGAACTCCGTTTTTTTCAAACACAAGTCGAGACCGACTTTCAAGTCCATCAGAGTGGCATTCCTGTTCATTTTCAGGAATACTTGCTTCTTTTCTGCTTTTTTCATGATAGGGTGCCTCTTTATTTCGGAGCAGTAAAGGCCCTCCAACTGAGGCAATGTTGTCCATATTTTCAGCTTGGCTTCTGGAGGACTCGCCGCAATCAGTGGAAACCGATGGAGGCACACCTGCCAAACCCAACAGTAAATAGGATGGGGGCAGTGAGTAAGAATGTTCTTTGGAAATTATATTAAGAATCAGCTCTTCAGTCACTGCAAGTCCCTGGGGAAATGGGGACCTGAGGAGTTTAGGACTGGTAGAATTGCTTAGCAACGTTTGCTGCATAGTTCCATTGTCGCCCACCCTTGTTTGCCCATGTTCCGTTTCAAGCACTACATTTTGAGACTGGTCTTCTTGTATTAAAACTTTACTACTGGAGCTAAGAGCTAAATCAGCCAGTAAGGTCAGTGCATCTGAAGACTGACAAATGTCTGCACTTTCCATATCATGGTTTGTAGCACTCAGGTGAGTATTTTCACTTCTCACCAGATCCCTATAACCAGTAGTTCTGAGTTCCTTTGATTGAGTTTGTGCTATATTTTCAGTGTCAAATGAATCTGATGTTTCAAAATCCAACCATCCTGTAACAAAAGAAAAAAAAGAAAAAGGGCATGAAAACAAAAAATAAAGCATTATAATCCAGTTTGTGCAATAAATATATTGTTAGTTTTTTTTTAATAGTGACTGATTCAAGCACACAGAAAGGCAGGAGAGAACTACTAAGCAGTACAGCTGGAAAATAAAGATTACAATAGGGGAATGTCACAGAAAAAGCTATATTAGTGCTTTTCCCTTATCCAAAAACATCTTCAGACCATGTAAAAAAACTTAACTAATTTAACATTTTGCTATATTTTCATTCGAGAGATGAGAGCAGCTGAAACAGTCATTTTTTAAATGACCGTCATTTTTAGCATGAGGCAACAGCAGACAATGAGAAGAAAAGATAAGCAAGAATAAATTCTAAGACACCAGTATCCCAGCTCTGTTATCTTTTGTTTTTCCTTCAGTGGTAATAAGAAACTGCTCAGACCATTCCATGTGATATGGGCCTTACGTGTACTGTATCCCTTACTTTGCTACTTGGGGGATGAAGTAACAAAATAACACTTTTGTAACAAAAAATAAAAAGTAATAAATCCTACCATTCTCTTTCACATAGTCGGGTATCCTGTTCTTCATTCGTTTTTTGAAAGGTTTTAAGATCTTCTGTTTCTTCATTTCCGGTGAAGCATTCGGTGGTGTTGTGCTTTTGGGCGACTTTAACACATCTTCAGATGTTACCGCCGACTTTGAAGAATCTTTTACCTTAGCCGCTTTTTTCCTTTCACATACCTGGGCCTTTGCACCTTCTTCTGGCTTTGAGGTTTGCTCTGATAAGGTAGTGTCAACAGGCAGTGTGTTCGTGTCCATATGAGTGACAGGGCCAACCTTAACAAGCTCGGGATCTATCTTGACATCACCGTTTCTCTTCTTTTTTTGAGGACACTGCTTCCTCACCACAGGCGTGTCTTCAGGATTCGCCGCAGTGGCCTTTTGTCTCAGAGGACACAAAGGTTTCTTTCGCTTTCTTAGCCTCACAAATTGGTTTACATCACTGCTGGATTGCAAGGCTTTCCCTTGCTCCTCTCCTCTGTCACAGTGCCTCTCAGGCGCCACTCTGCTCTCCACTTCTACATGCTGACCAAGCTTGTCTGGACCATCAGGATCTGCTATTTCCCCAGAGTCTTGAGATTCTACTCCTTCTGTTTTGGAGGCATCTAGTGAATCAGCAGCCATTTTTTCTTCACACAGAGTCTTGTCCTCCTCTGTGGCTATTCTTGTTTGTTTCGGGAATTCAAAATCTCCCAAAACGAAACTTGAGCCATGTGGAATAAAAACCTTTCCGCAGTCAGTTATGATGTTTTTTAACCCATAGCTGTTGTCGCCTTTCATTTTTCTTTTAGGGGGATTCGAGTCACTAACATTGTTTTTCCTTTTGGCATTGTATCTAGTGATCTTTTGATTTACAGTTTTCAAGATCTTCAACTTTGTATTGCTGTTCCTTGTAATTCGTTTACTGGAAGCTTTTCTAGTTGGAGTTGTGCATTTTTGTTGGGCTCCAGCACATAAAACGTCCTTTCTCAGCAAATAATTCGCTTTCTTACCAGATGAGACATTTGTATCTCCAGAGGAGCTTACACTTGTAGACTCTGTGATTGGGCTCTTACCCGCATCCTGTAGGCTTTCCAGAGTGACCTTTTCATTTGTAGGTTCTAACAAGTTTAGCCCATTCTCTGTGGAGCTCTCATCATGGTCTGTTGGCATGTCACCTGAAATGGGTTTGGTTGGAGTTGCTACCTTCGGATTAAGTTGCTCTTTGCAAGTTACAGCAGTACCTGTCTTTTCAATGCCTTCTAGTACTACCACACACTCCAGAAATCGTTCCTGAGATTCCTCGATTTTTGTCTCACAACTCATTTCGTCCTCAGAAACAGCATGTTCTGCCTGAGCTATGTCATTGAACTCTGGACTTCTTCTCACTTCTCCATGTGAATCACCGTCTGTCCAAAAGTCTGACTGTAAAACCTCTGGAGATGAAAGAGAGTAATACACATTCTCACAGTGGTCATCTTCAACATCCATGGCATCCTCCTGATTTACAGCCAGCAACTCCAGAGCTTTTGATACTGAAAGGTTATAAACATCAGGATTTCTAAAGTACGACTGTAAGTGTGAAACAGTCATTTTATGACATTCTGTAGCTCTATAAAGGTGTTTATAAGTCCTGGGTACATCGAAATGGTCAAATAAGACAGGTGGTTCTTTTCCAGTAATATCAACAATTCCTGGCCGGTTTAATGTCACATAGTCTTGGAAATGCTGTTCAACCAAGCTGCAAGGTGACACATTCTGGTCTGACTGGAATTCCTCAGCTTTCTTCAGTGCATAGTTTAACCCTGGTAAGATCTGAATTACATCAGAGGAAATTGGATATTCAGACACTGGAAACTTCACTTCTGCAATAAAAATAAACAAATTAGCAACATTCCATACAAATACTCTTGATGTTCAATACAAAACATAATTTGTAACAAATGCAAAAACACATAACATAGTAGCTAACATTTAGCTTTAAAAAATATATACTGTAGATCTTACAACAGATTCTGATTCACAAATATTAAGCTAATTGTTCTGGAAGAGATCTACAGTGTCCATTTCCTATTAGATTTAAATAATTGAATAACCTTAACACACTTCCTTATGCTTAATAGGCATTATGAAATGTCCCAAGTGCGTTTTAAAACACTGTGAAATGCACATATTTAACTTACCTTTCTGCACTGTTCTTGAGTTAGGAAATACAAATAGGCACTGTAATATTTCTTCCTTCTCTGTTGTGCTTTCTGTAAGACAAATTGAGAAACACATACATGTTTTTTCTCCTCTAAACAAAAATGCCCCAAAATATCTAAAAATACAACAAAAATTAAAATCACAAAAATAAACTTCCAGAGATCTGTTCATAATGTCAATCTATAGTGTAGAATGTTTGCCTTTTTTGTAAGAATCTAAGTGACATTTGTTTGTCAATATTTGTAATAAAATGATTATCTTTTATTCATTAAAAACTAAAACTAAACACGTTTTTCATATTTTATACAAATCTTCAAAGCAGCCAAATATTCTGCCAACAATATATTGAATAAACTACACACAAATGTCTGGTAAAAACAGAACTACTAAAACTTTTCAAAAGATAGTTTTTAAAAAGTTTACTCCTTACCTTCAAATGTCAGAAAGCAAGATGGTAACAATATAAGGACACCACAATCATTCAGCAGTAGAATGAATGCCTACAAATACATACAACACATTATTCATATCTTGAAAATTGATTCAAGATTCAATACTGACAATACATGACAATACTTTATTGCCATGTCAAAAACACCTGATTGTAATTTACCCCAGTGTAGCCCCAAAAAATAAAAACAATTCACGTGACACTTACACATATACAGTACGCATTACTCATGCAAACACATTTAAATTCAAAGTTTAAAATTAGAAATGACATGGTCTGTTACACTCATATTTATATTTACTACCATACAATGCTTGCAACATCCAAGATATACATATTGAGGTGCCTAATGGCCTATACATACTGGAGATGATATTTCAGACTGAACAACACTACATCACTACATTTGATACTTTGAAACCTCCTCTCCCGAAGGAGAAGCTTAAAAAAGTAGCTGGTAGGGCTGAAGGGTTCAGTGGACACCTTCTGAGCTTTCCGTTTGATATAACTGTCATAAAAAGAGACTACAGAGGGAAGACTGTCTATATGTGCAACCTTTTCTTTTCTTGGGCAGTTGTATTACCATAGTGCACTGTTATTGAGAAGGTGACCACACTCTCAATCACAGTTCTCTAGAAGGGCATCACTGCTTCCTGATTAACTCCAAACGTTCTCAACTGTCGTATGGGGGTACAGCCTCTGATGGGCTTTCTTCATGATGAGGCTGCTGTTAACTTCAGTGGCATCACTTCAGAGACACTCTCCACCGACTGCCCATTAATATCAAATGGTTACAGATCAACTCTGCCCCTGCAAAAGACCTCCACCAGCTCTTTGGTCTTATTAGTGTTCAGGATTGTGATTATGGCATATGTCATACAGGGATTAAATTAAAATGAAAATAAGGAAGGCTAGAGTCGACATCTGTCTGAATGCAGACAAGGGAAATCTCTTTTACAGATGTCATTAAACAAATGCAATGCTAATCCACGAGGCTTTGTTTCAAAGGTTAGGTTAAGTATTAAAAAAACAAACATTAACAAGAATGCACGACCAATTCATTTAAAGAGGACAGGTGAGAGTAATTTATTGTCCATGACTTCACTGCACATTACAATATTTTTTTTCTACCACAAAACTATGTACTACTTGGTCATTGGAAAATAGCAAATATGGTCAGTAAGCAATCTGCAATGACAGTCATATGGCAACAGAGAAATGCAAAGAGATGAAAGAAGCAAAGTACCAAATCCAGACTAAAGGACATTTGAGGAAATGCAAGTGAACATTAATCTTAAAATGTGACTTTTCACTAATTGCATAACAAACGGTCAATCGTGGTCCTGAAGGACGCAAATGTTTTTAATGTTTCAAAATGCCCATCATTTTAAATTTCTTGACTAGAAAAATAAAAGACAAGTGACGACTCTGTATGCTCTGACAACACAGACTGACTTCAAACTGCAAGTTGCATGTTTTGCCAATGGTTAACCAGGCAGTGAAGGAATTCTGCTTCCATATAATCTAGTTGGAGCTGTGAAATCTGTCATATTTAAGTCTATTTATTACTATTTGAGACAACACGCACAAACTTTCTTGTCCAGCAGGTTCTCATGTATAATCTCAGAAGAATGTGTGTTTTTCTCTTGATTGCTTGCACTGTCTCCATCTCACATTCTCCTGTTCTGTGCACACACATCTGGTTAACTTACTCAGCCGTTATGGCATTCACTATTTTAGTCAGCCTCAGAGAGTCTGAAGTGTGAAAAGGGCTCTTTTTAAATCTCATCTCACACATACACACTGACAAAGATCGTTTCATGAGATCACAGCCTTCTTGCCTTCTAGGAGAAATTCAATTGTTAATGATCTCTGTGTTCAATATACTTTCTGAATATGACTGGGAAACAACTGCATGTTAGATTACCAGATACATAAACTTTTTTGGTTTCTTTGTTGTACTCTTTAACAGTATTATCTTTCTATTTACTTATATATTATAATACTTTCCAAAATGCTGTTTGTTCACTTCTAAACTTACCAAGCCTTTCTGTTTCAGCTCTTCAATTAGGGCATGAAGGGAACAATCCTCTTCTGATGATGGTTGCACTTCATACAGACTGCAGTAAACTCCATCCAGGAATACTGTGGAATTTAATTAAAGAACACCTAGGTAGGTAGGCTTTATAATTAACACAATGATATTATAATTATAAATATATAATTAGGATATAAATGATTGCATCTAAAACCCATATGGTTGACTAAATGCATACATAAAAATACAGTCCTGAAATCAGTCTACCAGTCTACTTGAGAGAAGATTTCTATACAGATCCAATAGGCAGCCCTTGTATCTTCTAGTTGCATTATATATTTTAGAGAAACACTTTTCATTGTTTAATATCCGTTTTAGAGGGCAGACTCACACTGTACAGAAACCACAACTAAACTGCTGTCTCGCTGTTATTTTGTAGTAGGGTTGGTTCACCATAAGGCATGAATGAAACTAGTTTTTGGAGGGTAGAAAACTTGCCCTCTGGTTTCAAAATAAGTATCTACTTGTCTTTTAGGTTTGTGCCTGACCAATACACTGCCATAATAGGAAGTGTATTTGCATATTCAAACCATGTGATATGCATGTCTGATTTTCATTTCTGAATATAAAAGGTGTTTTATCTGGTATTTTAAATTAACGCCTTTGAGACAGTGTGGAACGATTATAGAAGGACGTTCATAAACAGGTGTGCAGCCAACAAATATATGCTCTCAGATGGTTATGAATGGGCAAAGATAGATGACAACACTCTGGTGAATGTGTGGGACAGAATGCCTAGATAGTTTTTGCAACTGTGGTTGCTAACAAGCATTTTCAGACCAGGTTTATAAAAAACTTATATAACATATAGTCATTTATGCTTATTCTTACTACATGTGTCTTTATGTGAGGCAACTGTTCCAGTGTTTTTGCTGTAATTGTGACTACCAAACATTCCACTGGTACCACAGCTCTCAAAACGTGAACAAATGCTGTTCTTACACATGCTTTAATGTTTGAGTAAAACCATTAATTAGTTACTTCATTCTATAAGGCTAGGAATTTTCTTCCAAATGCAACCTGATAATGACAGAGACACATATCAACCACTTTTGTTATAATTAAGTTTTCTTTCCTCGTTTGTTGTACTCATGCAATGGATTTATTCAACTATTAATAATCCAATTTCTACGATATGTGATTTATAGCACCACTGAACACATGTCCTCCTTTAAAGCAATAAAGCATTACACGTTAAGTGCCAACGAATGTGAAGTAGCACTTCGGTGTATAGAAATTTGACATAAAGCAATCTGCAAAAGACATGTACCCCAAAACTGGTGTGTCTGCAGTTAGGAGCTAAGCAGCTGTACAACAAATCTGTTATATGTTGGTTTAAATTTATTATTTTCTTTAACATTTTCAATAGAAACAGTGTTAGACTTCTAACCAAAAATCGAACAGGTGACATATGCAAAAATGTGGATTTTGGGAAACGTTTACAATTCTCCATTTTTGGATGCCTGCCTTCGGTGTCTGATGAAACAATGGAGAAAACTTCCCGAAAGTGAGTCACAGCCCAGACAGCAGGACATTTCATGAATTCAGCCTGTTTCCTGATTGATTTCCTTTTACCACATTTTTAATTGTCTAATAAAGACAAAGAGGGGGGCTGTGAATTCCTAATAGGGGACATGCATTTCAAAATAAACTAAATTAATAACAGGATTGTTGACTTTACATAATAACTCCCTAATTATAACAGGTGACCAATAATTTACCAAAGCTAGTGTCAGTTTGGGATATATCATTATTAGTACTTACCAGTATCAGTGCCATCAGATTTATGATTTATTTCACAAAAATGATGAGTGATGAAGCATATAAATAAAATGTGTAGTACTTGTAGGTATTACACTATATTACAACAAGACAGGACTCTCTCAAGCAAACATACTGTATAGGACCAAGGAGAAAAGGTTGTCAAGGCAACAGTCAACTTTGGCAGATTCACTCTCTGGCAGAAGTAGCTGAGGTTTTGAGGTACATGACCAAGAATATTATGAAGGATGAGATATTTTCAGATGACAATTATAAAAATGCTTTGTGTAGCTTAAAGCATGTAACAATATAGCACAAAGATGCCAAGTGGCTGCGTGGGGGTTGATGAGCAGAGCTGATAGTCTCTTCATTACACATACTGAAAAGGGAAATGTAATTTTACTTTGGATTAATCTGTAAATTTGTTAATTGAATGTTCGCAAAACAAGGAGTTTGTGTGGTGGTGCTCGCATGTCTCACACCAACTCTTTCGGAAATTTGCTTCAAATATTTTGTGCAGAGTCTCTTGGGAAAACTGAAGGCTAGTGTAGCTCATTACAAAATGAGCTAAATCATGCTTTTCAATTGCATAAGGATTATGTCTATGCAATCACTAGATAACCAGCCTCTGACATCTAAGGCTAATGAATAACTGATATTTTTGCACAAATCAACACAACTGTAAAAGTTTTTTTAACAGTTTCAAATAAAGATTAATCTTAAAGTATCTATGTGTCAAACTGTGCCATACATAATCGTATGTGTTATACATCAATTTGGACATTTGAATTGCACTACAGGTATCTTCCAACTTGCATAACCAAGTTTACAAATTGTTTATCTTCTTAAGAAGCTGCTACCAAAACAAATATAATTTTGTAAACCTTAAGAACATGATTTTTTATAGAAAACACTGCCTCTTTCCTTTTTTAAATGTGTTTAAGTTTTAAACTATGATATTAACTATAATGCTTGTATGCAGCACAAAACATGTTCCTTCAAGTGTAAAAGAAAAACTGGTTCAACAACACTGTAAAACACAGCCCCAGATTCAAAGTGAACTTTTGCAAACAAGTTTTTAGAAACAGTAGCCCAATGTTGTGAGAGTCACATGGTGTACACATATAGACATGCCTATATGTGTGACCATACAGTGAATAATTATGTGCCTATAAGAAGAGCCTTTACTTAACTGGTTCCATTCTTTACCCCTCTGCTCCTACTTTTCTTAATACCACTATCCACAGTCTCCTCTGTGTATTGTAATTATGTTTTATCTTGTGTATTATTTTTATTTATTGTTGTTGTCATTCTGTAAAGCGCTTTCAGAAGCCACCTTTAAAGGCGCTATATAAAATCAAGTTTATTATTATAATTTTTAATTAATTAATTTTAATTGTCTCAATACCTATAGCTGTCATTATGACATGGACTGGCCCTGCAGTAGTTGGTGCTCCTGATTTGTCAAACAACATGCAAGAATTTATCAATGGTGGATAAAAATTTGCTCAAAGCCATACCTGCTTCAAGCTCCAGTTTTGTGACAGCCATATTGTCATTTCTTTACATATTTTTCTTTTATTGAACATAGCGTTAACGTAAAAGTCGACCTGGATAAGGCACTGTGCTAAACAAATACACAGACCTAATTGTAATTGAAAACGGCTGTGGTTAACATTAATTTGACATAGATGTTTTTGTGATTGTGCACGATCGGAAATTTTTACCTTCAGCTGTAATGGAGCTTTCAAAGACTGACTGTGGTAATGTATTCTTCAGATCTGAAATCTTCATAACACTCTGTATTTTCAAAATCTCTGGTCTAGAAAAACAAAGCAACATTTAACCTTTCATTTATTCTTTTAGTATTACACAACCGAATATTAAATGAAAGACATGAAAAAATACAACTAAAATTATACCAGTACACAGTAGCCCTAATTATGTTTCATAAAAACAAACATTAATATTTACAGTGTATCCTTATCTGTATTCAAATGAAGAGGAAATGTTTACTACAGCAGTAATAAAATAAATATTCCTAGTGACTTACAGCTTGATTGGTGTTATTACATCTGAAGCAGATCTCAGTGAGACATGATAAATAAGGGAGTGATTACTGATCTGGATCTTGCCTCTCCATGGGTAGTAATGACAGGCTGCCAATAGAAACCGAGAGATTAGGAATCCTGGAAACAGTGAAAGATTTTGCTACAAAATAACTGAATAAAAATTACTCTTCATCAAATAAAAAGATATCTTACCTGCTTTGTCTTGACTAGCACTACAGATGGAAAAAAAAGAAAACATTTACAAAATTACTCATTAGAAAAACAGCATAAAAACGTAATAAACTAAAAGGAGATACAAACTGATTAATTGTTGAAAGCTGAGTTAGTATCATACCTTTTTTCACTGAACACGGAGACCGTGGGCTTAGATTCACCATACACAAAGCCAACGATGGCAAATGGACACACATGCCGGGGACACATAACTGCAACTCCATTCTTTAGTTCATACATGTAATACTGAAAAGGAACCACAAACAGGTCTTACTGTCCAAAGGCAATGGGGACCCAGTTAGTCTTCAATTTTAATTTATGTTTTCTATGCTTAAACTATGCAGCCTGCAGTTCTAGCACATGCTGTACAGAGGAGGTGTCACTCTGCCAGGAACATAAATCCAGTACATTACAGAACTAACAAAATGACCTTCAAGGAATCATTCCAGGTTTGTTTTGGCAGTGGGAGAGCTGGGTGAAAGCTGGAAGTGGGGCATTTAGTTCAATGCCTCTTTATTTTAAACCCTCCTGCACAAGTCAAAGCACACAATTGTAGGAGCCACAAAAGTGAAGTCTATTCAAATTGAAGGAACTGGTCCAGTATTTGTCACGCAAAATGTGGGGCATATGATTCAGTTTTTAATGATACTTCACCCAGTGCCAGATGTTAGTAAAAATGAAAACTCACCTGAGTACGTTCATAAGCTTGGAAAGAACTTGTTGTTGACGACACGGTCTCAATTAGTTCAGAAACATGACGATCATAACCAGCAGAAGGTTTTGTATACTTCTGGGTATAATTTTCTGTCACTGCTTTTACTCTACCCTGTAAAGATATTCAATCATATCATCTTAATTACACATATACAGTTGTATGCAAAAGTTTGGGCACCCCTGGCCAAATTACATGTTTTGTTGATTTTCTAAGTTAACACAACCTCTGCAGTGAACAAACTTAAACTTGACATATTTCTGCAAATTTTAATGCACAGTTACTATTTATTTGCTGAATTTAATGGATTGAAAAAAATAAAACAAGTCAATGTGGCATGTGAAAAAGTTTGGACACCCTATCAGTCAGTACGTACTGTAGTAACACCCCCTTTGGCAGAAATCACAGCCTCCAAACGTTTCTTGTAGCCAGCTAACAGTCTTTCTATTCTTGCTTTACGTGCAGAACGTAAAAATTGTACTCTTCAGCTACAATCACCAAAGGTACGTTTGAGGCTGAAAAGAGGTTAGATATTACAACAAGGCAATGATCCAAAACATACCTCCAAATCAACCATGAACTACTTCAAGAAAGGAAAGATTAAGGTTTTGGAATGACCTTCACAGTCCCCAGACTTGAATATTATTGAAAATCTGTGGGTAGATCTCAAACATGCAGTGCATGCAAGACAACCTAAGAATATTTCTGAACTAGAAGCGTTCTGCAAAGAAGAGTGGGAACAAATTCATAAAGCAAGAATAGAAAGACTGTTAGCTGACTACTAGAAACATTGATACGGTGCCCAAACTTTTGCACATGCCACGTTTACTGTTTTATTTATTTCAATCTGTTAAAATTCAGCAAATAAAGAGTCATTGTGCATTAAAATCTGCAGAAATATGTCAAGTTTAAGTTTATTCGCTGTAGAGGTTGTTAACTTCTTTTCACTCAGAAAATCAACAAAACATGTAATTTGGCCAGGGGTGCCCAAACTTTTGCATACAACTGTAAGCAAACACCACAACTATAATATACAAAATTTAAACCAACAGGTCCTGGATGAGTTTAATTAAGAATGCTAACACCTCTTAACATTTTACAAAATAGCCTTTAGAAAACAAGTACATTTCATTTTACAAAAGCTATTAAAGGCCACATGAGAGAAATGGCATTTAGTCTTTGAGAAGCTTTACTTGCCGTAACCATAAACTCTACATTAAACAGTAGCAACATTAACATCAATAATAATCATAAGAAACAGAAGAGAAATGGGTAACACTTTATTTGAATGTTGGTGCATAGGGGTTTCATAACCCTCTTGACTGCTAGACAAGACTTTATAATACTTTCTATGATTCAATGCTAAAACAAAATGTAATTTGCACATGTTACTATAAAACATTATATACGTGACTACAACATCTTGTGTAGTAGTTATGAAAGGATTATCAAGGTCATTATGCAGCAGCATTGAAATAAAACATTACCAGTACTATACGTTCTTTTACCTTTGTGACTTTGAAAGCCACAATGCAGCCAGATTTCCCATGGTACCACGGACTGAAGTGCAGACAGTCAGAGTACTTAGAGATGTAAACACCTTCAAAAAGAAAGAGACAATTAGTCCAGCAATAACAACTGGGCAGTATAGAAACATAAAAGACTAATAGTTTGGAGGGCATCAGTATAGATGATAGTTAAAAGGTTATCTCTGGATCAGTCAACCAGCTGGAACTGAAGCAATGGTATAGTACTTCTGCTCTGAAGTAAAAAAAAATGCCTATAAAGAATTTACTGTTGTATTCACCCCTGCTTTGTAACTCCTGTTAATCTGTAAACCCTGCACTACAGATCTGTGATTTACTATTTGATCGAAGTCTTGATCTTCACTAATTCTTTCCTTGGAGAAAGTAGACCAGCCCAATATATACACATTTTTCAATAAACGTAATAAATGCTGTGGCAATTCTTGCGAGAAATCAATTGAAAAAAAGAGTATGTATTGCAGACCATGGATTTGCACTAAACAAATACACTAAAACTTAAAACGGCTGACAATGTATCTGTAGTTACTAACAAATACATGTAAAACAATCACTGTGTTTTGCACACATTTGTTTTTGTTTTATAAGGTCAATCAAATTGCTCTGAACTAACCGTTATTCTGGCAATAAGAGTTCAGTTGCTTTCCTTGAGTTACTCGCATGGCATCAAGATATGTCTAAATATGTCTCGGGTGCATTTTAAAAATATGCATCAAATGCCAGTTACATTTCACAAAAAATGAGACGTATAAAATGCACTAATAAACAACATTAATTAGGAAAAGGATGCATATACATAGGAACACCCTAGATTCTGAGCAAATAAAGTTCTGAACAAACGTGGTCTTTTGTAGGAACAATGTCACACATTTCCTGTTTGACAGATACAAGGCAGTGCTTTATTTTCACTTTCATTTGTGAAAGGAGATCAGTAATGAAAGCAGTAATGAAAAGAGCAGCTTGGTAAGTTGTTTTAATTCAATTCAAAATATGTTTAACACTCACTTATCGTTAAAATATCTGACAGAATAGAAAAGTAAGAGGCAGAAAGTGGGTTAGGTTCATAACTTCTGTAATAAAGATAAATCTACTGTTTTCTCATTGCAATTCCACCATAAAAAGGTTTACCTAGGTGTACTTTGCATAATACAGCACAATAGTGTGGTAATCTATAGTGAACTTCATACAACCTCTTGTTTTCAGACTAGTATTCTGAATATTTATTTTGTGAAATAAAGTATTATTCTTGGTTAACAGTAATTGCTAAGATGTTTTCAGTTTCCTTTTGGAAAAAGGAAGAAAATTAGGCTTGGCTACAGCAGAAATCAAAAACAGGTTTCAGTTTCACTTATAATTATGCAAAGGACAAAATGTGAAACTAAACAGCATGCATTTGTATTAAGGTATTTTGGACTTCTAATTTAACTTTCACCCACTGTTGTTGTCTATATTTTGGAAACTAGAAAGTGTCAGTACATAGACACGATAAAGTGATGAAGTACATTCTTCACAAAAAGTAGTCAGGCCAGCACCTGAATCAGAATAAGAACTTCAAAGCAACAAGGGAATGTAACTTGCATTAAATGGTCGGAGTGCAAAAAGCAGAGAAGCACTGATACAGTAGCTGTGTGTGCATTATGCAGTTTGTTTACAAATGTAACTATACTGGATCTCAACTGCTTTGCAAAGTTACTCAACTTGTTTAAGTTAAGTGAAAAGGGTTTTGGAGACTTATATTCTTCCTGTGAAACATTACATGGTATGATTTTTAAAGCAAGAAGGCAGACATGTCCAGACGAGAATTGTACATCCAGTCAGTTGCCTTTTCTGTTTAAAATATGAATCAAGATATGACAGGCAGATAAATATGATTGGCAGATGTGATGTAAGTGGGATTTGCAAAGTCACACTTTTGCATGATCAAGTCAGGGAACGTACAATCAAGATAACAACTCTGACTATAGAGTCATGCTCTGATCTGATCACGATGGCAGATTAATTTTCCTAGATCACAATGCCTGTGGGCCTGTAGGGTGGCATGTCAGTTAGCACTGCTGCCCCAGATCTCATTCATCCTGCATTCAATTCCACTGCAGAGCCACATCTGTGTGGAGCCTGCAAAGTCTCTCTCTGGGCATGTGAGTTTTCTGCAGGTGATCCAGTTTCCTCCAATAGTCAAAGGCTGTCAAATTGTACCCCACATGCTTGTCTGTGTGTGTGTGAGAGAGAGAGAAACAGCCCTGCAATGAACTGGAATCCCATCTGAGTATCCCATCTTGTGCAAACTGTCTGTTGAGTTAGGCTCTGGCTCACCAAGGGAATTGGTAATCTTATTATTTCTTTGCCAGTATTCAGGTAGTAAGGCATTTAAAGGGAGAGAACTTTCTGGTTGCAACATTGTTTTTCCTACTCTATATCGACCAGATGGGCACATGTGGACTTTCAATACTATACCGTTTTCTAAATTCCATTCCTTTTGCACATGCTTGCCTGGCTAAGTGTATAGATTGTGAATGTCTGCATGTACTACTACTGCAATAACTCCAAACACAAAGGAAACACACGTGAACAAAATAAAAGGGCAAGCAATAATAAGTTAGGAAATCATACCCTTTGAAGGATCCCCAAGTGTGGAGCATGAACTATGTCCGACTTGTAAACCAGTTTTGGAGAGCAGCTTTGCCTTGAAACATTAAACAAAGATAAAATTGAATGACACCACAGAATGCAGCACTAACAACAAAGGAATGCGCCATTGTTGAATTATGCAGTTTACCTCATTCTCATTATCAAACAAGAGAAAACCAAATGACTCTTTCAGCTCTTCATCTTTATATCCCTGTTCCTTCTTTTCTGTCCTGCAGGCATCATACTGTTAACAAGAGTGAGAAAAACATGTAATGTTTGTTAGGTTTGGTAAAACAATATTTGATTTATTCAACCAGATTGGTCAATTGTGAACAAATATATATTTACAATAATAACTTGGAGATCTTCTACATATACAGTTGGGTACTTTGTTTCAAGCATTTTGTACAAGGAAACAATAATTTAAAAATTATAAGTGTATAAAATGATTACCTTCTCCAGAAGGACTTGGTTTTTTATTAGGTATGCAGTGTTGTACAGGAAACAGTTTACAGAGTCTGGATACATGTACGAATTCTGCAGTACAGGCAGAATGACTTGTTCAAAGGTACTTGACCCAGGCAGTACGGATTCCAAGAGACCTAGAGAAGATAAAAAGATACCAGTTACTAGAATATGTCACTGACAATTTGACTTTGTATAAAAAGTTGAATTTTAAACTCAGATTGCAACCAAATAATGAAATGGACAGTTTTGTTTTGAAACAACAGGCTTTTTTTCCCAATTGGGAAATGCTTCATTTACTGTAACTAAAACCCTTCAACTTTTAACATGAACATTTAACATGAAACAGGAACGTACTGAAATTGAGGCAACGTCTGTTTCCAGTTTTCCATTCATTTTCTTCAAGGCAAGACCCTCTTTTTATCAAAACCCTCAAGCTTCAACATTTTAAGCCTCCATGGTAAAGTGGAAAAGCCACTGCCAGCTCTGCTGCTTCCTGCATCACCTAGGGTCCACTTTGAGGGGTACTGCTTTCTCTAACATTTGTGATCCTCTTCACAAGCTCTGCTTCTATCATAGTTGCTATGCGAGTCCAACCTCCTTACGTCTTGGAAATAATCTGCTTCCTAGAGTCACCAAGTACCCTTCTTTCTTCCTCAACCCGTGCTGATGACAACAATTCTCTGTGTCCAATATTTCTCCATTTTGCACATCTGCTGTCCCACTAAGAACTAGAAAGATCTTACAGCACAGCACTCCATGGGTTTTTCTTCATCAGGGAGAAGGAATCTTTACACTAAACTCAAGTACGTAAAGCACACTTCTGCACCAGCATGGTCACAGGTCTCCCAGCAATTGATTTCCATACACTACGCACTATCTCCCTATCCAGCCATATCTCCCGGTTTGCAACGCTTCCAGCAGCTGAATCCACCTTCAGGCCTTTGTCCCTTTTTCAAGCCCAACAATAGGTAAAGCCAGCAATGGAAGACCATCCTCAACATGCCTTGAAAACAAGTAGTGTTGAAAACAAATGCCTTGCTTGCTTTAGTCACTATGCTGTCCTCCATCTGCCTTGGCCCATACCAATGATATTGCCCCTCCTCCACAAGCCTATCCTTCTCTCTCTACCCTCCTGTGCTCCTCGCCAAGTTCACTCCACCCTTTGTCTTTTCTTCTGTTTTACCCTTTTTTTCCCCAATCATCATGTGTATTTCCCATGTGTCTAATGCCCCAGCAATGTCTTCTGTGCTTCATCTCCTTTCCATCCCCATCCTCTTTCTGCTGTCCCATAGGAACCTTCTCTTCCCTGCTGAAGAGGGTGCTGCGTTGGCCACCAAATCTCTTTTCCCTTCCCATGGTCCTCGTCAAGTCCACCCCATTTCTCTTCACCTTCATTTCACTGTCTGTTGTCCTATGGCCTCAGCACTGTCTCCTCTCCTTTACCTATAAGCCTCTTTATCTCAACACGTAGGCCCAGCCTGCTTGACCAATGATGCTCAGCTTGCCCCTGACTGGGCCACAGTTCAGGTCAATGCTGGTCAGACAGCTGAGGAAATGGCCCTCCACCCTCTAACCAGCTTCACTCATAGGCTTGGCTCTCTACGCTAGTGTGCCAGACACCTGCCTACGGCAGAAATGGTTTGCAGCCCAATGTGCTTTGCACAATGCGCTGAGACATTTCCTAATTTAATGATTGGTACCAAATGGTTTATAGGCCTTGGGATACCTTCTTGCTTCACAAGCATCATCATCTATTGCCTTTACTTAGGATTTACAGTTGTGAGAAAAAGTTTGTGAACCCTTTGGAATTATCTGGATTTCTGCATGAATGGCTCCTAAAATGTGATCTGATCTTCTTCTAAGTTATAATAATAAATGAAGACGGTCTTATTTAACAAACAACACACACAACATTTAACATTGTCATATCTTTATTGAACAAATGGTTTAAACAATCAAGGTCAATGATGGAAAAGTATGTGAACCTCTCGGTTAATGACATCTTGAAAAGAGGGTAATTGGAGTCGGGTGTTCCAATCAATTCAGGTGTGGGTTTGATCTGCCCTGCCATATAAAACAAATCACACTATTTTGGTTACCTGCTCTTCACAACAGAATTCTGTTGAAGTGCAATATGGCCCGATCAAAAGAGATTTCAGAGGACCTCAGAAGAAGAGTTGTTAAAGCTCATAAGACTGGAAAGGGTTAAAAAAGGATTTCTAAAGACTTGGGCCTCCATCAGTCCACAGTCAGGCAGATAGTTTACAAATGGAAGAAATTCAGCACTGTTGCTACTCTCCCTAGGAGTGGGCGTCCTACAAAGATCAGTGCAAGGGCAATCCATACAATCCTCATCACAGGTGACAAAGAACCCTAGGGTGACAGCTAAGGATCTGCAGGCAGGCATCTCTTGCACTTGATAACGTCTGTGTTCATGAGTCTACTCTAAGAAAAACACAAAACAAGAGTGGTGTTCATGGGAGGTTACCACGGAGGAAACCACTGCTCTCCAAAAAGACTTTGCTGCCCATCTCAAGTTTGCTAAAGACCACCTGGATGTTCCACAGCACTACTGGAACAATGTTCTGTGGACAGATGAGACAAAGGTTGAACTTTTTGGTAAATGTACACAGAGTTATGTTTGGAGAAAACAAAACACTGCATACTAACACCAAAACCTCATCCCAGCTGTGAAGCATGATAGACGAAGTATAATGGTGTGGGGCTGCTTTGCCACCTCAGGACCTGGACGGCTTGCAATCATTGAGGGACCAAAGAATTCCAAATTGTACCAGGAAATTCTACAGCAGAATGTCAGGGCGTCTGTCTGTGATCTAAAACTCAAAAGAAGTTGGGTCATGCAACATGACAACGATCCAAAACACAGGAGTAAATCAACAACAGAGTGGCTCCAACAGAAGAAATTCCATATCTTAGAATGGCCAAGTCAGAGTCCAGACCTAAATCCTATTGAAATGCTGTGGTGTGATCTGAAGCAGGCCGTTCAACCAAGACATCCCAAAAACATACATTAACTGAAACAGTTTTGTATAGAGGAATGGGCAAAATACCTCCTAACTGCTGTGCAGGTTTGATGAGCAGCTACAGAAAGCATTTGGTTGAGGTTATTGCCAATAAAGGGGGTTCCACTAGTTATTAAATATAAGGGTTCACATACTTTTTCCCCATCAATGGCCTTGATTGTTTAAACCATTTGTTCAATAAAGATACGGCAATGCAAAATGTTGTGTGTGTTGTTTATTAAATAAGATTGTCTTTATTACTATGACTTAGATGAAAATCAGATCACATTTTAGGAGCCATTCATGCAGAAATCCATATACTTCCTAAGAATTCACAAACATTTGCTAACACTGTACTAACAAACATAGGCTGCGGCACCTGTTCCTGCAGCAAGGCAACAGTATCATTTTGCTATAATGACTGCCTTCTGTCTCTCAAGACTTCTACTTTTTCACAGGTGCCACATTACCCACAGGCTATTGGTCTTGTGCATCTTCTCCAATTCCTGGTTTTACAACCTATATCTCATCATCATCACCACCCATCTTAGGTTTCCCCGAGAAGAGCCAAAATCCATCCTCATTCACTCACTCGTATACCCGTAAAACATATTTTAATGAGGGGACTTTAATTCTTTGCACATCACAAACCTTCTCTAACATTTCAACTGATTTTTGATCTGTAACTAATTCTCAATACACGCTGTTCATATTCCCAATTAATCAAAACAGTTTTGCAAACGTACCCTTCGAGAAAACATCTAGTATCTCCCCTGCTGCATACTTCGTCACTTTCTTGGATCAATATTCTCCCGAGCTCCACTCCTGAAATGTACGCTCACTTTTCTTCAATTCAATCCCTGCATTTAGTTTTCTCAAACCTCACTTTTACTATCACCAATTACCCTTATCTCGTCTGACCTACTACTTATCAACAAAACTGGCAGTTAGTGACTTATCACCATTTTCATGAACCACAGACAAAATCAACTTCAATGCTGGATGCATCTGGCCACTGCTCATGTTGCCTTCAATAAATCCTGGTGTCCTGACATTTACTGAGCTTACATCCAACCCAATGAACTGTAAGCAGTTTTCTGCACTAGTGTTATGGGATTCTTATTTGTTCCCCTTCTCCTCCACGATCAAAACTACTCAATAGAGCAACATGTCCAGATCTTCTTATTCTCTTTGATTACTTTGGAAATGTTAATTAACGTTAATAATTCTGACGATCTTTCATTCTCTCTTATACTTTCAATCTGCTAACTATATCTTTGTTTATATAATACCTTTAGATGTCATAACTTTAAAATTCTGGATCACCATTATGGGGTCTCTTTTGGTTCCTGCAGGGTTCCAACCACTTCAACCTTGAACACGATTGGTCATTTTCATCAGGCAAAATAAAGAAATTCTCTATGAGCTACCGACTTTTTCAAGCAGTGACTCAAGAGCTGCTGGACCCTTGACTCACCAACCTTTTTAAACAACCTTTTTTTAAACAGTACCAGTCTATATAGCAAATGCTTGTCAGAAAATTGATGAGGTATCAGCGCTGAGATTTTATTTTTAATCTTTTTGGCTTTGTCAAATCATGATGACCATCTTTCATTGAGAAGTTAGTATAGTCATGTTAGGAGTGAGAGTAATACATTGAACTTCTTCTAATAAATAAACCATTTTGTGCTGTATCTATACGCCTTCTAAGACGGAGAGTCGGACATTTTTATATTTCTGACATCTGACAGATTCTCTCAGTCATCAACCAAGTCTACCCAACCCAAGTCAAATGGTCATCTTCAGAGATGATGTAACAGGGAAATATAAGTCAAGATACAGTTGCATACTTTTCCTAACAGTTGCCATTACACTATTAGTCTTAAATTTCTAAATATACACAACAAAAAGCAAATGGATTGAGATTTTTGTGGATTCATTAATAACCAACCCCATTTTGTGTTCAATAACCATTAAAGATCAATTAACTTCCCAAAATCTAATGAGGTAGATAGATCAAATGGCCTTCCCTTGTTTGTAATGTTTTTAACTTAATCGCTTAACTTCATTGTAATTCTAAAGTCTATTCTGACTCATTTATGTGGAAGCTTAGCCTACTGGAAACAAATTATAGCAATTATTGACAATGATTCCATATTTAATAAACTCTTTAAAACAAAATAACACTCTTATTTTGTCATTTTGGATGGAGATAATAAAGATTTTTACACTGACAACTTTTTAAAGTGTGTTTTAGCAGTCCCGCTATTACATAGTTCATTGTTTATTTACAAAATTCAGATTTATAGCAGCTTGAACACTTAAAATTTACACTAACACATGAAATATGGAGAAATACACAACTACAGTGCTTTACAATACACACATAAAGCACATAAAGCAAAATTATTTCAGATTTATAAAAGAGCAGACGAACTACACAGCTACTACACAACAAATCAGGTGGAGAAGTGAAAAATTATTTCCCTCAACTGAATTAAGAGGAAAACGTGGGTAAACCAGATTAAGAAAGTCCAAGAAGCTAGCACATTTTACAGTACAGTGTCCATAATGGGGCACTGGGATGAAATTTCAGGTCCAGGGATGAGAGAAATTGCACCCCCTACTGGTCCACAAGCACCACTTACAACACCAATATGGTTTTACTTAAATTTCCCATACATGTACCAACCAAGTCGACTCTGGTCTTTGGTCAGACCTCACTCTTAGCTACAGGTTTTTGAATATTGAGCTGTCTTCATAAATAAAATGAGTGTTGAGGCATCGTCCTAACAACAATATACAGTCATAACCACTCACACAATACTGTAAACACACATAGAGCTCTTTAACCTTTAAACACACTCTTTAACCACATTAGTCACCAGATTCTTAATTTCCTACTTCATACCGAACCACGTAAGACACACTGATTATCTCAATATGGTCAATGTTTGCTAAGCATTATTGTATTTTATTAGCTGGGCTTCCGATGCTGTATACTTAATACTGAACAGGGGAAGGACGGCACAATACACGTGCTCTCTAATGTAACGCAGTCCTAAATCTTAACGACGCCACGAAGAAGAAAAAAAAACTAGAAAAAACGGGACTTTTTGGATGCAAGTTAAGACAGAAACATATCTGGTAAAAAAAATAGTTCCATTTGAAACGCCACCTCGTTACTGCATTCAGTCTTTTCTTTATAATACCACAATTAAATCGCTATAACTTGTAAGACAAACGCTATAAGTACGTCAACAGTAATAATAGCAATACGGATGGTTTAGGCCAGATTCTCACCTGCTTCACACGTTGCTGTGTCGTTTTTCTCATTTTCCATGGTACAGAACTTTAGTCTTTTTACTCAACCAGCGAGTCGTTTCCCTTTTCCCCCCTTGAAAAACGACATCGGTCAGTTCGTATGTCTTTTGTGTCAAATAGCATTCCGGAGCTTTCTGAAAACATCACAAAACTCCCGAAGTCGAAAAGTTATTATCTCACTGTAGGCCTGGATTCCTTGTACAATATAACCACATTTGATCGCTTCATCCCAAAGGACTGTCAGTCTAGCTTTCTGCCGAAAAGTATGCAGTAACCAGGAAGAGGTTTAAAGAACGTCCTAAAACCTCCGAGACATTAGCAAGCGATTTCAGGTTTTGGTTTTGTTTCGTTTTTTCAGTCTTTAACCGCAACAGTCAAACAAATCACCGTGCGCGAATATTCCGCAATAAGATTGTTTCCTCTGGCTCCAGGAGATGAAGTTATGAATGCCGCAAAACGAAAAAGAAACAGAAACTTCGGTTTTTACTACGCGTACCCATTTTGTAAGCATACGACAGAGAAGCCTTCCTGCACAAACTGAGCACGTAGTTAAAAAAGGGGTTGTGTTTCCTGGCAGCACAGGATGTAGTTTAAAACAGGGAAGCAGTCACGGCACTGAATAGAAAAGAAATAGCACTCTAAAACGGCGGCGACTGATTAAAAAAAAACACGTATATTCTTATATAATCAAGATGATTCTGCGAAAACGGACGGTTTTGTGAGTTTATACAACGTCTCTTAACATTTATTTCTAATTCGTGCTAAATAAAGCCCAATATTTAACACGTAGCACAAACCAGAACTAACTTTATCGCAAACTTAATAGAACACCGTATGGCTTTCAATTTCTGAATACGTCGTGAAATTTGAAATAAAACCAGATGTTTTTTTTTGTTGTTTTTGTTGCTTTTCAAAAACGTTACGGTGTCGACCACGTGGCGCGGTTAGGACCTATCGCTTAATTTGCACAACTATAAACCCCCCACCTAGCGACTCGCAACATAAACGTTGCTGGGGTACAGTTAAGGCATTGTGTAAACCAGTTTGGAAAGGTTAAAATGACTTACAACCGAACTGGGTTTTTAGATAACCCTCATGTAAAGCAAAACAATTTTGCAAACCATTAGATGAGAATCAGTCCAGATTTCTTATACTTGGTGTTAGGAAAAGCTACTTTTGTCAAAAAATGTGGTACATGACAGTTACAAGTTGTTTGTGTACGAGTTTTACTTTTTAGAATTCACAAGCGTAGGACAAATAATTTTCCATAAAAATCAAATATAGCAAACTCAGTAGTTACTAGTAAAGAAATACATGATCAAATCAAATTACTCCAACTTCATTTTAATAATAAATGGTAACCCTTATGTAAGGAGCTTATAAAAACAATGCAGTGTAGTAGTTTAACCCCAAATGTACAGTAGTCTTTATTTAAATCAGAGTAATTTGAATGCTCTTCTGATCTGAGTAACTGTAACAAATTACAGTCAATATGTTATTTGAATACATAACGCCATTCCTTCCGTTCATACATTTTCAGTAGCTGCTGCATCCTTGGAGTGGCATGGAGCTGAAATCTAATCCATGCGGCAGGACTACCACCGTGGATAGGATACAGTGGAGAGCTACCTCCTACTTCAGAAAGACTTTAAGATGAAGATAATTGTATTGGCCATATACAATTTCTTGTAATAGGAATTTGTCTTTTTTCACATACCCCAACTTGCTCTCCATGAGACACACAGATAGGGAGAGAAGCTTGGGGTCAGAGCGCAGGGTCAGCCATTTATACAGCACCCCTGGAGAAGTTGGGGTTAAGGGCCTCACTCAGGGGCCCAACGGAGTAGGATTCCTCTGCCGGCCGCGGGATATGAACCGGCAACCTTCCACCTACAGGCGCAGATCTATAACCACAGAGCCAGCCATACCATGCCTCTTCTATAACACGGAGCAAACAGTGTGCTGTTGGTAGAGATCACCACGAAAAAAAGCAGTTGGAAAGTGATGTCTGGGCTTCTTTACAGGAGGTGGTTACTATTTAACCACACAAAGTCACCTGTCTGCGAAGAAATTAGAGAAGATGCTCTTTGAACATGAGAGGAAGCCATTTTGCCTACTTAGTTGCTAGTTAATAATTGCTCTGAAGATCTCATCCAGCGAGTGTACAATGTGTACATACAAATCCAAGAAATATAGATGATATTGTACTGTAGTATGCATTGCATCTAAATGTATGTGAAAGTAGGCAGCAGTGTTAGCATGCTTAGGTTGCAAAGGAAGTTTTTAAACATTTGGTCTGGTCTTTTCTTAAACAACCAACTGGATTTATATTTCCCAAACCAATGATTTTTTAGAGGAAGTGCTATATGAAGCAGAACAAATGAAAAATTATTAAGCAATGTATTTGAAGTAAGTAAACCCCAAGTGTGTGTATCACAATTAAAGGGGTAATTGGAATCATATATTTAAATGATTAGGTAACAAGTAAACAATATAATATAATATATAATCCTTTATAATGGTCAGAAACTTTGTGAGTTTGGTCTTTATATGTAAAAGAAATATATATTCCAATCAGTATGTTGTTTAATGGAAAGCACCCATGGTTAAAATATTTTTAAAAATACTCAATATACTTCAGTTCAAAACAACAAACTGTAATATTGGAGTTTGACAGTTGGTTAGAATGTTGATGCAGGTACTGTATACAGTACATGACCTTAGCTCCGAAGTAAATGAGGAAGACCAACTGTAAGTGTATCCTGGGTCTTTATAAGATAAGATTACATCACTTTATTGGCCATTTACAATTTCTTGTATTAGGAATTTGTCTTTTCACATACCCCAACTTGCTCTTCATGAGACACACAGACAGGGAGAGAAGCGTGGGGTCAGAGCACAGGGTCAGACATTCAGACGGCACCCCTGGAGCAGTTGGGGTTAAGGGCCTTGCTCAGGGGTCCAACGGAGTAGGATTCTCGCAGGATACGAACTGGCAACCTTCCAGCCACAGGCGCAGATCCTTAGCTACAAAGCCACTGCGCTGCCCCCTTTTTTATATCTCCTAATTTAACAGTAACACTACTAATTCAACACTAATGACATAAAATGTCATTTGAATACATCGTGCTTTTCCTTGCATTCCATTCATCCATTTTCAGTAACTGCTTCATTCTTGGAGGGACATGGACAGCTGAAATCTAATCCACCCGGCAGGACAACCACCATTGACTGGATACAGTTTTTCTGGATTTGAGTGGAGCGCTAGCTCACACTTCAGAAAGACTTTATATGGCCATATAATGCTTCTTCACTAATGCTGAGCAAAGTGTTGGCAGAGGCCACCAGGAAAAGAGCAGGTGGAAAGTGATTATATGAGCTCCTTTGCAGGAGGTGGTTACTATGCATCTGGACAAAAATCACCTGTATGTGACCTGAAATGCAAATGTATCTCAAAAGTAAATGATGAAGACCAATTTCAACTGTATCCCTTGTCTTCATTTCTCCTGATTTAACAGTATTACTGTTACTTGTGTTTCTGCCTGAGACTTGTAACAGTCCCCATACAGGTTTTAAGAAAATCTAAAAAGATTTCAGAAGACTATTTAAAATTGGTAGTTGATGCTTGTCACGCTGGACAGGGTTGCAAAACCATTTCTATTTGAGGCTCTACACATCCATAGTCAAAGAGTCAATGAATGGAAATTATTCAAGATCATGGTGACACTACCCAGAACCAGTTGTTCTTCCAAGATCTCCGTAATTTAACCCAGAAGATTGTCTAGAAGGTCTCAAAGAATCCTGGAGTAACATCGAAGGATCTACACACCTCTCTGATTGTGGATAGTGCCAGAGTACATGTCTGAGTTATCAGGAAAAGACTGAATTGGAATGTTTTTTGGGCAAAGATAGACAGTAAGAACTTACTGCTCTCTACAAAGGACATTGTCACTCTTCTGAAGTTTGCCAAAGAGCACTTGGACGATCTACAAGACAACTGGAAGAATATTCTCTCGACAGATGAGTCAGAAGTTTTCTGGCCACGGTAAACTGTTTTGTGTGGCGAAAACCATTACCTTGTCTTCCAGCAGAAGAACTTTCCCAACGTCTAGCATTGCGGTAGGAGTATCATGGTTTACTTTGCTACCTCAGGACCTGGGCAGCTTGTCATCATTGACGGAACCATGAATTTGGCATTGTATCAGCAATTTCTGGAGGAGAATTTCAGACCGTCCATTCGTCAGCTGAAGGTGAATGCAAAGTGTCATACAGCAAGGCGATCTTAAAAACACAAGCAGATCTACAATAGAATGGCTGAAGGAGATTGCATTTAGCATTTTAGGGAGTGCAAGTCAATGTCTGGACCTAATAGTTATGTTGAATGGTTATGGCAGGACCTTGAGAGGTATCACTTTCTTGGTAAATAATTGAGTGACTAATTCAATTAATACATTAACCTTTTCACTTTCATTAAAAGCAGCATAGATTTCCCATTATCATCTCTGAGTCACTTTACTCCATCCTTTACTGTTACCATGTCCTTTATTACTACGTTTTATTATTCTTTTGCTGTTGTAACACTGAGAAGAGATGTTATTAATTATTTTATCCTCTGTTGCAATTTCTGGCTTTTCAGATATCTTTTAGTATCTATGATGACTTCATTTCTATAAATGTCCTTTTTTAATGTTTTTGTTGTAGTTTTTCTAGATTGCTAAAACAATTTGAATGCAACTGTGACTCACACAAAACTAAAATGAGCAAAACAGAAACATTTCTTTTTGTAAAACTAAGTAATCTATCATTGCTTTCCCAGAAAATCCAAATGTCAGTCACCTCTTGTGGTAAACAATAAAAATGATGCTCTACAGATGACATAAAAATATATGGTCAAACAAAACTCATTTTTTCCCAGTTGATAATAATTACTCTCACGTGGGATTACTCCCATATGTATTACACACATGCAAGTAATCTTAAGCTAATTGTTTAAATATCACTCAGTTCATAATTGCACATGAAGAGGGTCACTGTTCAGTTAGAGATGGATGGTCAAAAGAGGAGGAAGAGGGGTACCACAAGCCTAGGGGTGAAGAGGTGGAGGAAGACTGCAGAGAGTTGAGGTGCCAAAAAGAAATATTAATGGGCACTGTTGATCATGGTCTTCACTGCGTGAACCAGTGGCCAGGCCAGAGGCTTGTTCAGCTGTAGCATCAATTATTGGACTTGAGAATAGGTAAGAGATCGTATACTGTATAAACTTGACAGACAGTAATACATTAGTAAATAAAATCCATTTTTGGAGTTTTTTCTCTTCTGAAATTTATGGAGTCATTTTTTGTCCAGTAGAAATCTATTTTTTTAATTTATAGAACTGACAGAAAACCCTGTCCTGGTGGTCAAGGCAAGGTTTTCAATGTTGAACAGGAGGCAGCAATTGTTGACATGGTGCCTGCAAACAATGCCATGTTGGGTTTTTTTCAAAATCAACTTTATTGCACAAGATACATTAATTGTGCAATGAGTACATACTCTCGCAAAGCATAAACTCTCTAATATGTTATAGTAAAGTTCTTAAAGGTGTTTCTCCTTTTTCAATCTGTGCACGTGGTTGCTGGGGCTTGATTTGCACGAAAAGAGTCCCTCCGAGACCTACCACTTGCTGTTGTCCGTCTCTTTTCCCTGTCCTGGAACTGAAACTGCAGTTGCCCAGTTCTCTGCAGGAGCTCAAAGGAACAGGTTTTTCCTCCTTTCTCCCTATACAGGGCCCACAGTCCCTTCCAGCACTCCTTTGGTAACATTGCACTTCATTCTCCCTCTGAGGTTTGCAAGCATCCTCTCCTCCAGCTCCCTCACTTCCCACTCTGTGCTGGAGGAGTGTTCCTCGTGTTCCACAGTCCTTGTTTTATTAGGAACACTAGCAGCCATAGCAAGTATTGTGTCCCTTTTGTCTAATCCAATCGGTGCCAGCCCCAGCAGTTTATACTGGTAGCTTAGCATCGTTCCCACTCCCAGGAGTATTGTCCATTCTGACCCACGCTGCTTTGGTGAAGAAACAGCTCCAGGACACTTGCTCCTGCATCTCCTCGAAAAATGTGTCCCAGGGGAATGTGGGTTCCTGGTGAGCGAGTGTCTGTAGCGGACCTCTCTGATTGCCAGCCTCTGGTACACGTCCATCCAGTTAAGGTCTTTTAACTTTTTGTTGAGTTCCTTTGGCTGCGTCCTTTCCCAGACTTGTCTGAGAACCTGCAGCCACTCTCTGGCAACCAGTTGGCCTCTCACCTCTTTGTACAGGGCCCTGTGGCTGGTGCAGAGCTCTGGTTGTCTCATGGTCTCTTGCCTCCGGATCCATTTGACAGGGTGGGTGTAGGTCTCCAGTCGCTTTTCTGCTTTTGGTTCTGTGTTTGTCACTGGATCAGGTGCCTCATAGGGAAGGAGAACCACAACCTGACGAAGTACTGGTACCTGTGGCTGAGCGAATCTCGCAACACCTGATAGAGGTTGCAGAAGAAGATGTAGTCGAGTTTTAGGGGGAAATGCAGCACGTCTCTCCCCCCTTCCTCGACCACCTGATGCATCCAGTTTCTTGTGACGTGCTCGTACCTGCCACTCTAGATAAACTTGAAGACCATTCCTTGCATCTTGCAAACAATTCCATATTCCTTTAATAGGCTTCTGGGAAATCTGGCCCTAGGTGTGATTGAGTATGGGTTGGTGTGTCTGCTCTCCGATGGACTGGTGTCCTGGCCAGGGTGTACCCTGCCTTGTGCCTGCTGCTTTCCAGGATAGACTCCAGCTCCCTCGTGACCTACCTCGTGTAAATATCTTTATCCTTATCCCTAATAATAATTCTTTACACTTATATAGCGCTTTTCTGGACAATCCTCTCTAAAGGGCTTTACAGGCTCCCCAACACCACTAATGTGCAGCTCCCACCTGGATGATGCGACGGCAGCCATAGTCTGCTCACCACACATCAGCTGTTAGGGGGTAAGGGAACAGTATGAAGCCAATTCATACATGGGGATTATTAGGAGGCCATGATCAGTAAAGACCGATGGGAAAGTTTGGCCAGGACACCCCTACTCTTTAAAAAAAAACACCCTGGGATTTTTAATGACCACAGAGAGTCAGGACCTCGGTTTTACATTTCATCTGAAGGACAGCAACATGAAGCACGAAGACAGAAAGAAAGAAGATGCCCCCTGCTTTAATAGAGGGGAGGCTCGATTGGGTGAGCCTTTAGGGGAAAGGTTAGGGGTCACTGGATCAGTCCACTCCAGTGTGGTGGGGAGGTGAGCAGATTTCTACAGTATGTCATTGTTTTCCATCAGTCGTATAACAATAGGATTAAATAATGCATGAAGTGGAGTTTTATCAATGCCTTTTACTGCTTTAACATGCTGATCAGCGGGATCCGCCTGATTGATCTCTCTGTTGCCTATTCTTTTTTGAGAGACAGTGTGATTGAAGTAAAAACACCCACATCATTCTTATACATCAAGGTCTTTATATAAACATTTAATAGCGTTCAGTACTTACTGGGTTGTTTGTTTAGGTAAGGAAATGTCACATGTGATGTTCTACAAGATTTAACATGAACATGCATTCCATAGCAAAAGCAAATGACCGTGTTAAGCACATTTTGAATGAGCAGTTTATATAATTGGTGTATATATATATTTTGGCGACAGTCTGTATAAAACATTACCAGTAACAAACCGGGGGCCGTTTGTTCATGTCATTATAAACACGAGTAGTGAAATTTGAATGTATATGGAAAACAACAACCAAGCACTTTGCAATACGTTAGACATACCCTCGTCTAGAACCTTAAAATTAATGTGACACAAATTTATTTTTACGCTCGACGGAGAGCTATAAAGTGATTACTTAAAGGTCTACTTCATAGTATTCACTGACCCCTGCCTTTCCTCATTCATATTTTGTTTCCCATATTGCCAGCTGTGCATATTTTTCAGCTCACAAATCTATATTGTGTTTTATTTTCAAATCGTCAATAGGATAGTATCGGCAAATATTAAAAATATTTTTTGCATGTGCAAAACATTTCAGTTTGGAAACGTCTCGTCTTGCCAAATTAAAAAGGTTCATTTAGCAACAGTAGACGCCTGAAAATGTTGAAACTACTATTCCCATGAAGCCTTGTGCACATTGTATCCTGTAACCCTTGACTTTGACGATTCAAAATAGTCGGACCACGTGATTCTTTACCATCAGTGTATAAACAGCTTTGTATGTATATTATACTAAAATAGTTTATTGTTTGGTTTTGTGTATAGCGGTAAAAGAACGCGTTAATGGAAACCAGCACGGCAAGAGTGAACATAGGAGACATTGGTGAGTTACACAGATTTCGACTAGAGTTCAGCTGTCCTGCTGTCCAATTTGAAAAACACACACCAGCTACCTGATTCCAATACATGCGTGCCTGTATAGACTCGGAGACTTTGTTTTGGGAACATGGGTTGCTTGTGATAGTCAGGAAGTAGTTCAATCTTATTATCTGCTAAGAACAACTACAACACTCAAGTAAAATATTATCCAGCTGTGTTTTTTACTGCTTTAGGCAAGGATTAGGAATTCATACAGACGTGTATGTTACAGTAGTATTACAGTATGTGTGAAGACAGTTAATGTTCTATCTCGAAACGGTGTTACTGTATCAAAAGTGACACAGTCAAAGGTGTAATAAAAATAAGGCAGTTTAGCTTAATTGCATCACGATATACGCTTGAGAAAAGGCAGTCCGTGTGACGTTATGCAGAGTGCAATGGCTTGTTTACAAGGACAAGCTGTAAAACCGGTTGCACAAGATCTTAATATCTAGTTGCAGGTTGTGAACCATGTCAGTGTGCTGCTTCATGATAACAACTTGTAATGCCCGTGGCAATCTCAGGCACATCACTAGGTGCGGATAATGTTCCTTAGAGTAACATGTAATGGTGCCTCAGTTTGCAAGATTATGATTCTGGTTTGTAAATGTTGTTTAAGTCAGTTAGGAACAACGTCAGAGCAAGATCGTAGTACCACTAATCTTGCCTCCAAAAGAACTGCTAGAAGTGACAAAATTATATCCGGCTTCTTCAGTAGGATACCACTGGCAACAATTTGCTAAAGCACAGGTGATCATTGATCAGAAGCTGCTATTGCCATAACAGTTCAGGTGGGTAGCTGCATCAGCATGTGTAGGCTGTAAAGGAACAAGTAATAGGTTCATTCCATGCTGAAAAGAGAGGAAAGAAAACACAAAGTTTCGGCCATGGAGCCTTCTTCAGGTGTGAGAAAGACAGGGCAGTAAGCAAAGGTAATGTAGCAGGAGAACAAAAGCTGGGAGAGAGGAGGGCCGCAGGCGGGAGCAGGGGAAAGACAGAGTGGCCAGTCAGGATAGGTGAGGAGAGGTGTGAAATGAAAACAACAATGAATAGAGAGAATTTAGAAGAAAATGAGTCTGTTGTTGGGAGAGGGGGAAAGGTGTGATTCTAGCTGCAGGATAATTTTAGTTTCAGTAGTCTTTCTGATGTGGGAGTTAGGAAAACCATCTTTGAGAACACAGATGGAGAGATTAGTGTGATCATGGCTGTCAGTGAAATGAGAAACAATAGCCTCGGAGAAATCTTTAATCTTCACAGCCCTAACATGTTCTCTGAAGCGATCTTGGAGTCTCCTTCCTGTTTCTCCAATGTAGATGCCTGGGCATTTACTGCAAGTTACTACAGTAAACAAGGTTGCTGGAGGTACAAGATGTCATCTGAGTGATCCGGAATTGTCCTGAGGGGCGTTGAATAAGTGTGGTGTTAGATATGTAAGGCCGAAATATTGCCATAATAGTGTAACCACACTAGAGAAAGACCTGTAGAATAATGACAAAATTTGAATTTATTAAATTATATTGGGCTGAAATGTCCAATATTAGCTAACTTTAATTTAAGAATGCACTTTTATTTGTTTACACAAATGTCTGTAAGCTGCTGTGTTAAACTGTTTTCAGTACTCAGTTCTTTTTTTATTTTACGTGCAAAAGGTTTAATTGAGAGCAACAGTCAACGTTATTGTACATTTTTTAAAATTTTACAGACACAATATAATAAATGAAGGAGGTTTTTATCAAGAACAAATTCCCTGAATTCTACATTTCAACACTTAAGCCTGAAAATTGACCTTGAGTAGCCTGGTTTTGGGAGAGCCTGTCACATTCTGTATATTTGAGTTCAGTAGAAGTAAGAGGTACAGTTTTCAGCCCATCTTGCTCATCTGGGTGTTAGTAACTAATTAATCTGAGCATCTTCTCTATTCTTTTCAAGAATTGCTTGCTTATTTGCTTGCCTTATTGCTTTTGCCTTTGCCCATAGGGTTCTGGGCTGATCGAACCGCAGTGCACGAGGCAGCCAGCCATGGGCAGGTCCTGCAGCTGAAGCAGCTGATCGAGAGCGGAGCCTGTGTGAACGTGGTCACCGTCGACTCCATCACGCCACTTCATGAAGCCTGCTTGCAAGGCCAGACTCACTGTGCCAGGTTACTGCTGGCAGCAGGTGCACAGGTGAGACTTAATCTTGTTATTATATTGCCACACGTAGAATAATTAAAGGTTCACTACATTTTACCTCTTGTCAAATCTGGCATAAGGAGGTCTACAGCATTATTTAGATGGTAAATAAATGTATATATCTGGATGCAGTGAGAACATGTATTGTATCAGCTTTGTTAAATATTATTTTATTTACGTTTGTTATGAAAAAATGTTTTGAACAGTTGCTAGTGGTCTTCACATCACCATATGCAAAAATGTTGCCAGTTCCGTTTCCAAAGTACTTTTTGTAGTGACACTGTGAAACAAACAAGCAACGGATCAGCAAACATAGTCTAAAAGTGTTGAAGTATGCCAATCTAATATCAATTCCGCATGCAGTGATTTCAGGAGAATTGGATTGATTGCGGTGTGATGTTTGTGTTTTTAGGTTGATGCAAGAAACATCGATGGCAGTACTCCTTTGTGTGACGCCTGTGCCGCTGGAAGTATAGAGTGCGTGAAGTTACTTTTAGAACATGGAGCCAAAGTAAATCCTGCTCTGTTTACTGCTTCTCCTCTTCATGAGGCCTGCATGAGTGGTAATATACACTTTACTGGTCATTCAAATCATCTCACCTGGTTTCAACCTCTCTTCTTTACAGTTGCTGCATGTGTATTGCTTTCCGGAAAAATATGTTTCTCTTTGGATATGTGCTGTCCTGTGTCAACAGCCATAGCCAGGCAAAATATTCTCTCAGGCCATTTTAAAAATATCAGGCAAAAGATGATGTTGTTATGGAGACCGCAAACTCTGATCTGTTGGCGACGAAAAACTACTAAATCTGTGATGAGGGGGGCTCAGGAACTTGTGGCTGTGACATCCATTGGAAATTTGATAAAAATAAACATAAATAAATACCATCAACATACACGGGCAATTCTGAATGAATCCCCGAGAAAGTTTCCCAGTAAATCCAGTTCCTTGGTATCCTTCACACACATCCTGTGCCAGGAATGAGCTACCTTCCCATTAAACAGAGTATTCTTAGTGCAGTTGTAATCAGCATCAGCAGGCAAGATGCTTTGAAGCTTTCACAGCTCTCATGCAGATAATTCATATTACAGTTGCTGTCCAACACAGGAATTTGCATTGAATTATTTTTGTTCCGCATTAATGAGAAAGTCAGTCTGTTAGGGGTGGGTGAGCCTTTTAGACCACAGCTTTTATTCTTTACAGTTTTTATTCTGTGAATTGTACTTAGTATGACAAGTTCACCAAGAGAAAGCTGATGATGCCGCACTGTTCTGTAACATTACACCCATGCAGTACAGCAGCTATTGTTGTTGCAAGTACAAAGTGTTCAACAAATTATTCACATTTGCAACTTCAGTACTGGTTATAATAGTTTATTACACTCATAGTGCCTTTCTTATTTATTTATGCTATCAATGAAATGGAAAAAAACATCATATAAATGAAAGGTTTCTACATTGGATTAATGTGTCCTGCTGAACAAATTAAAAACGTTATGATGGTGGAATTTTGATTATTCCTCCATTTCTCTTGGTGCTCCAGACCTCTTGGATTTCGTTTGTGAGCGGCCATCCTGAGTTTGAATCACGATTGATTGCACTGATGCGTGGAGATTGAGATGCCCGGTTGGGAACACTTCTTTGCCAATTTGGATGTGCAGTAATGTGATGATGGCATCACTTTTTTTTACACCAAACATAAGATTGATAAGCATGTCTGAAAAGCTGACCTCTTGGTGGGGTTTTTTTAACAACGAACACAACAGTGGAAGGCGGTAGACTCAGCTTTTCTTTCGTGACCACCCACAATTTGTGGATGTCAATGATTGTTTGCTGCAGTCTTTAAAAAAGTCTGCGAACTTAACAGTGATGATACATCCTACTACTTACTGAATGTCTTCCATTTATTTCCTCCTTTTACAAACCTTTGGAGGCCTCTCCATAGCCTTGGGGCTTTCAGTGCACGTCCATAGAGGAGAATGTTATTATACGTTTGTTTTTGTTGGATTTTAATGAAAGAAACAATTCTGTGCATTACAATTACAGTATCATTACATTTCATTACATGTATTAAAGGCTATTACATTTTTAGAATTGTTTCTAACGTAAGATATTGTCCAATGCAGAACCCATTCAGTCATATTGTGTTTTTTTGTATTTCATCTGGGGTATGAATAAATCTGGAAGGCACTGCATACTTTTATTGAGAGTAAAATTTACTGCATTTACATTTGTTTTTCAGAATACATCAAACCAAAGTACTTGACTGTCTTATCATTTAAAAGTTCTTTGTGTTGAGAAATATTATGGATATTTTCCCTTTCCAGGTAACTCAGATTGTGTTAGACTTATGATCTCAGAAGGGGCCAAGCTGGAGGCCCATGACTGCCATTTTGGAACTCCACTGCACGCTGCCTGTGCCAGAGAGCATGTGGACTGCGTCAAGGTGCTGCTGAATGCAGGTAGACTTCAAGTGTCTTTTAGTGCCTGCTATGAAATAATTACTCATTTAAATTTTAACATGTGTTACTTCAGGTAAGAAACACTTAAAGGCAAGCATCGTAGTACTCGGAGAACCTCTACAATGTGTCTAGGGGTGATAAAAAGTTCAGAAAAACAGCTCCTAAATTTGAATGAATTCTATAAGACAACTATTGAGATTTCCAAACTCGGGGATCTCTTTACTCATGCCTTACTTCCTTTGTGCATACATGCACTGCAACATTTTAAAAAAGGAATATATGTTTTTACTTTCAATCATCGATTGATTAACAACTTTGAATACAATATTATGAGACTCTGATGTCCATCTGTCCATCAAGTCAGCAAGCACCAAGGCTCAACACAGGACTACATTATAGATGGGACTCCACTGCCCCACAGGCACAGTACACAGGCACGCATTCACTGCAGTAGTCATCTGTGTGTCGAATATTTCAGGACTCATGGACCTTTAATTATTCCTCAGAGTTAAGATGACCAAAAACTCTTAAAACACATACATTGTAATGACGTGACGAATTTGTATGCTCGTGAATTGCCACAGGTCAGTGCAAGGCAGGGAACATCTGGAATGCTGAAATAGCACTTGTCTTCACATGGTGGCTAGGTCAGCATCATGCACTGACCCCTCTGTCATCAGATCTTAACCCAGTAACTATGCAGATTCAGCTGAGTTGACATAGACCATAATCAGATAGGATTATTAACATGGCACTGGCACTACAGAATGAATAAAGGGTCAGTTATGGTGGTCAGGTGCTTCTGGGAGGTTGTGTGGGAAAGATGAGTATACTCTGAGTCTTTGGTCCAGACCGGGCGAGTAGAGAGATCCGCTGAAAGCAACGTTCTTCCAGATGTCTGGGGAGCCAGCAGCTTTGAAACCAGACAGGCAGCTTTCCCCTGAAGAGCTGGAGGGAGCCTCAGCCTCTCTCACCTCCAGTCTGCCTGCTGGCTCTCTTTGGCCACACTGTGGTGGACCAGGTTGATGTTAGTTGGGCTATCGCCCCCTGGTGGCTGTACCATAGTGTTGCGTTCTACCTTGTGAAATGTGGCCTCCCGTGCTGTTTCCATCTCTCTATTTCTCCTGTCATTCTTTTTTCTTGCTCCCGCATGCAGAAGAAGATCCTGATCATGGTGTGCTGACACATATGTTCCCATCTGCATGGATGTGTTTTATGGTGGACAGTTCACTCTTAAAACGCCTGACTTGCATGCAAGTGATTTGTACCCCATATTATATTTGAACTTACAATTAATTTACAATGACCTGGTATCGCAGTTAAAACGTATTGAATGTACAGAACGTCTAAATCTGGCTTGATGTTTATCTGGAATCTGGCATTACCTTTCTATAGAGCTTCAGTATACATACAGTAGAACTGAACAATGACCAATACCCAGTACATAACGTTAATGTTTAATGTTAAGAAATCTCTCCAAAGAAAACACTTGTAAACTGTAAACTTCAAATGTTATACCGCTGTTACAAATGTACTGTACAGATGTACAGTTATTTATTTTTACTACCAAGTATGGAATCTATGAATTTGCCAACTATACATTGTACGTGTAGGCCTCTTCTTTCCAGACTCACTAGTATGGTATTTTAAATTTTTGCTTATAAATTTTGTCTAAATTAAGCACATTTGATTTTGTGTTTGTCTGAAATTTTTGCTGTTTTTGGAGGCATCGGTACCTTTCTGTCTTTTAAAAAAAGTATATATTTTCTTTTAAAAATGTCAGTGCCGCAATAATGAAGATTGAATGTGTGTGATCTGTTTTACAAGGTGCAAAGGTGAATGCAGCCAAACTTCACGAGACAGCTCTTCATCATGCAGCCAAAGTAAAGAATGTGGACTTAATTGAAATGCTGGTTGAATTTGGAGGGAATGTGTATGCCAGGGATAACCAGGGTAAAAAGCCAATTGACTATACCAGAGCTGGCTCTCCACCTTTACTCTGCCTGCAGTTTTATGAAAGTAAGTTTTTAGTGTTTGTTGTGCTTTCATTACCCGACGTAACTTTCTTAGTTTTGTATCTATATTATTCCAGCGTTTGGTAATATAGACTCTGCCTTTATAGTACAGAGTTCATAGCAGCAGAGAAAACGTGCAGACCATGTAGCACCTGGAAATATTTGTCATTTTTGTGCAGGTGTTGCAAAGTCGCTGGGTCACTTTTTGTTTTTTCTTACTATGAGGCAGTGAAACAGTGGTTAGGGCTTTGGGCTCGGCGCCCTTGGGCAGTGGGTTAAAATCCTGTGGGGAATGCTGCTGAACATTGTGCTTCACTCACGCAGTTCCGGCAGATGCCGTGTTGTGAAAATACTGTCCAGTGGTCATTGTAAATTAGAATTTGTCCCGAGTGCCCTTATCCTTTGTCAATAAAGAATAATAATAATTGCTTACATGTCAGGACCTCGGTTTTACCTCTCATACGAAGCACAGCACCTTTTTACAGTATAGTGTCCCCATCACTATACTGGGGCATTAGGACCCTGGACCACAGGGTGAGCAAAGAATTTCTTCTGTCTGACACCACGTGGCTAATCTACAAAAGAGCCCACACCAAGTAACCTTTTATAACTTCAAAAGAATGTATCTTTTGAATACTTATAAAGCATCTTTTAGCTTTTCTGAACCTAAAAGAGAGAGCTGAGTAGTACCTGTACTAAGGAATACATTAACAACTCATTTCACTTCCTGCTAGCTGATTGACTGGACAAGGCCTTCCTCATTTGGCAAAAGATGGAACTACAGTCTGGAAGCAACACTTGACACTGATTTTACTTTGAAAATTATATTAGTGCTTTCTTGTTAGTCACTAAATAAGATTATTTTTTAAAAACAAAATTAGAATCGCCAGATATGTTGGATTAGCATGTTATGTGATTTCCGTATTTACCCCCAATGCAGCACACAGGGAAGAAACTGCAAAACTAGGCAGACTGCTCTGTCCTGCCACTATTGAGCCTTATTAAAAAATGTCATAGGTAACACAGCAAAGGCTTAGTGCCGCATAGGAGGCTGCATGATTCACAGTGTCATCAACAGTCAACAGGTCCCATCTGACACCAGATGGTGCTTAGCCTACTGCACACTGCCAGTAGAGGAATTGCCTCACAGGAACCTAGTACATGACCCAGGCTTGAACTTGTGATCATAGTGCTCAGCCTGCATTCGTGTCAGATCCCTTACTGTTTGAGCAATTCAGGAGGCCCCCATAGGATCAATTTAGGTTAGGAGAGTTAAACCACCATTGTCATCTTTCTTAAAGATGGGAGCCAGCTGTACTTCACCGCACAGTAATTCCCCACTACACCAGCAACTGCTATAATTGAGTTTTTATTCATATGAGTAGTAGTCATTCCTGACTGTTTTTTTTTCATTTAACAAGCAGATTTTCACTCTGACAAGCTGGGCTCTCGTAAAGCATTCTTCTTTTTTGGGTTCTTCACAGATGAGAATTCTTTTACATTTTAACATTTTAACTAAACAATGAGATTGCACTTGTGTTGAAAAGGATGTTTTTTTTTTAACCAAGATTAGAATACTCAAGATGTGACTTTAAACTATGAAATTGTTTATTAATTTTTTCGCCTTTATTCACAAGTTTTCTGTCCTACTGCAGGAAACCCACTGAGCTTGCAGCAGCTGAGTAGGGTCAGTCTGAGGAAAGCCCTGGGGACAACAGGCCTTGAAGTAGTAGCCCAGCTCAATATCCCACAGAGAATAATCAACTACCTCTCTTACCTATGAACTCAGCTGCGGGAATGGAACTGCAGTATACTTGAACACTTCGGTGCAATATCACTGTTAAAGCTAAACATGTAATAGTACAGGTACTGTATAAAGATCTCTGCATATCATGCTTCAGTGTTATGATGGTATACCTTCATCTTTACAGTGCAAAACCAGCAGAAAATGTTCTAGAATACATCAGTGGTGAATCACTTTTTCTGTTTTAGTACAATATCAACTGGCAATCTGAAAGCCTAGAATTCTAATTAATTCTGATATGTAGTGTAGGATTAAATTGTATTTTGAGAACTTCATCAGACAAAGGGTCAATTTCAGTTTTATGTATGACTGAGAAATAAAAGAACTGGGATCATAAATAGAAATCGTTTTTCCTCATGTAACTTATATACAGTGTTTAGATATCGCCTGGCACATACCAGTTGTACACCCAGAGTGGAAATTAATGGAAAACTGGTTAAGATCCGAGATCTGAAGGGAAGATCTGGTGGCAAATTTGTGTAACAACAAAGTAATATGTATAGCAACAGGACAAATTCTTTGAAAGCCAGAGCAAACACAGAAATGATAAGTGAGACATAGGTGAAATTGCTGCAATGCTATTTCTTGAGTAGCTTCTAAAGCAGTACATCAGAAGCATTGATATGGGACAGTTTAAACAGTACAGACTTACCTAACACTTTAAGGAAGTGAAAAGAAATACCTAGGGCCCTGTTTATTTTGGTATTGCTATGGTGACCTTTCAGTATTACTTTAATGTACCGAATGTTTTTGGTGTGTTTTATAGTTACTTGACTGGAATGTTGGCATGTTTTATTTCTTAAAATGAAATGGTAAGGCTTTTTTCTGGACCTAATGGATACTTCCACAAATAAAAGTATCCAATTTCTTTCTTAGAAAAGAGTATCCTGATATACAAAGTCGGACTGGATTAACAGTATTTTAGGTTTGTAAATTATCTCTATTCTTAAGTAAATAATTCATTATTGAAGTGTCATCTTCAATTTGCATTTCAATTCCTTCATTGCAATAAACAGGTACAGTGATACTTAAAACATAAACATAAAAGTGTTAATTTTCTTTTTTGTTCAAGCTACAAAGTATTTATAGTATTTAACAAGCAACTATGTATAGTTTTCCCAGTTTACAAGAGAGTAATAGTGGGGATGAAAGCATGATTAATAGTTAATAATGAACAAAAACAACCTCATTACACTAAAACTGGGTGGCAGCTCTTCTGAAGAACCCATTCAGATTTTTTCAGGAAGTTTAATTGTATGCAGGTGATTTAAAACCATATTGCTACTTGTTCCTGTTGTAAGCATGTCTAGTTCACTTTATATGTCTTGGAAATCTAATGAAAAAATGATTCTTGCTTATACTATAGCAATATTTTAAGCTTTAGGTTTATTAATGTAAATTTGCAAGCTCTTAAAAAAGTTAAACTTTTTGAAGTTTTAAGTACTGAAACTATGTAAAATGCTAAATTGAAATGAACAACAGTTTTATTGTAACTACTGTGTGGGTAGTTTTACATTCTGAGCTACATACCATAAAGGAACCTGAATAAATTTAGTACTTAAGAACAGTAAACAATATATCATAAAATACCAACTTTTCTTAGTTCCTTTGTCCTGCACATTTAAAAAAAGCCTCTAGTCATTTATAGTTAGATTACAAATCATATAATAAATTATAAAACAGCAATATATGTATTTTTAAAAGGTGTGACGAGATCACCAATTGGTCACAAAAACAGCACAGATACAGTCACACACTCTCATTCCTGACCTCAGTGATGCCCTGATATTCTTGTCATTAGTGCTGTGTGATCTAGGTCACTGCTGACGAGATGATCTTTAAAGTTCTTGAAATCAAGGAAAGACGTAGTGGAAACTGCATCAGAAAGGGAAATATCTGAGGTCTTGATCTGAGTGTTTTTCCTTTCAGCCAGTCCAACAGGAAACTCCCTCTATAACAACGTCTGTTTTCTGTCTCTGAATCCTGGTTATTCTAAAAATATTCTTTCTGAAAACCCTCATATGATTTTGGTTTTCTTTAAAAGAAAAGACTTCCTTAGAAAAGTGCAACATATTCTCTGATCCATGAGAGCAAGCACTTTTATTTCACTTAAATTGTAGGATTTAAGCTATGAAACACAATATTTAAAATGTGTAATTCTTAATGTCTTTATGAATGGATTTCATCGTAATTTTGTTTGTATCATTAGGGTTATCATATACAAGTTTAGAATATGCAGTGACGTAAAACTAATCTTGTCAACTTGAAACTGGGTTCCTTTAATCCAAAAATGTGAAATCCCCTTTGAATCCTGGCAGATAACATTTTTGTTACTTTCCAATGTATTAAATATCTTTGTTATATAGTATAACAGGAAATACACCGTGTACACCACATTTACTACAGAATTAAATGATCTAATGGCGTTCTTGCTACCAACACTTTTTGTCAACACTTTTTTATTTTGCTACATGAGAGAAAAAATGTTCAGTCATTTCCTGGATGATCACATTACTGTATTAGCATTGTGTAAATTCTATAACACTGCAAATTAAAGTAATTATATGAATGTTCCCATTGTACTATAAACAGATACTATAGTTCAGATGCTGAGACTTGAAATAAAAAGTCATCTAACATGTATAAAACAGTTTATACAAAATAACACAAGTAGTGCACAAATTAAGTATTGGTATTATGTATAGCATGTCAGATATAATACCTTAAGTGGGAACAAATTGAAGCTGTTTCAATTGTTTTGCTACTGCACTGTTTCTGTATATTATTATTACTGTTGGTCTTCCGTTACCAGTTACAAAGCATCCAATACCTGTTGTAGAATAATTGTATTGATATCACTGACGTTATCATTTTCAAATAAAGATATATCTTTCAGAAACAGAATGCTGTTGTTTACTTGATACTTTCCTATTAAAAAGTTTAATACAGTTAAATGAATAATTTGTATTATTTGTATTTTTTAACAATGGTATAATAACCGGCAAGGAGATTTGATTACAAAATATATTTTATTGAATTCTGCATGTTTGGGATCTTTACTCATCCACTGAAACATGATCATTTAACACAAAAGGGTCCAGGTTTAGTAAAGTGTGTTTGTAGTTTCCATAACTGTGCCACTAGATGGTGTGAAAGTTGTACAGAAGTTAACAAAATCTCCATGGACAAGCTTTCTTATTTGATGTTTTTTTATTTTAGTTAAAAAGTCTAATTTAATGGTCCTGATCTTGTGGACCATTTGGTTTTATTCTTGTAATTATTTATATTATTGGAAAAGAACTATTGGATGGCAACCTACAAGTAAAATACACAAATATATTAGTCTATGGCTAAGTAAACAGATTAAGATTTTTCACTTATTGTGGACAAGCCTTGAGCTACGAATACCAAACATATGGCTTCATGTCTCTTTTACTTAAAAATAAAAAAATAAGTTGCTTACACTTCATGACACGAAAACAGTGCACTTTACTTAATGACAGCTTTGGAGTAAAACTCTGTCCTCAGAGTGAATATGTTGTCCTCAAAGGAATGTTCCTGAAGTCTGAAGCCCATTTAAAAAGATAAACATAATTTTCAAGTTTGATGGTTCATTTATGCCTTCTGGAAGAATGCAGATTATTCCACTTCTGGTTCAGAGTTTCAGAAATGGAAAGCAGATGTCTTTCATGTAAATGGGCCCAGTTTGTTAAGTCCACACACGACAGGCTCCTATAATGGCTGTCTGGGAAGATGTACAGTTTGCAACTGAGAAAACACTGAGCTAAAAAATGGATGATATATAAACATTTAAAGGGGAGAGTTAATTCAACCTCTAGGTGATATTAATTGCAGTCACGTCTTTATACTTGTGTTTATCTTTCATTTTTTTGGCATGTTGGACTGTGAAGTTATTCGTCTAGATGAATGTGATATTTTATTTTTGTGAGAATCCTTTTCCATGGTGTGCAGCATTTGTGTCTTTTAGTGCTGTCTATCTAGGCGATTAGCTCTTGTACAATGAAAAACACAAAAAATTTGATAGTTGGATTGCAAAAAAAGCCAGTCTTGTACTGTTCTATGGTCTCTGTAGTAAAGCTGGAGTCATTTTTCCAAGTAATAAGCAATAAAACTTGATTTTCAGTCAAGCGAAACTGCATGAATAAAGAAGGAAATTCATGCTTATTTGAAACACATGCAAAGACTTATAATTATAAGAAAAATATTATGACATTTCAAATTGTTTTAAAAGCTTCCATTTTTATAGATTACTTAGTTTTGCACATGGCTAACTTAACCATAACCCACAACATGGTGGAAAATCTAGATTATTTTCTTGTATCAGTTTAGGGGTATAAACCTTGGATTGTTTTTAATTGGGATTTGAAAGCGTTCAAAGTCCAAATATATGTAACACAATGAATGGACTAAAAGAGGTTTATCAGTCATAGTATATTTTGTCTTTCTTCTTACAACATGGAATTACCTTTGCCTTTCAGGATGCCATTTCAGAGGGTCTGTGGATGAAATTATTTTTGTGGCCAATATTGTGGCAAATATTTTGTGTGGCCTCTGGCTGTGTACAATAATACTGGTTTTCGTAATTTTAGAATAAATGCACTCTGTAAGGTACCTTCATTGGGTAGTGAATTTTAAGGAAAGGTTCATCCATGAAAACCAAGGAACTTTCAAAACAACTAAGAGATAAACCTCTGTAAAGCCACAGATCAGGGGTTACGATATGAACACATTTCAAAGACCCTTAATATCTCTTTCAGTATGGTCAAGTCAATCATTAAGAACTGGAAGGCACCTAGACAGTGCAGGTATACCTCCCAATACCTCTTTCATCATGGTAATGTTAATCATTAAAAATTGATCTAGACACTGCCTAGATCAACCTGTTCCTCCAATGAGAGCAGCCAGGCAAAGAGGAAAATGGTTAGGGGTGCCCTGCAAGGCTGACAGTGACATGGGCTGAGATGGTCAGATGAGAGAAAAGGTCTATGTCTCGGCAATATCACTGTCACTCCAAAAAAACTGGCCTGTAGGCAACTGGTAAAAAAACAACAATATCTCAAGTTCTGCCTGGTCCTAGCTTATACTGTGAACATGTGACGAAAGGTTTTGTTTTCACACAAGCTAAAAGTGGAACTTTTTGATCTACAGGCAAAGCAATATATCTGGCAAACTCAACACAGTGAATCGCCATCACAGCTTTTAAGAATGGTGATGTCATCCTTGTGTCATAGTTCTGTTCTCTTCAGCAGGGACTGAGAAGCTTGTTAAGACTGATGGGAACATAGAGCAAAGTACAAGCAAATGTAGCAAAAACATGCTTCTAACCTAAAACTGGGACGAAAAAGTACTTTTCAGAAGAACAATGATCCAGGGCACAAGACCAAAGGTGCAGTAGAGTTGCTATAAGAAAGTGAATGCCCTTGAGGGGCCAAATACTGATTTGATTCCTACTGACACTCTGTGGAAAGACTTGAAAACTGCCATCCCAAGCAATTTGAGAGAGCTTCAGCAAATATGCCGAGAAAAATGGACAAAAATTACACCAATCTGTTGTGAAAGGTTGGTTGAAGCTGACCCAAGAAGACTTGTTTTCACTGCTAAAAGTGCTTCCACAAAACATGGTGTACATAAGTCTAACTACATATGCGAACAAGATATTTCAGTTTTTATCTTTATTGTTTACTGAAATTTACTGTAAGCTATCTTATCCATAGAAGTCTTCACTTTGAGGGCTGCAATTTTCAATGACTTCCCGTCAGTGATGAGTTAAAGTTAGCTCTCCCCAGTAGTCTCTCTGGTATTAGGTGCTCTGGTATTAACCAGATGTGAAGCGGCTCCAGGGAAGATGTCATCCTCGCACTGCCACCACCGTGGTCGCCATGGCAACGTTGCTTTTCACCACACGTAGCCAGTGACTCACGGTTTCACAACTACACAAATTTTGTGGGATTTTAGCTGACCTGCGGTGGGGTTTCTTTTGTCGGCCCAGCTTTTACACTACTCTGAGGAGACTGTAATCTGAAATCTATAACCAACACCTAGGGCACGGTCATTCTGGAACAGGACACCCAGCCTTCGGTGACACCATGAGCTGATCAGGGTCCCAGGAAGAGTCATGTTTTAAATCTTAACTTGAAGGCTAGAGTATGGTAAACCATGAACCTAAACTGTTAACCTTGAAACCAGTATGAGATCCTAACCATTGCTTGATCACAAACCAACACATAACCTTGAGAATGAGTCCACCACCACACTCCACCCATCACCCTTAATCGTAATTATACACAACAGAGCTATAGCCGTAACTGTTAGTCCTTAAACCATGTAACCTAAACCATATGTATAACCTTGTAGTCTCTAGACATAGCCACCAGGTGTGTTCTCCAGATATTAGCCGTGCATTTTCCTGTAATGCAATGGCCCCTGGGATTCTTCCACAAACATGTTTTCCCATTCGCCATTCCAGGGAAAACTCTCAGCAGGATGCTGAGGTCAGGGCTTCCATTTCCTCAGGCTCCCAATCCAGGGAGTGCTCCTCTGATACCATGAGGAGCTATCCACAGCAGGATCCCTGAAATCTTCGCTCACAGACTTCAGGCTCAGGGGTCCTTAATAGCGGGCTCCTGTACACTGTGGGCTTACGACTCAGGACCTTTCTCTCTTCCCCAACTGCGCAACCTCCCCTTACAGCCCTACCGCCACCCTGTTACAGTATCCGACCATGCTGTCACAATCTTCGCAATGGCAAAAAAAACTTTCGTGTGTGACAAGAAAGACTTTACACAGCTAACATTTCCACCCCTTTATTTCCACGCCACTTTTCTGTCAGAAAGACTACGTGTTCTCGAACGGAGCTACAAAGCATTTGATGCACTTGGTAAAGCAGCAAATCTTCATTAAAATAAAGCAAGACAGCTTTAATGTTTTTTGTACTTCAAATAATTTGTGTTTGATTTGTGGTACCATACTGTATGATATGGCAGTTTTTGTCTGCTTCCTTCTAAAAGCCCAATACAAAAATGTGCCTTGTCTTTGTGAATGTAGAAAGCATTCATAGTGTAACCCGGAGAATTGACACCTAAGCATTTCTCCCTCCCCCCCATGTTTCCACCACTGTAATCAGAACAGAATGTCCTTCAGTGTGTTTTTATTCACTGCTTGTTCTCTTACAACTTCTAATTAAGCATTTATCACCTTTAGAAATTGCACCATTAAAGCGTTCTTTCAACAGTACTTTATAAAAAAGACATTAGATTTGCCGCTGTTGTCCTCAGTTTTTTTAAACCTTTTTTCTACAAGGAATATTTTTGATAGCAGAAACCCAACAGGGGCTTTTATGTAGATTCCATAGACATCACGTTTGCACCTAGTGTTAATTTTCTTAGTTTGTCATAAATAAATTTTCTAGAACAGTCCTGGCAATTCTGTTTTTCATTGTTGGTCTACGAGTTTTACATTTCTGGGACGTCAGCCTATGTTTCAATCACAAGAGGTTCTTGCCCACTTCCACCTACCTACCGAAAAAGAAACCAGCACTGATGTCTTGCAGGTCTCTTAGCCCTTGGCCACGCAAAACCAGCTTCCACCTACTCCTTCCAGTCACAGCTGTCTGCTCCCGGCTCTTCTGCATCTCCCTAAGTGCAACGTTTTCCATGCAAGCCTCTCCAGTTTGACCCCCTTACACCTTGGAAACAGCCCAAATCGTCATGCGACCTTTCCTTCTTCCTCATTCGGTCCCGTTGACGCCACACCTCCATGGAGCTCCAGCAAAACTGCTCCCTCCAGGGCCGGGCCGCCCTCTACATTCGTCCTTTCTTTCTCTCACCCCACCTACTGTTCACCAGGAGTGTGAAGGCGAAGGAGAGTGTAAAAACAATCATTAAAAACATCTTTTGCTTTCTCATGATACTATTTTGTTTTTGCCTGAGCCAGACCTCATTCTGCAACAACATGGCTGCTTCCCATACAAGCTCAAAGGAAAACAAACTACAATGTTGTTATTTACCCTTCCTTTATCCACCTCTTCACTCTATCCACAGAAGCACACCTGATCACTGATGCTTGCCCCACAGCTCAGCCTGCATCAGATCTGGGCTACGTGTTCACAGCTTTCACTGATCCACAGGGCGACAGCCCTCAAATTCTCCCCCCTTACCTACATTTCCCCCTGGTGTCCAAGAGGGCATGGTGGGAGCCCCCAACCCCCCCTTGAATCTTCTCCTCCGTTGTTGTCTGCCAAGGACCCTGAAGAAGAGAGAAGTCACCTTCTCTCATGCCAGTTTGAAAAAGCCCTTCTTCAATTTCAACCAGTCCACTGGAGTTGCCTTGACATCATGCTCTTCCAGCTCTTTCTGATTATGTCATTCATCCTGTGAGCTCCAGGAAAACTGTGCCCTCTGGGCTGCACCCCGACCCCTTCTCTATGTTTTATATATCTTCTAGGCTCTGACCTTCTTCCTATCTGCTCCAGGTTCCTGCATTCCTTTCACAGGCTGCCTCTTTTTCAGCAGCTCCTCCACCTGTTTTCAGTTCTGCAGCCCCAACCCTCGAGGTCAGGACTAACGCTCACCTGCATCAGTGGAGACATCGCGGAATTCTTCCCCTGTTCTGCAGCACCCTGTCTGATCGTTGATGCCTTTTCTCCCTGCCCCCCCTGTTCATTCCATTATTTCCTCACTTCAGGATCAGCCCTTGACCTATATCCAACCACACTTATTCTGGTTAAAGCCTTGCGTCATTTACAAGTACCCTTCCAATGAAACTCAATGAGAGATGAATTTCTCTCATTGATGCTCCCCCTGTTGAAGGTTCTTCAGCCTTGACTCAGGTGATTTTTCCAGTTGTCTGAGTTTCCTTCAGTATGGAGGACTTAAGCAATTTTCTTCATTTGGCTCTCTAGGGGGCTTTATTCTCACCTTGACACATGACATGACTCCTTGCCACAAACAAAGCTTGGCTGCATTAAGTCAGTTCTCACCTGATAATTATTTTCTAATTCAAAGCAAACTCTTAAACGTCCTTACTTACGCTATGCTATATGCATTGTCCCTTGTGTCTACTGTATCTTCTCAAGCTTGTTTTCTCTGCACCACTGTATTAAGCTATTTTCCACTTGCACAACAAATTAAAGCTGTCTCCTCCTCTTGGAGCAATAAATGGCATCAGTTTCTATACAGACTGCCCTCTGTCTCCCAGAGACCCCTATCTTTTCACTGGCGATGCATGTCCATTAACTTAGTGTCCTTACAGAGGAAAACAATTCATGGCACCTGGGCCTCATGAATCTTCTATGATAGCTTTGTAGAGTTTTAAGAACTCTACTGCTGTACAGTACCCTTTTCGAACTAGCTGTGCTTTTTGGGAATTCCTCTTGGATCCAGATTCTGTCTTTACCCAGTCATTTATCCATGATACACATTATAAATAAAAGTGCTTTAAATCTTCCCAGATGTCTTAACCAGGTTTTCTATCTGTAGCCAGTTCTTAAGGTGCACTCTTTGTATTCCCTGTTACACTAACCGGTCTGCAGGGCCCCCCTTGCAGAAATTCAGGACCTCCAATGCAACTTTACACCTTTTCAGAAGTCACATTCCAGTAATTCCCATTCTTATCTTCTGTACACTGCATCACTTGCTCAGATCACTTATCTAACGTTATCCTTCTGTGAACTTTCATCAGAACAGTCTCCACAATTAATCATTCCAACACCCTATTTTCTGCTAACCGTAAGTTACATGAATCTCAGGTGGCCGTCCCTTCTGACCCACTCAACAGTGAGTGACTAGCCATAGGTTCCTACACTACCTCCCCACCTCCTCAATGCGCTAAATAAGTTTCAGGAAAGCGGACTTCAGCTCCAGATTGACACAGCGCTCTTCACTGCTTATCATGCCTTGAAGGCTGCTCCCCAGAATTTATGGAGGTGAAATTCGAACCCAATGCACTCAAAGGACTCTAACCATGTTCCATAATTACGGAATCTGCTTTGGTGTTCTCACTGGGTCCCCTTCTTCTTCCTTACTCAGAGCAGTGTTTCCCAAGCTTCCCTTCAGTCCTTTTATTTCACCTCTAATGAGTCTGGTCTGCTAGCTGTATCCTCCTTCATATTCTCTCTTTAGTCTTTGTGATTAAAGACTTCTGCATCAGTGTTATGGAGTCTTTCTTGTTTGTCGTCCTCCTCAGCCAGGTAAGTCACACTGTGAGAATCAACACCACCTCTTTGCCTTCATTAGAGTTTGGCCACCCTACTGAAGTGTCGGCACGCAGGGCTAATAAAACAATCTTACAGTTTGGCTTTGGCACTGCAGCTCTGCCTTTAGAATTCTTGCATCATGACAAAAGTATTTGAAAAGTTATTAAAGTTAGTACAGTATATAAAAAAAGAGTTATATAACAGTTCTAAAGTAAAGTGGTTTATTTAAAGACACTTTTGCCATCTAAGGCTTTGAAACTAAAAATTCATTGCTGTACATTAATACACAACTCTTCATTTAGAACCACATGCTTTTTTATTTTAACATGATTTTGTGGTTGTTGCAGGCTAGAAGCCATTGAGTTATTCTAGGTCTGGAGTCCTAGCTTTATTAGTTACATTGTTTCTCTATCATTACACAATTATGATGTCCCTCCTGGCTGAGTGAAGCAGACTGGATTTACCAGTCAGAGTGTGTGTGTGATGTCCCACTTCATGCACATGAATGGGTGATAAATTTAACCACAGCGACAGCTGCCATGTTCCTTAGTATGAGCAGCGAGCTCTGGCTTCTAAGTTTGTAAACACGCTCTATCACACTTGTGGCCTTCAGGGACTTTCAAGTGGTTCTTTCTTGTCCCTGCGCCCTCCCAGCAAGCTGTAGCAAAGAGAGGTCACAAGACCTTACCTCTGAGGAGAATGTGCTACACAGCAAGAGGCCCCTGAATGTGCAGCTGGCAAACCTATCATTTCTAAACATCTGACAACAGCCTCTTCATTCTAAACAGACCTTTGAGATCTCTGGTGAATTCTTCACATATTTATTTAAGGATAAACATGGGGTTTAGTCTTAGCAGAGTCAATGGAAGAGGCTGAAAACTAGGTGTCCCCACGCAGCATACAGTGTGCTGACTTAAAGGAAAACATTGCGTTCAGCCTCCCAGTCATATTACTCATGAAAATGGGTTAATGTAGAGCAGCAGTCTTCAGGCCTATCAGTGTTTTGTTTCTGATTATTTGCAGTATCATAATGAACCTTGAATGAATGGTTTACTGGTGTATTACTGACCAAGTAAGAAAATTCAGTTTGCTTTAGGACTGGTATCAATTTATAAAAAAATTACATCAAAAATGACAAAAAGATGAAGTAGAACAATTGAAATAAATGGATAGTTTTATACCCAGAAAACATTACCAGAAAGTAAAAATACAAGTATTTTATGTAAATTATATACATTCAAATGAACGGTTTAATAATTGTATCTATTAATATCACTAGGATGTGGATCTTTTACTTGCAAGAGTGCCACACCCACTTTTCTGGCATCATGGAAGCTACTATTACACTGCACACAAATAACTGACCACTGAGTTACCTCTGCAAACATTTAATAGTATGTCTAATGATTTATGTGCCAAAGGCTGATATGACATTTGCTATTCTTAGGTCATTACAGTCAGAAAGAAATGATGCCACACAGAGACCACAACAAAGAATTGGGTAGTTAAAATTGTTTAACACAGCTTTCATCCACATTTAATGATAAGATATTTTGCTTTACAGTAATACCCATTAGGTAATAGTCTATTTTTCCACTTATTTTGACTAAATAATGATTATTAAAATGACATGTCAAAACGTGTTTTTTTTCCAGCTTACCACTTACAGCTAGTTGCTATTGTTATGGATGAATAACTGTTTCATGTTATGGTTTGAGTTACAAAATGCAATCTCTTTTATTATGAACTTTGTGAATTAATTTAACAAAGTTCTACATTAATAGGCCCTGGGCTGCCCTAAGTACATTTCTGATAGTGAATGGATGATTCTTCATACATCTTTAATGTAGGACTATTCATTTATCCACTTCAAAACGAAAACCTTTAGATAAAATGTAAATCTCAATATATTTCCAGCTAAAATATGTCAGGTAAAAAGTATAAAAAATCTAATTCTGCCTCTTTTCTGAGTTTTGCTGTTTTAGGTCATTTCCTCCTACATTAACAGATCAGTAGCCTCTGACCTTCTAGACATTACTTTAGATTACATCATTTCTTCTTGATGTTTTGTCATACAGTGAGGAATCTTTTCTTTTTCTTTCATAGCTCGACAAAATATAATTTAATCGTAAGAGAAATGGGCTTTCTGCGTTTAATTGTAATGACCATTGTAAATAACAGCATTTTCTTACAACTATAAAACTACCAAAATTATTGTTTGCACATTATGTTCAATGTTGCATCTTACTGTGCAAGCTTATTTGAGAAATGCTCTTGTGTCCACAACTTTTGGAGTTTCTGACTCAAACAAAATTGCCATTTCAAAAACCTCACATCAGCAGAACAAAATAAATATGTTGTCATGAATTCAAACCAAGATTCACTGTGATGTTTTAATGATCAGACCTCTCTCATTTCTCTCTCATTGTTAAAAAAAAAGATTATATAACCATCTCTTTCAGACCAATTTCATACCTAACTGGGGAATTTTAATCAGAAGTGCATTAAAACAGCTGGTAAATGTGTAATCTTACTATTGCAGTCCATGCCAGTTGGCTGATGTAAATATTATTTTGAATTCATTACCCTGTCTAGCTTTCTGATTTAAAACCTATGCAGCAAATTTTATAGCACAGTTAAAATGTTGTGGCATTTCAGAAAAGTTTGCGGATAGTATTCTTTGACAGACTGATTTGTGAAAGTAATACAAATGCTTTCTTTTTAAAGATAATCCCCGAAACACATGGGCAGGTGTCAGTGGCTAGCCTGCACATCCAAGGTCAGAGGTCAAAGAAAGTATTCCAAGGAAAACATAATGATTCTTTTAATCATACAGGCATTTGACATTGACAACACTTAATAACATTTTTATTTCTTCTCTACAACATACACAATGATACTTTAATTAATCTAAAATATTACTAAATCCATTTCAATTTGCAAACTCCCATAATTCATGATCTACTCAATTTAGGGATGATTTATTTCTTTCAGTAGAGATAAAGTACATTTTAATCTTTAAGCAAAGTCTTTTATTCTTCATCCAAATACATTTGTCTTTGGCAATGTGACACTCCTCCATACTTGAACTGCAAGATGCTTAAAATTGTTAGTCTTTGATGTTTTTTTGTATTTTCTAAAAAAGCAAAAAAGCTTGATTAAATTCAGCTTTACTGTTGCTAATACTGTGTCTTAAGACACATAAGCTTGGTTTGGCCAATTCTTTAGTTAACATTAGTCAGCACATTCCTATTCATTCTTTAAAATCGTCCAGACTAAAAGGATCTCGTGTTCATATACATTTCTCACATCTCAAGTATTTACTTCTACAAGACAAATAATCACTCTTCACCATGCAGTTGATATTACCATGTTTGTGTTGGTACCATGATTCCTTACTGTGGACCTTCAGTGTCCCATTTTAGCAAGTTCCTCTACTCATGCTCAATCTTATATTTCTTCTCCTTCTGCAATTTTACACAATTTATGACTTGCTAATTCCCATAAGTCGCATTGTGACATCATTATTATTGTATTTAGAATAGGTTCTGATGACAGAATCATGGAGTGTGTCCGCTATGAACATAGTGTTGATGAACATTTTGCACTAAATGTTCCTTTCCTGGATTGTAATATTTACTAAAAGATTATTGGCACCACCGTGAAGCACTCAATCTATATAAAACTCCTTGTTTCCATAAGTAAAGTTGTGTTGGTATTTTGGAGCTCAGCCATGTCCAAGAAATTAGAAAAAGGTCTGTTTGAATTTCATTACATGAAATACAGAATTCTTCACTGGATAGGTTTACTGGGAATGAGGAAATTGGGGAAATACTGCTGACTTTAAATCACAATGGAATTACGATAGTTTATCTTAACATTTTCACATATATACTGTATACTTCACATATGCAATTTGGATAGCACTGGTGTATCTTGATACACACAGTTAAAATTATGATGTGAAAAGGTACCTACTCACTCTTATTTCACCAAAAAAAAAACTATAAACCTCCAAAGGTTCTATGAAATGACCTATACAGTTATGTGTTTTGTCATATCATGAATATTAATATATTTTTATACTGATAATTGTGTACTTTTCAAAAACATCACAATCAGATATTTAAAAGAATTTATTTGGAAAATTAGTAACATTAGAACTGTCTTTGTACTGTGTAATTAAATACTTCCAACCATTGTCTAGCCTCTTTATCCAGTACAGGGGTGCTGTTGGAGTTGGAACACTGAAATGATATACCTTGGGCAGGACACCAGTCCACTGCAGGGCAGACACACAGGCAAAGACCCAAACACAGACACTCACACTAGGGCTAATTCTCCAGAAGGAAAATAATCAACCATCTACCGTTGGATTGCTGGAGGAAACCTGTGTACTCATCATGAGCCCACACAAACACGGGGAGAATATACAAACTCAAGAATAGATCCCAACACTCCTATCATAGTACCATCCTTAATATACACGTCATTTTGCCAAGTGGCTATTGTACGTTACATATATGTGTAATGCTTTTTAGGATAGGCAAAATGCTTTTTATTGTGGCAGCTACATTAGCTTCTAAGAGACTTTTTCTTTGGTTACATCAGCTTTAAGTATGCAATGTTCAAAAGAAGCATTTTAATACAGTTAAGTAAGGCTACAATCTTGTGGTGAGACCTGCAGGGCATTTTGGGTAAAAACATGATACAATACTTTGCATCTGGATTTTCTCCAGGGTTTTTAGGTTTGAACACAAAACCATATGACAGGCAGGCTCTTCCTTAAGTCCAGTAGAACCACGCTATTAAAGCAAGTGAGGAAAAAACATCTGCCACAGCATTTGACTACGTGGAACACTGTTTTAAATCTCTTGTTTACCTGTATTTCAAGCTAAGTAATGTGTATTCTTCGAGCGGGAAAATTGTGTAGTGCTTGCTAGTTGCTTCAATAATTCAGCTTTTGCACTTTCAGTCACAGGTGAAATTAAAAATAATCCCTCACCATTTGATATACAAAATAGCTGTGTGAAGTATATGAATATAGAATGTTATAGAAAGCTAATGAAACGACATCGTTGGAAAAGTATACACAGTGGGCAAGAAAATTTATATTTTTTATATATAATATATATAATTTTAAAAGGTTTCCTTAATACAAAACTAAATTATGGTAATTTATATTTTAAGGAGCTCACTTAAAGTTACGATCATCTCCCTAGTAGAAACAATTCGTAAGAATGTATTAATATACAGTGGCTATGAAAAGTATTCACCCTGCTTGGACTTCTTCACATTTTGTCGTGTTACAATATGGAATTATAATGTATTTAATTAGGATTTTTTTTGTCATTGATCAACAAAAAACACTCTATAATGTCAAAGTGAAAATACAATTCTAAATTCTCAATAGAAAATAATGGATAGCATAAGTATTCACCCCCCCTGAGACAATTTGATAGAGGCACCTTTGACAGAAAGTACAGCCATGGGTCTTCTTGGATAAGCCTCCACCTACTTTGCAAATCTTGACACTGCAATGTTTGCACATTCTTCTTTGCAAAATTGCTGAGGCTGTGGTATCAAGAATATTCATTTGCATGTACACCCCTGACCATAACCAGTCCCACTGCAGCACCAGTCTCCTGACAAGGATGCTTCACAAGTTCGGCTTTTTCCAACTCCCGAGTAAGTAGGGAGCACAGCAGTATATGAGAAAGGCTCTTGACCCAAGAGCACTCCTCCGCTGCTAACCAAAAGCAGGCAGAGAGAGATGTTGAGTTGAATGCACTCTCATTTATTGCAGCACTGGTGCTGAGGTGCTGCTGACGCCAAGTATTGTTATGTCTTCCATAAAGTCTGTCTACAGATTGTAAGTTGCTGAAAAAACAGTACAAAAAGGCAGGGCTCAGACAGGAAGAGCACCAGGAAGAGAAGACGCGAAGTGCAGCTGATTGCTCCCAGACAGCACAGCAGTGCTTTATCTTTGCTTTTTCAACAAGCTGAAGTTGAAAGGGCAGGCATTGTTTCATTTTTTTGTTACGTGATGTTGGCCTGCTGTTTTCTCCGTTGGCATATAAATTATCCGTTGGCAGTTTTTGGTTTAGACGTGCAAATCCGGAATCATGTTTGCTCAAAACCTCACATTAATCAACCACTATCTGCCTTCTCGTGCTGCTTAGATGTAAAAAAAATAGAGACAACAATTCTTTTTACCTCTGAACTCTGACAAACCAAGTTTATACCGACTAGCTGTCCTCTTCAGCTCTGCAGTTCTGTGCTTCAGGTCAGGCACGTTGGTATCATCAGGGATTTGAGTCTTTAATTTGAGGCACCTCTGAGATGTTGCAAAATATCTTTTTTTTCATCTTTGTAATGTAAACCTGAGGTCTGATGCAGAAAACCTAATACAGGCATTCATCTCTTCTTAGAATCTTATTCTATAACAGGTAAGAGCAAAAAGATCCAAATGGTCCAAGAAGCAGGAAAATAAGTTACATAACACACAAGTGATTCAGAGCTCTGGGATTTGGGTGTGCATGTTGATTCTGTGTCTTCATCAAGATTACACGGGGAAGCAATAAAAACAGCAAACAGTGAGTAGTAGAATCAACAAAATGTGGAATTTAAACAAAGGGAAGTAATGAGTTTTACAATTTACTATGAAGGCCTCATTAAGAATATTGCTTTCAGTTTTGTCATAGAAGGCAACAGGAATAATTATTGGTTAAAGAAGCCAAATCTTTTCAGTCTAGAATTAAGGGGATTCAGAGGAGATTTGAGCCAAGTATATAAAATCCTAAGAGGTATAGTCAGAGTGAACCCAGGGGACTATTTTGCACTCAACAGTGAAGGACAAAGTGTTACAATGGAAAACTAAAAGAGAATTTATTTAGAAAGGAGAATAAGAAAAGCTTATTCACACAAAGAGAGTCCTGCATATGCATATAACGGGCTTCCCAGCCAGGTGGATGAGGCCCAAGCTCTGAGCCCCTGCCAGAAATGTCGTCTAGACAGTTTTTTGAGAATCACCAACTATTTTGATAGACACATCCGATTGGAAATAGACAATTGTGTTTTTTCACGTCTCAGCTTGGAGCTACGAAACTTACAACCTGAATCAAGGCAGAATAAGGAACTGCAGAGGGACTCTTCCAGCCCACCCACTTTTGAACTCTGCCTTGGGAAGACACGCACCTTCAGACAGCATTCAGGCTTCCGTCCATGAAGGCCCACAGGGGTCACCATGTTGCTGAAAGCTGACAGATTCCTGGCTGACTATCCCACCCTACTCTTTGCAGCCCTCAGCCAATTGTGTGCTGTTAGTTGGGGAATCCCAATCGCAGATGGCTACTGACATGATGCACACTTCGACAGGTGATCGAGGAGCTCAACCTGCAGTCCAGGACTAGAACTATAAGGTTATCCTGCCATAACATCACAAGCATGGATTTTCAGCAAATCTCAAGCATATACAGTATACCACACCAATAAAAGCTGCCAAGTGTGACAGGAACTGCCTTAGCTGGCGAAATAATATTAATATATTATTAATATCATGAGTATACAATATATAAATAATATGGTGCATTAGGAAAATCCGTACTGGAGTAAGTTAACACTTTAAGTGATAAATAGGGATCTGTGATGAAGCTTGGCCATGTAATGTCACCCATTTAACCTAAGTATATTATTACATACAATCCAATGTTCCTACCTATACTGAACTGTGTATGAAATGGGAATCTAATATATATAGTAAATAAAAACATAAACATTTATTGCATTTATACGTAATGGTAAATAAAACTAAATGCTTCCGATTAAATTATAAAAGCTGAAGACACTCATCCAAGGTATTCAAAATCCTTATTTTTTCTGCTGATGTCATATCTATATGACCTTTCTACATTATCACCTTTAGTTGTCTTAGACTGTGATGTGATTCTATGTCATAAGGCTATTAACCAAAACAAGAGTCTAAAAATGGTTGAAAAAGACAAACAAGACTTCACTGCACTTCTCGTGCTAATGAAGTAAAAGATACAGAGCTACATTGATGATGATGTACAGTATGGTGGTGTAAATGCAAAACATTACGTCTGATTCAAAGTTATTATATGGTATCACTGAGGCAACACCATCCCTATTGGGAAGCATGGTGGTGGCAGTATTCTGTTATAGTACTGCTTCTCACCAGCAGGGACTGGGAGACTTGACTGGAGTGATGGGAACAGAAATGGAGCAAAGCACCAGCATATCTTAAGATGAAAACCTGCTTCAATATTCCATCATCAAGCCCTAAGTGCTCACACCCCTGGTGCCCATGATTCAGAGTGAAGAGTATCTGAAGAATGGATATCATTTCCCATGAATTTAATTGATCAGAGGTGGCAAACTGACAATTCACATTGACAAAGAAACTCAGCAACACCTTTTCATACTGTTGCAGTGAAAGACTGCTTTCATTAAGTGGGAACCTACGAGCAATTACAAACAAGAGGAATCCATTTGATCCATGTAGGCCAATTGGTGGATCTGTGATCGGAGGATCTCATCCAGCTGTTTCTTGAAAGAGGTCAGGATAGTGGCTTCATCAACTTGGCTGTGTACCTTGTTTTATTCTCCCACAGTGCTTTGTGAAAAAAAGTGCCTGATGTTATAAATATAAATCATATAATCACAACACCTGGCCCTTAGGTCCTTCAAGGGGACTGAATTTTGTTCTAAAGCCCCGATATTTCATCTACATTTCTCAGATCCTCCAGACAGAGCACGAAGAAGTTACCAGTGTGAGCTAAAGTGAGGTAAAGTAGTAGAAACTGGAAAAACAGAACCCTTCAGGTCTTGTTTGTGGAGGAGACAGTGTTAACGGTAACATAATATGAAGTATGAATTACTAAAGTGCTTAAATAATGAAGTACAGTACGTAAAAGAAGTCCTTCCAGGCAGACGACATTATGATTTGAAATTTTTACATCTAAGTCAAAACATACTAAGCGGGCACGTTGCATGATAACGTGCAGCACTGCAAAAGTTTTATGGAGGAATGAGCCTGTCTCAGCTCTAGACACATCAACAAAGAAAGGCGAGACTTTGGAAATCTGAAACATTTTCTTATTAGAGAGTGGTTTGGCCAGTGTGAACACAGCTGTTTTATAGAGCACTCTGTCTGAATAGTCCGAGTATTCTCGGCAGTACTGTGCTGTCTCGAAAGATGAAAACTGAGAGAAGCTTGAAAAAATACTTCGGCTTTACTGTAAATGTATGCGCCAGCATGGAAAGAAAGAAAGAACTGCTTGTGCAGTATCTGGCTGCTGGATTTTCCTCAGGAAATACTTAACGGAAGAACAAAAGCCAAGCTAGATGAAGCGGTAATTATCCATGAAATTGATTTTAACATCTATTCCAAAAGGTTTACAGATCTGAAGTTTTTGACTGAAGATGAGTGGAGAAACAGTCACATTCAAGACTCAGAGGTTATAAAATAGCTTCTGAGGTCCCATTAATTAATGTTGCTTCTGAATCACATGCAAACAGTGAAATTTAAAAATACAAAATGCAATTCAGACTATATATATTTCAATTGCATATATTTAAATTTAAATTGTTGTAACAGTGAGCTGAGTTGATTAACAGTTGGTAAACTGGGAGTTATAAAAGTCAATGAATAGAAAAGGCCTACCCCCCTTATTGTGAACAGGTATTAAAAACATGGGCATCCAGATACTCATCATCATTGGGCCAGATGAGTCTGGGTCAGGTCACTAGTACAAGGATTTCAAAGGTAGTACCTCATAGCTGATTGAGCACTTCCAGGGATATGATTGGGACTAGTCAGCCTCTTGGTAACACACAGGAACATCTATGACCTTTCTTTGACATGACCTGCAAGCTTATTGTGACGTCAATAAGAGACGAGTCACTCCTCCCATAGCTGTTAGCTCATCTGCGAGGCTCTGCAGAACTTGTAGCATGTCAAAAGATATACTTGAGCGGATGGATGACTTGGATGTCTGCTTATTCTCACTCACCCTGTGGTGCACAAGAGACATTAGTGTGAGCTAAGAAATAAAAAAACTAGCTATGCCAAAATGACTGGAAATAAAATGAAAGAAATAACAAAATCTCTATTCATCTTCATTTGAGTTTCAGAACATGTACATGGATGCAAGGAGAGGTTAATTCCATGCTGAAAATGAGAAGGAAAGAAGGTGGCTCACATCTGGAGAAGGTCCCACAGATGAAACGTGTTCTTTCTTTTTTGTTTCTGCCTATCAGCGTGAAACTAACCTCTAGTCGTTCTTTTGTGGCCTGCAGTTGACACAGATTCAAACTCAAGTCTCCTCTAAGAAGTGCATCGAGAGCAAAAAAGCAAAAACAAAATCAATCTGGCTGTCTTGTGGGTGGTTCATTATTACATAATTATGAAGCTAAAGGTCTCCATCAAAGTATTGTTTAGTTTCTGATGTTTCTTTGAGTTCAGTGAAGCACCAGCTGTGCTTAAAAGCACCTTCAAGGTCTTTGCTGTTAACTTAGACTCATTATGGCAGCTCAGGACCTTTCTGCTCTGAGTAAAGAGCACAAGTGTTTATTCATTTAACTAATGGAAATATAAAGCTACAGAGAAGAATATACAAAAGCCTTAGCTCGTAGACCTTAGGGCTCCAGACAAGAAAGAAACTTTAACGAAGATCCATCCATGAACATTTTACCTTAAGTGTGGGGTCTACAGTATAATGGAAAAATATCGTTTTGACTGTGTATAGGGTTTCTTCTAGTTGTCATTTCTCTGATTCTCAAAACAATTAACCCTTTTTTCAGTACAGATTGATGAAGGTTGTATTTCAGCATGGGAATTAATTTAATAGAGTGGTATTAATATCAGTCCTTTAGAAGATAAACTTGCCAGCGTTTGATTACATTTTTAGCTTCCAGATTTTTCAACCTGTTGGCTTCCCAGTAGTACATCAGTGCTTCAAAGGCTATGTCATATTAAATGTGACATTTTTGTGCAGCAATTTGTTTTAGATACTGTAAATTGCTTTTGGCACAGTGGTAACAATGCCTTTGATTAAGACAAAACAAAATAAAAGTATAATGATATCTCTTTTTATTCCTCATCCAGCACAAACATGATGTATTGTTGTAAGAAAACATTATATAATACTTTGAAGTTTCATAAAAAATATGTTTTCACATAAAGATGAAAACAATATTTCAAACAATATTTCACCCACTGAAAATGACTGCTATTTAATAAACAAAACTAATGGAATTTAGTGGAATTTATTAGAACAATTCAAGCAGTAGAAAACACTTAAAATAGACAAATAAAACAAATGACTGTCACCTGTGACCATATCATCAATAAAAAGTAATACACATTTTACTTCATTATTCATTGTTACAACTCATTTTTGTATATTTCATTAAATAAATTAGAACAATGTTCTGTCAGGATTACAGTCATGAGTACTACCTTAACCCAGATGAATTAAATGTTTTTTTAGTTCTGTTTACAAGCATTGAACAATGCAGAGTATTGAATTCCACCAAATAGTAATAAAGTATTTACTTATTATTACCAATTATTTTCACCTCTTTTCAGTGTTTGAAGACTGAAATAAATCAGAACAATCTTGCTCCTTTTCTGATTATGAATACAGTATGTATGTATGCTAGTCTATGATGAAAAAATCTGTTTTTCTTGTCTACCGATGGTTCTGATTTTACTGGTCACTGTGCTCTGGAAGGCGTAATCACTTTCCCTGTCATAACCCCTGTTCTCCTTGTTGAAGAGCAAGACCCACCCAGTGCTGCAAGTTGATTTAAATCTTTTTAGTTGGAGGACAGTTGCAGAAGCTTATCTTGTTAACACAGTACTTGTGTTGTTTTTAGTGCTCCTTCTCTGCTGAATCTAAGCCTTTACTAAAGTAGCCGGAGACAGAGGTAAACTGATCCTCTGTGGATTTGTCTGGAATTCGGCTCAGCTGTAGCTGCTCAAGCAATTTTTTTTCACTGGTTGTTTTCTATCTATAGCTGATTATAACACCACATGTCTTGAAAAAAGCCGTCTAGGGCTAAGTGCCAGAGCTACTGCACCGGACTTCTGGCCTCCAGATTTGTCATTAACAGACCTTTATAAAGACACATTCTCTCATGGCTCAAAACTCAAACCACAATAAATCAGTCTCTAATGTCATACTGCTATGTACGTAATCACTTGTTATAAGCTCTGTCAAACAGGAAGCCATTAATCTCGATTCTAAGTTGCAATTCTATCAGGTCCAGGGGGAATCTTACTAGCTGCTACTCACAAGAGCAAGTGGCAAAAGACATCGTCATAAACAGGGAATCCTTACTACTCAGCAGGACTGCCTAACAAAGTGGTATTTAAAACCCATTATGAGTAATCAGTGGGTCAGCCCCTAGGTTTTTTTTAAAGAAAATTAAGCATGTTTAGTCTAATTTTAGGATAAATTACCCTCTGTTCTCCTGGGTAAACAACATTACAGACTGAATAATTGTGACAGTGTGTTTCTTACTAAATTAATCGCTTCCTTATTTTCGGTGATTTGGTTGTTTCAGTTTTTTGCATGCCTTGACATGCTACAATAACTGTTACACACCCTTCATTTATGGTGGGTGGTGGGGTTGATGATCCTAATGAATTATAAAGGGTGTGAACTACATGGAGTACATTTTTTGGATTGGATTGACGGATGTCTGCAAGATCAAGGAAAAAAAACATCAAGATGAAGGACATTAAATACTATCTATAACTGACATGACTGTGGTTTGTATTGAATGCCACTCAATTAATTGATGAAGGTATAAGCATACCTGTCAAGGTGATTTATCTGTAATCCTGGATTATGGAGTTACTTGATGATGGACTGCAGTGGTACCTCCATACTTTTTTGTGGTAACATAAAATAATTAGAATCATGTGCTTCAGTACTGAACATTGACATTTACATACAAAGATTAACAGTTTCAAGTGACTTTTTTGCAGAGATTTCAGGACAGTCACAGTGGTCAACTCATACAAATGTATGAGCAGGAACACCCGTGGTGTAACAAACATCAAAGACCATCCCAACACTTAAAACAGTTTACTCATCTGAAATGTAACTGTTATTCTGGAATTGTCCACATCATACCAGATTTCAGTAAACTAAACACAACATTTGATATCATAGCAGATCTTCTATTAAACCCAATCTCTGGCTCTAGTTCTCTATTGATCCTACAAGATCTCACAGCTGCATTCAACATTGTGGACCATCACATTCTGCAAGATCAAAATAAATCTTACTATGAAGAAATCTGAGCGTCTATGTTTTTAATCCTGAGCTCTGTTTTGAGGCACAAATAAAAGCCAGTTGTTACTTTCATCCCAGAATCACTGCCCAAATGCAGTGCATTCAGTTAAAGATTTTACCCTTAACTTTCCTACACACCAAATCCCCACAGTAATTATCATTACTCCCTATGTACCAGGCAAGGCTTTATGCTCTACTAAGGCACATCTTCTAGTGGTACCTTCTTATACTGTAGGTACAAGCACGCTTTCAATTCTCATGCTCTGCAACGCACTCCCTGCTAATTTAAGAAATATTTTTCATCTGAACTAAAGACTTATCTATTTAGTCTTTTAACTTTTGTTTGCCTTTTCTTGTTTTTACATCTCTATCTTCTCAGTCTGTCTGTTCAATCATTATTTTATATTTTTCTTTCTGTGTTTTGTTTTATTTTACCCTGTAAAGAGCCCCAAATACTGTTTGTGTTTGGACACTGAAATAAGTCTTTGTATCCTTGTTCAATTAACACCTGTTGCTGTTGCTGTTGCTGCACCTTTTTGTATTTAAGCATGTGAAACTGCACAGAAGTGAGACTCAATAACTAGCCCGAATCCAGTTAGTCTTACAGGTTACCTGTTTTTAAAGAGTGGGAACACTTGTAAGATACTGATAAATTAAGCAAGAAATCTGTTCAATTAATAGACATCTGATCCCGGTCAGCTGACTAACAGGTGCTCCTAATTACATGTTAGTTCCATGTGTTCTCTAAAGTACTACTTTTAACAAATAAATTACTTGATCACAATTAAATTGTTTCCACTCTTTAGTAACTGGGGATTTCAAGGTTACCTATAAAACCTGCTAGACTAGGGTTTTCCAAAAAGAGTGTTTGGAAATCCTCATCTTAGAATCATGATTATTGCGAAATCAGGGAATTTCTTTCAGTCTATGGCCAAAATAGAAATAATATTTACTCATTCTGCTGCACTTAAACCTCTTGTGAAGTATTCCCTTGTTCTGTAACCTGATAATAAGACATCATGAAAAATACTTTAAAATGTGATGTTTTAGTGCTGTTTTTATGATGGACAATAGTATTTGAAATTTGTTTTTTTTTTCACATCATTTAATTTTTTCTGCAATGCAGATCCTTCCGAAATATGTAGAACTACAAAGAAGAGCCTGTAGCTTGTATTGTGCAGGCGTCAGACTGCTTTTATAGCAAATTCTGTGTTGTCCAGTGTCAGTCAATTGACGACCTGCACTATGTCGTTTACTTGTATAATCATCAAATTAATGTTTACATCCAACCATCCATTTTCTAACATATTCATCAAATTAAGGGTCGCAGGGGAGCTGGAGCCTATTCCGGCAAGAAATAGGCACAAGGCAGGGTACACCCCGGATGGGATGCCAGTCTATCGTAGGGCTGGCACACGGACACACACACACACTCACACCAGGGCCAATTTTCCCAGAGGCCAATTAACCTAACAGTTTGTCTTTGGACTGCAGGAGGAAACTGGAGCACCTGGAGGAAATCCACAGAAAAACGGAGAGAATATACTGTACAAACTCACAGATTCACAGATAGCACCTCAGATCCAGAACTGAACCCAGGGTCCCAGAGGTGCTAACCACTGCGCCAATTGTTGCCCCTAAAAGCTGCATATGCGCAGCTGAATTTTTTTTGGGGGGGGAATCGCACCATAACATGCATTAGAATGCATGTGTGTATCTGTGAGACTCAACTGAAGGAATGAAAAGCATGGGATTTAAAATATGGTGCCACATGGCTGTGAGCAGTTGGCATCTCTCCTAGACAAAGTTATGCCATTGCCTTGCTTGATCACTAAAAGATTTGGTTAAATGCCCTGGTTCTTTACCATTTACTTACCATGAATTTACCATGACCACGTAGCTTGTCTAGTGTATAGGTAAAGTCTTGACGTCTTGATCATTAAAATTCCATGTCATTATCTAAAAGAGTAGGGGTGTTAAATCTAGTGTCCTAGGTTAAATTCCACTGTGAGCTTGAACCATCTGGCCTACTTAAAGTTCCCTCTTAATAAAATAGGTGAAATATTTTTTTCTGTTCTCAATCTGATGGCTGAGGTGTGAATGGTGTCACATGCCACTGCATATCAGTGGTGAATGAAGTGTATCCCTTCTTGTATGTAAAATGCTTTTAGATCCTTTAGTGTGAAAGGTACTTTATGAAATCAAATAATTACTCTTGTAAATTCCTCACTTACGAGCAGAATAATTTTTGAAAATCACTTTCAATAACTGATTTAGGTATTATCTTTATGCTCAAAATGGAAAAACCTGTTTTCCATCCTTTACTTATTATTATATTGCCTAACCTACAGTATAGTACATTTCCCTTCTAATGACTGCTTATCGCATAAGATTTGCCACCACTCTTACTGAAGCTGAATTGAGCTCAGTTAGGCAATAAAATAATAAAAAAAATGCAAAACCCAGGCAAGCTGACAAATTATAAATCTTTTTAACCACCCTGCAATAAGGTTATTAATCAGAACTTTCTTCATACTTCCCTTCCTGTACTTTTATGGCTCAGAAAATCAGATGGGTTCGACAGCTGTAAATTGCAGAACTATGTAAATACATTATGAGTAGTATTTTCACATAGTTTTGATAATTTGATCAAAACAATTTATGACAGAGATAAAAATCTAGATTCCTTAAAGTCTAGGCTATTAGCTAAGTCAACTGTGACAGGGTTTTTTGATAAACAGTCATGCAATGTTGTGGCAGGGTATAACTTAAGATCTGTTTTTAGTTTATTAAACAGACACAACATAGGTAAATTCAATATACTGACTAAGACTTGTCATCAACAAAGTTGATCTATATGGCTACTGTGAAAGTCACAGTCAAGTAATGTGTGTAGCCAATATTGGAAGCAATACAAGATGCGCATCTGTGATGCATATTTTAAGCCAGGTTGCGGTTGCTGTCTTGTTGGATTCTGTTCATTCCTCTCGTAGCTTCTGGACAAGCATGTGCCTGTTTAGTGGTCTCTGAACTATAGATACAACATCTCAGCTTATCCCACAAATGTTTGATGAAACTCACACTTCGTTAATAGGGTATGTACAGTATAAATTTCACATTCACATCTTGCAAGAAAGCTTTTTTCTTATTCAAAGCATTTTGTGATAACAAGTAGAAAAGGATGTGTAATGTCCAGCTGGCATGTCTCCATGTAAGGATAAGTGTAAGGAGGGCAGCAAATGAGGTTCCAGGACTTAATTATTCTGACAACGTGCAGTCAGGTTACCATCAAACACCACAAGTGGAAATTTGTAGCAATTAGACACACCTGCCCAGATCATCATACTTGGACCTCTCCTTTGATCATGGCAGAATCTCGTGAATCATAGTCTACCAGATAAAGGACTGTCATTAACAGATTGTGTAATGTCTTGCCAGGTTATAAATTACAGATGGAAAGTCTCTATCTCCAGATTGAGAGTGATATTTTGCTGGCTTAGTCGAGTCTAACAGAAGTCATGGTGTTGACTGACAGATGATGGGATAATATGATGGGTTTGCTTCAGATGTAATGCTTTACATTTAGACCAAAAAGACATTGTTCTCTATAAGTGGGGCATATTGGTTCCTTTTTGTGTTTTTTCTTTTTTGCTCTTCACCAGGATTGACTTTCAAAACCTTCTAATCTGTGACCAGTTATTTCTTTGATTAGTGAGGTTATTATGCAATATATTAGTTATTATGCAAGTCAATCAAGTCTATCACAGTCAGTCAGGAATAACTGATTGATCAAACCTTGGCAAAAATATTTAATCACTTTCAAAAATCTATATACTTCATTTTTCTCAACACATACATGCATAAAAGAAAATTATATTTTATGTTATTTATATTTGTATATTTCTTGATGGTGTTCTGGGTTCTTGGTTTGAATTACAGCTGAAAGGCCAAGCAAGTGCAATTTTTCCAACAACATGTGTACATTCCTCATCTTTCTCAGGTGATTCACAATCTGCTGTTGAAAACAGTGTTGAATTCTGCTTGGGATTTGTTAAACTATTCTGCCTCTATTGTCAGGGTGACCACTGGGTACAACAAGAAATGCTGGACCCACATCTCTCTATTTTAATTCCATCTGAGCCAGCACATCAGTCCCTTCAGATCTGGACAACCCTTCTACCTCTTGCACCTCTTTCCACTTGGAGTGCACTGTGTAGCACAGCAGTGAAGACTGGACCCCTCCTCATCCGCCATATCAATAATTCTATGAGTGACCGTGTCTTTCGGAGGGGGCAGCAGGTCGAGCTGTTTAGCAGCTTTTATCTCCACACACAATACATCAGCTCTTTTGCCAACGATAAACAAAGTTCTTCACCAATAGTGTGGGGCTTACCTGCTTTAGCAATCCGCAAGCTTGCATTTTCCCCGTTTCCAAAGTTAAAAGAAGTTTTTATTTCATGCGCATGAGAGCGAAACACAGAGATTATCTGTGTATTTTTCTCAAATTAACCTAGAACAGTCCTTAATTATTTTCCTGTTATCTATCACGCTTTCCTGTGCTCACAAGATTGCCAGTGTTCCAAAACCATGCACATACTACTACCTCCCTATTTGCTGGAGATTTTTTTAAATACAATTGGTCACTTACGTTCGTAGCACGCATTCCTATACAATGGTATAGAATTAGTAGTTCTTGTGTCCACTCAATTATTAGCCGGCACTGTATCGTAGTACGTAGGCTGCATATTTGACACATACTAATTTTATCAAAAAATAGAAAATATGCAAATCCGTCCCAATTTTTCAGTGCACAGAACAAATTTCCATTTGTCTTTTGGTGTACCACCTGGGGGAACTCCGCGTACCAGCAGTGGTACACGTACCACAGTTTGAGAACCACGGCAATAAGCCATCTGCCTCTGACATTTCTTTTTCTGAGAAAAGTGTAGTGTATCTGATACTTGTCCTTCTGGGAACCTTTTCAGTAAATTGTTAATCCATCATCTCTGCTGTTGATTCACAACATTGCATATACTGGTATTTCTTAGGACTTTATTAAGTGACCTTCACAGACTTAACTTTATTAACTATACAAGAAAAAGTGTTACTACCTGAGTGAAACATGAGAGGAAGACAAAAGTACTTTTTTATTTTTAAAAAACCTCTGCAATGTAATTATAATTAACAAGTACACTTTTATTAGGGCCTTCTTTGGGTGTGAAGGCTCCACAGATGAAACATACTTTTCTTTTCTGTTCAGCATGAAATAAAATTTTACTTGTTCCTTTTCAGGAAGAGTTTTGTTTCTTTCTAATATGGGAGTTGAGAAACCCTTCTTGACAACAGAAACGAAACTCATCCTGAAACTAGGTTCACACCTTCCCCCTTCTCTCAATGACCGACATTTTCACGTAATCTTCTCTATTCTCATGCAGGTTTTGACTTTACAACTTTCTCCGCCCCTCTCCACTTTACACTTCCTGAGTGACCTCTCTGTCTCCCCTGTCTCCTCCCCTCTCCCAGCTTTTGTTCTTCTGTGCCAATTAATCTTTGCTGTCTGCCCTGTCTTTCTCACACCTGAAGAAGGCTTCACAGCCGAAATGTTCTCTTTTCCTATTACTTGTTCCTTTGCAGACTATGAGTGCTGATGCAGCTCCCCACCTGAACTTATTCCCGTAAGATGATACAGTCCTTGAATTTATAACTGTGAGAAAAGTTTGCAACGCGGTACTTGGAGGTTTAGTAATTATTCTACAAATATCAATAAATATCACCCAGTCAAAGCATTAAATGAACAATATTTACATAACTTGTTTTCTAGTTTTTTTTAGATAATACCATTATGAAAGAGAAAAAAAAAGTTAAGTCTTTTTCTGAAGACATTAGAGTGAGGAGTTGCACTACG